>NC_069731.1:5948333-6294397 GCF_027358585.1 Pangasianodon hypophthalmus | reverse complement strand
AGAGTCGACCAGAGCGTGCAGAGCATTGGTCATTATACCATCTTAGAGGAGTTCATTGCTAGCAGCACACTGAAGCAATATAAACAGCTAAATAAATTTGTTCCATGACAACCCTGATACACAATCTGAAAAAAAAACCAGCATCTGTAATTCTAAAGGAGGCTTCACAATCACCGTTTATCTACGACTTTTGCACAGTACTTTATATCGCCTTTAAAATCCTAAAAGAGATCAAGGTTACTTGGTAACACTGCAGGTTTTCTGCAGTGTTTTCCTTCAAGCTCTGTTTGCCTTAGATATGACTTCTCCTTTATAGGGTGTCCTGGCCACTGCACTGGGTTTCCCAACCTGAAATTTAAATCACATCACATACATGACAAAATACTCACAAAATAACTCAGTGTAAGGAAATCTAAAGATTAAGACGTTATACAATGTTAGACAATGTCAATATTGACAAAACTAAGCATGCAAAATCCCTTAAAATATGCTATACTATGACAAGTTCATTATCAGAGCGAGCATTAAATCTCACCTCGTCCCTTTGTCTTATTCTCTTGTACACAAAGTCAGAGTAGGGCTTTCGATGAATAAACCTTCCTGTCCCAGGCTCAGCCAACACACGGCCATTTTCATACACCACTCTGCCTCCGGAGATGGTCACCAGAGGAACACCGTGGCACTCCATCCCCTCGAAGATGTTATAATCCACCGCCTGGTGGTGGGTGTTTGCTGAAATCACCCTGTAACATAAACAATTGTGTTACTGAGGCTCTACCTAGGGAGGTTTTGTTAATAGGTTTTACAGACGCACCACAAGAACGTATGGCCCATATGAAGATCCTAGAAGGTCTGTGGAATATTGTTGATTATAGAAATTGTCAAGTTACAAACTGGTATAACTGACAGATTTTTAGTAGCACTTTTGGTGAGATGTTTTTTTAGTAGCCATTAGCACATTAACTAGTTAGCATTAAATCAGATCTTTGTGTGATTCCCCTGCTTTGCCATGCTACATAATGAACCAGCGTCAGGATAACACAACAGAGCGCCGATGTACAACGCTAGACACCCTGTCACCCACACATTTCATCATGCTTTACATTAAAAAAGATTATAGGTAAAAATAAGACCCATGAACTACTGAACTATCTTACAGTAAATTAAACACACAGATTATTTCACTGGATGCATTGAATGCCTGGTTGTTAAAGCCCAACATTAAAAACAGCTGATGTTCCCTCAATCCTTCCTGAATTTAATTGAATGAAATGGCTAAACAGCTCAAAGCGTTTTTACACTCTGAGAATAGGATCACTTTAAAACACTCTTGTTCATTCCCATTTTAGAAGATGCTTACTAATACATCCTTTGCAAACACACAAAATTAAATACAGGAAGAAAGCTGAACTTAGTCCGCATGAGAGATGAGGTAGAGGAATGTTTTTGTTATTCATTGCTGATGACTTGTGTGTCATATATTAGCTAACACGCAATAATGACTGAATCCATCCTACACAGTTATCAGATGCTATGAGTCAGTGCTACTAATAGGAAAACAATTGGCACAGTAATGTAATCTCGTCTGAAGTAGTGGGGACTAACTGACCCCCAAAGACACACACACACACACACACACACACACCTGCAGTTTAACCAGTAGCTCCAGCCAAAAATATAAACAGAACTGCTGGTACATTATGCTACACTGGTGTATTATTATTAACAACATCACGTAAACCTGAAGAAAAAAAAATGGAGTTTAATCATAAATACCACAATTGGGGAGCACAATAAGGGGCCTCTGCTAAACCTGTCTAAAGACAGGGTAGCCCACTGGGTAAAAGAAATCATTCTGCAAGTATACTTGAACTCATGCCAAGAGACAACTTCTCCCATTAAATGTCATTCAACATGCATTAATCGCTACCTTGGTGAAGCAATGACATGGAGTTCACCATCTACCTTTGTCCAATGTTACAGAAGAAATGTTGCTTCATCATAGCCCATGCGCTCTATGGTGAGTTTGGGGAATCCTTACCTTCAGCAGAATACAGTATTAACACTCTGAGGGATTCAGATCCTAAACAGAGCACATCAGCACCTTGAGAAACTTCTGAGCCCCAACAGAAAGCAGTACCAGGAGGTTGAGTGATTCTCTTCCCCAATAGGAAGCAGTGTTAACACTCATCTGTAGTCTCAATAATATTGGCATTATTTATTAGTGCTGTCTTTCGAGATGTCTTATAATACACATTTATGGCATTTGGCAGATGCCCTTATCCAGAGAAACTTACATTCAACTCATTTATACAACTGAGCAGTTGAAGGTTAAGGGCCTTGCTCAAAGTCCAACATCTTAACCACTGAGGGACCACTGACCTAGTTCCAAATGGAATGCACTGGTATGAATGGAAATACAATGGAAGGTTATGTACAGTATGTAAGCATAGTTCTTCACTCAGATGTGGAACAATCAGGCCACCTAGGTCACTTGGGTTGATGAGAATGGTCAGAAGATGAGCGTGACAAAGCAGGGACCTTTTATAGGCCCCCCACAATGGGTCACAGATATTAGGTGAAGACTTTGCTAACAAGGAAATGAGCAAACAGAAAAACTCAACTAGTTCTGAGGGAAACTGCCCTACCAGTCGTCCACTCAGTTGTAGAGCCATGGAAAAACTACCAACTATAAAGAGCGACGTTTGGCAGAAACCCAATACTACTCATCACCCAGAGAACACCATCACCACAGTGAAGCCTGGTGGTGGCAGCATCATGTTGTGGAGATGCTTGTCATCAGCAGGGACTGGAAAATTAGTCCGGGTTGAGGGTAGGATGGATGGAGATGACAATACTAGATGTTCCAGTCTTGAGACTGAGACACCTTCCAAAAAGCAAACAACCCTAAGAATGCTACCAAAGCTACATTGGAGTGGCTCAATTTGATTGAGAACCTGTGGAAAGATTTCTTGCAACTTCTGGTGGTCTCCATTCAATTTGTCACAGCTTGAGTACTTTGGCCAAGAAGAATGCTGTGCAAAGCTGAAAATATCCTATTTAGAAGCTCTAATTGTACCCAAAGGTGGTTCTACTAAATATGGACCCAGGAAGGTGAATACTTATGCAACCAACAAATGTCTGCTTTTTTTTGGTTAATTAATCTTTGTGTCACAATAAAAATATTTTTAACTTCAAATGCTAGATATATTTTGTAAATCAAATGGCAAAAAATCCCAATAAAGTGCATTTTGATTCCAGATTATTACACTACAAAATGTGGAAAAGTTCAAGGGGGGTGAATACTTATGCAAGACACTGTATATTACAAAGTTACATTGACTTTTAATTTAATATACATCTAAAAGCCTTACAGGCAAAATCCTTGTGGTTTGCTAGATGGTATACAGTACAAATATGAGTATCACCTAGACTATGCTCTAAAGTGACGTACAAAAAAAAAACCCTTTTTCTAAATTTGGTGTTCTGGTGTGCAAGGCATTTTCAGAACCGCCTCATCAGCACTACACAGGGAGTTTGACGTGGTTCAGTGCTGTGGCTGGAACAGAATGTCACCCAGCTGTGTACCTTCTACTGAGAAAGGCATAATGAGCTCCTCATATGATGATGACAGATATTGCTTTTTAACAAGGACACTGACGTGAAAACGTGCAACTCGATAACAAGGGAGCAGAGACATGTTTCTTGCCTTGATTAATGACAGTGCAGACAGAAACTGTAGGTTTGTTTCAGAATCTGTGGTTTACATGCTATAATGAACACTTGGAAAAAGCATAAAGCATTTTCTGTTTCAGTTATTTGTTCAGTTACTCACTTTTAGCTGATACTGCCCCAGATTAAGTGATCAGTTAAAAGAAACCTTAAACTATTTAGCGTAATCAAATAACTTCATGGGTTCTAAAAGCCTTATGCTTCACAAAAAAGAGAAAATGAATGTTCTATACGTTAAAAATGTAGAATCAACTACTGAAGAATTCCAGTGTGTTTCATACAAATCTTGAATGCAGGTAATACTGAAAAATATTTTAAAAAAAAAATGTAATCCATTCACTTAAGGTATTTATTTGTTTGTTTTAAAATCCTTGTGGTTTGCTAGATGGTATACAGTACAAATCTGAGTATCACCTAGACCATGCTCTAAAGTGACGTACAAAAAAAACCATATATATATATATATATATATATATATATATATATATGTAGATAGATAGATAGATATATAGATATATATATTTACTTACTTAATTATTTTACCTGACCACTGTATTCATTTCTTTTTTATTTTATTATTATTTATTATTACACTATATCAAACAGTTGAGATATATTTATTGTAAAAGTAAATTTTAATAATAATAATAATAATACTTTCATAATTTACAATGAAAACCATTTTTACTTACATAAGTCCATACTTATTTCCTATGTATGAACCTGAAAATTAAAATTAAATTAAACATTTTGAAAACATCTCTAAATTATTAATGTTGATCATGTACTGTATAAAGCACACAAAAAACAAAATTGAAAAAATATATAATTATATATGTCCTTATATAAAATGTATTTATATACTATTGTAGTTGTGTATTAGTGCAACAACTGTTTATAAAAAATACATTAAAATACCTACAAATAATAATATGATTAAAGGTTAATTTAAAAAATTAAATGAAAGAAAAGTCTTACATAGTAAAAAAAATGGTTAATTAGCCCACTTCCAGCATACTTGCAGTACTGTTTCTGACAAAAAATAAAATACTGAAATAACAAATGCTACGTCTCAACCTGCAGAATTTCATAACCTATAGTGTCAATATAGTACAAAACCATAGGCTATTATAGTTTCCATATATGGCATGATGGTTTCCATCTATTCACTACAGCCGCATGCGGTTTAGTATGTGGCCATCTCTAGGACACCGGAAGCGTGCATGACGTGTGTATGCAGGCCACGAGCAGCTCTTACACAAACACTCAGGTCGTACTAGCTGGCATCTGATTGGAGCTGTGCTTTGCTCAGACGCTCCCAGCTGTTATGCACTACGATGAGTTTGCTGTCTTTCAGCTACGTTCACTGTAAAAGGAACCTATAGAGCACACTTACGTAACACACATTGTGGCCTTCTGCTGGCTCACTGAGTGTGACATGAGTGTGTCAGTGTGTGCTCGTACTGCTATGTGCAGATGTTCACATAGAGTAATGACAGAAATGCATGACAGTTTTGACTTTGTGACGCCATCTGACCGGTCACCATGAGGAAAATGATTTTTGCTTTAATTTAAAAACCTAAAAGAGGCAAAAGATTTCATGTTACCTAGCTCAAGGGGGAGGTGCAGGTATAGAATTACAAAGATGTGTGTGTGTGTGTGTGTGTGTGAGAGAGAGAAAGAGAAAGAAGAGCTCGCTCTGCATGCACTACCATTTATGGCTCTACAGTTTCACTCGTTCCACACACTCGTCTTTGCGTCACAGGGTTTAGTGACAACACTGTAGTAAACCAACATGATTTGTCATCAGTAAAGAGGAACTGGTCTAAACCACCACTACAATATTACACAATAAGATATTCACTTCTCTATTTACAATTATATGTTCCAATATAATCAACTCATAGTTTCACTGTGGAAATTTAAGCTCATAGCTTAACTCTTTTTAGCAGAGGTCAGAAAATGGACTTTCCCCTGTTTTGTGGGTGCCCGTGTTCAGCATTTCATTTATTAGTGATGTCACACTCCACAGCTGTGGTTAATGGCTCATATAAAAGTAAACACTCATGGCTTTAAGAATTTGCAGTGTTTCATAGGTAATATTAAATATTAAATTAAATATTATAATTTTATTGTTGCAGTTGTATATGGTGTTTTACTATCAAAAAAGCTTTAGTTGTGCTGTCTGTTTTATCTCTGTACCAGTGTTATTGTGGAGAGGTGTGAATTGTTTGGCCAACAGTTTGTTGTTTGGCTCACACCCCTCCCCTTTCCCATCACCCTGCTCACCAGCAGCTAAACACAGACTCATGATACTCTACACACAGAAACCCAACAGTGTGCTGACTAATCTTATAACAGACTTGCGGCAATAAAATTATTCATTTGTTAATACTGATTGAAAAGGTCCAATAAGTCGATTTCCATTCTTATGGTGGAGTGGAAGGGCAGTGTACTGCTAGAAAGGGTTAAATGCAAGAACGTGAACAGCTGGAGATAAGAAAGTGCATCGTGAACTCTCAGTTGTTGATTCGATTGTTTCTGGGTGTTGCCATTCTTTCTGCTCAAGTATATGCTCTGTATTTTTGTCTATGCAAGTCATTTGTATGTACTGGCCACTCCATGTACTGGTAACAAGGGCAGTGGTAGCTCAGTGGTTAAGCTGCTGGCCTGGATAAAGGTGTCTGCCAAATGCCATAAATATACTGTTTTCATTTGCTCTTTTTCCTCATGTTCTTCTTCATAACCCATGTGTACTTTTCTCTACTTCCCAATGCATGTACTGTTCATGGGTCATATTGACACTGGGGAAGTTGAAAATAATATTTGAAATGACCAACCTGGAATACACCTATGTTGTTGGGGGGAACAAAAACAGACACACAGCTTGGAAATGTTCCTACCAGCAGGTGATCAGATATGAGTGCAAATAAGACATGGAAGTAATCTAAAAGAGTGAATTCACCTGTTTGTTTTATTTTTGTCAAAAGCAGCTGGTGTCAATTGATATTTCACCACTTTCTGCAATATGTTTTATTCTCGGGTCAAAATGAGGAGGAGGGGTATAGCATCTGCCAAAAAGTACATCTGTCATATTTCATGTTGTACAGAGTGCATAAACTAAGCACAGCATTTCATGTTGGGGGGAAAAAAAACAAAAACATTTTACTATAGGTCCACTTTAAGTATTATTATTATTATTATTATTATTATTATGTTGCTGTTGTTGATATTGCTGTTGTTATTCATGTTGTTGTCATTGTTGTTGTTGCTGTTACATTATTGTTATAACCTTGTTGTTGATATTGTTGTTGCTCTTGTTATATTATTGTTTTGTTGTTGTCACTGTTGTTACAGGATATTCTTGTTGTTATTGCTGTTATATTCTTATTGTTGTCGTTTCATGTGTGTTGTTGTCATTGTTGTTATTGCTGTTATATTCTCGGTTATTATATTTTTATTATTCTTGCTGTGATATTCTTTATATTGTTATAACCTTGTTGGTGTTACTGTTCCTGTTATATTCTTGTTGTTGATATATTTTTATTGTTGCTGTTGTGGTTGTTGTTGCTGCCCTACCACAGTCACATCTACTGTTGAAACAGAGTCACCTTTTTTTCATAATTTACATCTATAGATATCTAGTAATGCAAAAAGTACCGGTTGAGTTAAGTATTAACATTTTTTTAATGTGCCCTTATTTAACCAATCCTAATTGGTAGTCACGTGTAAATCACAGTATTAGCACCTCAAATTTTGAGGATGAAATAACATGAAATAGAAATGATGATTTTTCAGCCCTAAAATCCCCCAAAACAACACTTACGTGTATATAAATGTTAATTAATGGTTGTGTCTGTCACAGTTAAATTTTGTTCCTTAACATTAAAATGTGGCTTAAAGCATTTTACTCAGTAACTCACATGAATTATTCAGTAACTAGAGTGAAACTAACAGGAAAGATTTGTAGTGACAGGAATGGTGAATGTAAATCTGGAGCTTTTAACAGAATTTCATTAGTTTGTTACTCGTCAATGTAACAAGGTGTTGGGTAAATATTGTGGTGTCAAAAGCATTATAATGCCTTTTTTAAAAATTTAAATTCTCTAATGTAGGTTCTCATATATAGATTTACCTGGTAGCTTTTGGGTCCCAAATAACCAGGTCTGCATCAGAGCCTTTGGCAATCCTCCCTTTCTGTGGATAAAGGTTGAAGATTTTGGCTGCGTTGCTACTGGTGACCGCCACAAATCGATTTTCATCCATTTTGCCACTATGCTGAGGAAAGCAAATGTTAACATTGTGAGTGTTTCGCTCTTATCCCCTGAGTCTCTATCAACCTTCATACATATCCTTCTGCACTAAAAATCAAACTGCCACACTCTTCCACTCCATGAATCAAACCACATCATTTTTAGCCAACAAGGCAAAAAAAGAGAAATGGGCTCATAGATCATCTGTGAGGTGCAAGTTTTTCCACATGTGCATTTTAAAACCTGATTTATCTGAGCAGGCTGTAAAATAGTGATGTACTGCACCTTTCTGACAACCTGTGAGATTTTTAGTGTGAAACTGAAAGCTTAAACTAATAAGTGCAATACACAATGCTTTTGTATATGTAGAAAACTGCTATAAAAAGACACCTTCACTTTAGCAATAAATCTAAGCAATTAAAGATGCAATAGTCATTTTTTTAATTTTCTTACTTGTACACAAATAAAATAGAAAATAAGTAAAACATGACGCAAGGTTTAAGCCGTGGCCTCAGAATGAGCGTATTAAGTGGCTAAGAAAACACGTTCGGAAAACTGACTTCCGGTCCAGAATGCTTGTTTGTCTTTGGATCTGCCTCCTGTGAGTCATTTTACAGATACTCTACCCTACAGGCCATTGTAGATCCAGGGGGCGGAGCTTTGTTAACATAGGTGGGAATAGGAAGGTGGGCCAAATTATTCAAAATATTCAAATGTCAAATCCACCTATTTAATCAATAGAGACTTAACTAATGCACCTTTAAAATAAACTAGTTTGTGTATATTGTACATGTCTGGTTGTGTTTGACCCCTAAAACTCCCCAGATTTGCATTAGTTTCAAGGAAAAGCTCAAATGTGCTGCCCAGTCACATGCTCTGGTTGCCTGGAAACCTAAGTAACAATGCCAAATAAGCTGCTTAAATAGTTAAGCTCCTGTAGCATGTCATGTTTGCGAATGTCAGCAAGTCAGTGGCGAATGTTTTGTCCATGAGATGTGGTGGTCCTCGCATCGCATGTAAAAAACAATTTGAGTCTCGCTTGCGTCTTTATTTTACGGGTTTAGACTGCATATTAATACGCTAGACAAAGTATTATATGATGCCGTTTTGCATTTGGTTTGTTTCCACATGCTTGCATTTCCCTGATCCAAATAAGATCATCTGTCACCCTGCACATTAATTAACTGTATGGTATTAACTGTTCTAGAGTTCTCACACCTCAACTGATGTGTGTAGTGCAGCAGGTGGAATCCTGTGCTATAGTCACAACATCAAGGTGTGTCACAGCGCCATGAAAAACATTACATTTAACATTACACACCAAATGAAAACTTTAGGTTTGTAAACGTCAGTAAGAACTATATAGTATACAGTTATAGGAGAGAAATGATTTATAATTGCACTATCCGATGTCACCCAGGTGAGGATGGGTTCCTTTTTGAGTCTGGCTCCTCTCAAGGTTTCTTCCTCATGTCGTCTCAGGAGGTTTTTCCTTGCCACCACTGCCTCTGGCTTGCTCATTAGGGATAAATTTATAAATTTAAAAATTTATATCTGGAAGCAAAGTTAAATATTTTCCTCTAACAGTATGTCCTGAAATGTTTTATTCTTCTTATACTACAGTAATTTGTCAACAATTGCGTATTGTGTATTAATTAAAGAAGGGTATTTATCGTTACATTTAACGTTGTTCAACGTCCTAAAAACAAGTTAGTTCTTCTTGTCACTTACATTACAGCATTATGTTATAGCATATAGCTATAAACAATTGGTCCCTCACCAGTCTCTGTTTTTCTCTCTCTAATAACTTAAAGAAAAAGAAAAAATTGCTACTTTTTCAGTCATGCTCCCCAGAAACCGCAAATCGCAAACCCTCTATCCTGAAGATTCTCCCATGGCAGAATATTTTATGGTTGTTACAAAGCGCTGACACTGGCGACTCCAATCAGATTTGAGAAAAATCAACAATAAAATGATGGTATACAATGAGTAAATGAATAATAAGTTAGGAGTTTGAAAGAGTTAGAACTTAAAATACAAAATCAGTCCTAATCATTTCTGCACTGAAAAAAAACAAAAAACTAGAAGATCTAGAAGCAGGTGACTGACCACTCCTTTCTCCCAGATGACAGACATGCGATCCTCCACGCCGTTAACGCCGTTGGGGATTTTAGTGAAGTCGTCTTTGCCCAGGGCTTTTTGGCACATGGAGAAGGTGCAGTGATCAGTCCCGGTTACACTCAGATCATCACTGAAAATATTAAATATTATTAATGAAAATGGAGTCTGAGTGGATATTTTTACAACATATGTGGTCTGACTATATAAAATCTGTGCCTGTGAGACATAAGACTCACTACAGTAAAATAAAAATCTATGCTAATATAATTCATGACTATTTTATTGATTTTCTAAGTAGTGATGACTGGAAAGGCGACGTACTTCTGAGTCAGACCGTAAGCGTTAATGTTTATTTATGAGAACTCAATGAAAGCCTGTAGTAACTGTGCTCTGGAGAAGTGTTGTGCATACTTAGCGAGCAGGTTCATGAGGTAGCCAGGTGTGCTGGGGTCCGGCCTTAGCGGGGGTCCCATAACGAATCTTGCCGCATGTGCCCAGTCCTTGTGCCAGTAATGAGTGCCATCAGTACCCAGGCCAGCAGCTATGGGCTCGCCAAACACCACTCGCCCTGATGGAGCATGTTTCATAAAGATGGAGCACAGAAGTCAATGCGCAGTACCCCAAATCCAAGGTGACTGATTTAATCCAATTTCAATTTACTTAACTGGATCTCTTACTAATTCACCTGAAATAGTGTACGTTTAAATTTTGTTTTGAATTTCAGCCTTTTAAAACTTTTAAAAATTATTCTACATTAGACATAAATAAAACATTCAATAAACATTTCTATTTTATGTATTTGTAATTTTGTCAACTATATTTTAATTTATTTCCATTTAAAACTAGACATGTATTTAAATGAACTATTTTTTTAAAATATAAAACTAAATTTAAAGTTCATGTGTCTTGTAAAATTTATTATAATCAATTTATACTTTGATTATTTTATATTTCCATTTTAAACTAATATTTAATATCAAAGTCACCCACCGTTTCTGCGAGCAGTAGCCACCACTTTAGCAGCTGATTTGCTCATGACGTGCACCACATACAGAGGGCAGTTGACAGTGTGAGCGATAGTGATGGCACGCTGAGTGGCCTCTGATTCCACCTCCTCAGGGCGACAGAGCTCATGGCCCTCGGGTCCTGTGATTCCCAAAGACAGCATTCTCTTGGCCTCCTAGACGCACTCAGAAAATAGACATTTTATGTTCTAAAATGTGGAATTTTCAGTGTACTGCTGAATCCTTCAGAGCAAAGTTATACATATTGACTTTACTAAACTGCTTTCAAATACAGCTGGATAACTTGGATAACGCAAATCATCAATGCACTTACACAAGATTTGAACTAGTCACTTATAAAAGAAGACTTTGTGCAAGTAACAACCCTGAACCACAGTCTATCTATGTATCTATGTGACCCCTCCTAACTGACTGGATCAGTGAGAATCACACGGATATCCTGAGCCACATTGCCATGAGAAACTGAGCCACCTTAGGACTGGCTGGAAAAGTGTTGGGAACCGCACTCATGACACTATGATGTTGGGCGATGTTGACCTTGTAGAACCTGGACAAGGTGCCCATTGACACCCACATAGCAGCAACACAGACTTCCTGGAATGGCATGCCTATAAGTAATTCCCCCAATGAAAAGACACTGGCATGGTGTGAAAACTGGACTACAAGGTCCAAGGCCGGACACCTGGTAACCCTATTCGTAGTAGTAGGAAGGCTCAAACACCAAGTAACAAGGCAGAGGATGCCAAATCTTTCCGTCCATTTTGGTCAGTAGATCTAGCTGGGAAAGAAGCTGCCAAGGTGTTCTAACACCTAATTCACGGACAATAAAAGATAAAAGCCTGGAAACCTAACAAGGAAACCCCACTCAAGCTAGTAGCCACAGAGTTCTGAATGTTCTGAATTAGGGATAAATTAGAGATAAATTCACATATTTACAATATATTTTTTGTGAATCCATTTATTTCTGTAAAGCTGGTTTGTGACAATGTCCATTGTTAAAAGCGCTATACAAATAAAATTAAATTGAATTGAATTGAATGGCGCCAAAAGTATAAATTTCACTACAATTACCACAACCTGAAGAGATGAAAGGAGATAATAGTAGAGAAGTCTACTGCCAGCTATAGAGGACAAATGACCTGTAGTCACACGCAGTTCCAAAATGTCCAAAATGCCATCACACCATATGTAGCACCTGTGCACAAAGTGAGATCCATGAAGACATGGTTTGCCAAGATTGGTGTGTCAGAACTCGAGTGGCCTGCCATTACCTCGATCCAACTGAACACTTTTGGGACAGATGCTGCACCCCAGCACTCCTCACCTGACATCAGTCACTGACCTCACTAATGCTCTTGTGGCTGAATTGGCAGAAATCCCCACAGTCATGCTCCAAAATTTAGTGGAAAGCCTTCCTAGAAGAATGGAGGTTAATATAACAGCTAAGGGGGACTAAATCTGGAATATGATGTTCAAAAAGCGCATATGAGTGTTATGGTCAGGCGTCCACAAACTTTTACAACTTCATAGCGTCTCAGCATGTGTGACCATGTGTTCAAGAAAGTATCCAGGTAAAATCTCACTGCCCCAGTTTATTAGAGGGTTGAAATGAACCACAGTTCTGCCACGAACCACTGATCGCTAGTCACGGTACCATTTCCACAGACTAGTGTCTGTGCAGCAGTTATACAGTAGTTACACAGTGCAGCTGGTGGTTTACTCTAATGAAACATACATGTAACACTGAGCTGTTTTGAGTTTCTGTTATGGGTGTTATTGCAGGGTTTTGTTTGACTCATTTATAACCTTTTCATAAATACATATTTGCTGCCCTCCAGTGGTCCTATTAAGTGTTCAGTTGTGATTCACCCTCTTTATGTCCTTTATGTCCTTGTTCAGCTATTGTTATTTATTTCTGTAGACCTACAAAGTTCACATGTATGGTAGCTTTACTTAATAGCCTAGCAACTGAGTGTACATCTATTATGTATGTTTGAAATGTTTGAAAGAATATTTGTCACAGTATTACTTTATGTCTTTGCATTCCCCATGGTTTGCGTATTAAAAAAACATGTCTATTTTATAATTAATGTTCAGCAATAATAATAAAAAAAAAATCCAAATTGTCATTCATTCCTTCATCTTCCTTTATTGTAGTCAGGGTCACAGTGGATCCGGAGTCTATCCTGGGAATATTTAGTTTAGATACTTTACTTCTGATTATTAGTTCATTAGCAAACTACTTAGCATTAGTCATGCAAATACAGAGGAAACTTGAGAATATGAATGAATGATCTCTGAAAATTGAGGCTAAAATGCTGTATCTGCTTTAAAAAATAATAATAATAAAATTCTAACAGTTTTATTTAAGCAGTAGAAGTTACTTTTCACATAAAAACATGACATTAACATGACTTAAGTTAAAAACATTTACTTTTTAATACTTGAGTACATTTAAAAGAAGCAACCTTTTTTTTATTTTCATGTAAGCACACTTTGGGCTGGATACTTCCACTTTTAACTGAGTAACACTTTGAAACATTATCCATACTTTCACTTCAGTATCATTCCTCAGTGATTCTTCCACCCCTGCCAAGAACGGAAAGTCTTTTTAAATAGAACTAATGATGGGAAATGAACAGAGATGGTCGATTTCTACCCCTCTACACTATCCTGTACGTACTGTATCATTTACAGTATATAGACTCTACATAAACTCAAACAGTACTTTCTGTTCTGATCGGCTTTAGATGCAGTTTGCAGATTTAATAAAGTATGACATAGAGTACGCATGGACCCTGACCACATCCTGTTAATATTCTAAACAGACACACAGCCATGTCTGCTCATGCCACTGAAAGGTAGACACAGTGATGTTTACTTTGCCGGGTAATGTTTGCTTTGTGCCACTTTGTGTTAGTGTCATGTCATTCTAACGTCATTGATTTCAGAGCAAGAATGCAGACACGCTAACATGCAGGTATATTTTACTTTTCGCAGGTTTACTACACTACGAGTCACATTTACATTGAATAACAGGGTGTTGAATTTAACTGGCCTGCAATCTTAGTTTTAAAAGAAAAAAAAATTGGAACTACAAAGTGGAACTCTGGTCTCTACTCCCATTTTTCTGTAACATTTTATTTTGTGCTGGAAAACTATTTAAAATGTTTATTTTACTGACTCAATAATGTAGAAGTCATAAAATCAAAAATTAAAACAAAGTTTGTACTAAAAAAATAAGACTTTTGCACAGTACTGTATACACACACACACACACACACACACACATATATATATATATATATATATATATATATATATATATATATATATATATATATATATCAATCATAGTTGAAAGCAAAGAAACCTGTAAAGAATGAAAAAAATTTAAAGAACCTGACCACCTCAATTTTTAGGCCCATCATTTAACCTGCTTGATAACAACACAGTTTCTCCACTCGGGAGTTAATTATTCACTCTTTGCTTTTACGACGCTCGTCAACCACTGATTAGAAGCAAGTCGACTTTGGAATCACGGCTTTAAACCACAACCTTGTGAGGAATTTCTCTCTTTAAACATTAATAAGCTCTTGTTTAGTGCTCCTCACCTCTGCAATCAGATCTCCGTTCTCAGCGTGGACTTGTGCGATGGCTCCAATGTCTTTACAGTGAGAGAAAGCGGCGTAGAGCTCCTGGTCGCTCAGCATGAACACATCTTTATACGCCATAAACATCTTGAAGGAGTTTACTCCTCTCTCTCGAACAAGGGTCTCCATCTCTCGTTTTACCTGAAGTCAACAGTCAATTATTGATTGATTAATTACACATTTATTAATGATATATTGATTATACTCATGAATTGTGGTCCAGGAAATAGAAGTCTTTGTCTGTACGTTCTGATGCATTTTACAGTTTACATAAAGAAGTACAATATTAATTTTTTTTTTTTTTGAAACATGAAATTTTATGGCTCAATTTCTTTAAATTCTTCCCTCAAATTCCTTCCATCACATTCTGGATGTACATCTGCCAGCAGCAGGATTTCCAATTATTTGTGACTATTTACCTGAATAATATTAATATTGCTAAAACCCAAGATAAAAAATAATTCAGGATAATTCAGGATTATTCACGAGTTATAAACCAATATGCCAGCTGCTTTGTTATAAAATCAATGCAGAGTTCTTGCTAACTAGTGAACAGAACAAAAACATTAGGAATAGCAGGTTATAATGTCTTGTATTTAGTAACGCACACTATCATCCCACCAGGTAACAGCGACGTGGAGGGAATAGTCACAGCACACTTTTGCGTCAGCAATCTTCCTCCATCTGTCGTACGCCTCAAGCAGAGAGGTTCCTTTTCGAGGGATGACAAAATCCAGGATCATGGTGGTTCCTCCGGCTACTGCGGCCTGCAAAGAGAGCAAAACTCACAGCGGTCCAGCTGGATCTTGTGAAGAGATTCATAAAAAGCATTGCGCCTCATATGTCAAACCAGATATGAAGGAATTAATTCATAAGTCTAATTCAAATAATATATTTACAGTATGATGTTACTTCTTAGTGGTTCTTTTACAAATCCCAGATACAAAATAATCTAAGGGGCATGGTATTGGATTAATAAAGGGATGACAATTAAATGATTAGGAAATGGCTTCAATAGACATGCTTTGTGAATACCAAAAGAAATATAAGACATGAATAAAGTCATAGTATGGTCAGATCTCAAGTCTTATAAGATCTACAACACTTATACACAACTGTTACCTTTTGGGTTCTACAGTATGTATGAAAAGTGAAACAACGTTGTACAAATTTAAAGGTTTATAACAGCATTACCTCTTAAAAAAATAGTTGCACATGTCCAATTAACCAATTAAACTCCATGCTTTTATAAAATTATTCATCTTAAACCAAATAATTTATTATCTACAATGTTAATAAAAGCTAAAAAATAAAAAGGTATGTAGTATGAAATTGAAGCATAATACACAATGTTTTTAGAGAATGAAATTCCACCAAAGGAATTTCGTGGTAGTCTGTTAGATGTCACACTTTAATATCAAGTAAGAAAAATAGTGTATATCATGTCAAAGATTAAAACAAATCTAAGTGATCATTTATATCATATCTTCATAAATTTCATATATGATATATGGTGATATGATAGAAATGTTCGCCATCTTGCATGCCCACTCTATTACCTGTTATTTTTATAACATTCTCCAATTTTTTTTTTTTGTGAACCCCCACACCACTATTCTTGCCACATTGGTTCTAACTCTACCAGACTGCTTGGCTGTTTTCATTCTCTTTAAAACTATTTCTCTTCACCTGGTCTTTTTCCAATCTTCGACTGTCCGGTGTCGCGAGCCTGTACCTTCTGTAACCTCAGATTCCTGTTTTTAGGTGACAGGAGTTTTGACAAGATTTGACGTGTTGCATGTTGAGATGCTTTTCTGCTCAGCATGGATGTAAAGAGTGGTTATTTGTGTAACCATAGCCTTTCTATCAGAATATTCTCTTCTGAACTCTCTTGTCAACAAGGTGTTTCAGCCTACAGAACTGGATGGGTTTTTTGTTGTTGTTGTTGTTATTTTTTATTTTTTTGTTTTTTGCACCAACTCTAGAGACTGTTGTGAGGAAAAGTCTCAGGAGATCAGCAGTTTCTGAATACTCAAAGAAGCATCTGGCATAAACAACCATGCCACGGTCAAAGTCACCGAGATCACATTTTCCTCCCATTCTGATGTTTGACATTACCTGAACCTCTTAGCCTGCAATATAAAAGCACTGCACTGTTGCCATGTGATTGTCTGATTGGATAATTGCATGAATGACCAGGGGTACAAGTGTTTCTATTAAAGTGGCCAGAGAGAGAGAGAGAGAGAGAGAGAGAGAGAGAGAGATTATATGCTTGCTTATGTTTTTCAGTCTTGAAGCGGAAGTGCTTCGTTACCTTGGTACCCGAGCGGAAATCATCCACCGCCACAGTGCCCATGAACTCCAGCTCCATGTGTGTGTGCGTGTCTATTCCTCCGGGCAGCAACAGTTTCCCGCTGGCGTCCAGCACCCGAGTTCCGCTCTCCGGCACCTGCAGCTCGGAGCCCACTGCCTGGATCACCCCGTCCTCTATAAACACATCAGCCAGCTCGGAGCACTCCTCATTCACTACCTTACCTCCTTTAATCAAAATCCGGCCCCTCTCCGACATGCTTATTATGCTATAATTAAATAATTTTTCGGGTTGTAAATCCAAATATAAAGAATTCAGAGTGTCTTTTTCCCCCTATGATTTGCCGATCTGCACAAGTGTTTACAGTTGCGAAACCTGACCTAAGTCCTGAAAGGCGGAGTGCATTTTTTGTTTTCTTACCTTTCCTTTTTTCTTTCTTTTTTCAACTCCTCCCACTTCCATAGACTCATCCATAATTTCTCACAAACCTTGTCTTTTATTATTTCATATTATTCCCATAATGTGAATATAAGGAAAGTTTACTGAAGAAGAAACAAAGAAAAGATTTTGTTTTGCTACATAGTTGACTCAGTACATGTAATATCTCGTTAATACGTTTTAATATCTTTAAAACAATAAATAAATAAATAAATACATACATACATACATACATAAGCTAATGAAAAAGCTAATGATTTTCCTGATAAAGCCTCCACACGCCAAACAAAACCACCTTTTAAAACCGTTTCCATTACAAGCCCCATGAGCTAAGTCAAAGTTTTTCATTCCCAACTTAGCAATGTCTAGCTGAAGCAATGCTAACACTTAGCCAAAATTTCGAGGGCCTGCTCACACATTCCTTAAATTTATACAGCCTACAAAAACCAAACAACGTTCATCCATAACTTTTAATTTTCTATCTTCTTTTTTTTTTTTTTTTTTTTACAACTCTAACAAATGTCCACTTCAGTTGGAAGAATGCTATTTATGCTAATAACGAAGAAAAGACAGTGCTAATAAGGCTAGTTAGTAGAAGCCATAAGTAGCAAAAAATGTATGCTAATCTGGCTAATTCTTTGCCTTTCTATTTTTTTTTTTCAAGGATTAAAGGATAGCTTTAATTTCTGTCAGAAACGTTTATAATATGTTTGGTCACAGAAGGAGACTGTTTGGTATCTTGTATCAGAAAGTTTGGGTTATTACGTCCCTGCTGAAAAAAAGAAATTATAGAAACCATGACAGAAATTCTAATGGTTTCCACTACAAATACCATTACAAACCATCAGCTAACCATTAAAACCATTACCATTACCATTATTGGTTCTTAATGGTATCCACTAGCATAACATGCCACCAATAGAAGGCAACAAATTACCAGTAGAGGCCCACAGGGATCATTACAGTTTCCATTAAAACCAATACAATTCCCATTATAATCATTTAAACCATTACAAAAAACTACAAGGGTTTGTGGTTTTTGTTTTTGTTTGTTTTTTGTTTTTCCAGTAGGGTTATTTGACCACATGAGTGTGCTGTTCATACAGGAATGAGAAAAGGGGGCATTTATATAATTACAGTTATGCAAAAAGAAATAACTGCTGGAGAACAAGGGAAACCACAAGCTCATAGTTATATTTCTACAGATTTGTTTGTGCCAACTGGTATGAAAAGTTAGAAATGGTTAGATTTTGGCAGCTGGTAGCTGGTCAGACCAAGCTATAAAGTTGCATATAGTATACCTTTAAAGCTTTACTCAAAGGTAATCATGTTCACTGATGTACATGAACTCTTATTTAAGGTATATACACGTTATAAAAGATAAGAGTACCACCCCAACAGACAAGCAAAGATACAGTGTAGTACTATTTTTAAATCCAGTTGTAAATCCAAATACAAAGAATTCAGAGTGACTTTTTTCCCCTACGATTTGCCGACCTGCAAAAGTGTTTACAGTTGTGAAACCTGACCTAAGTCCTGACAGTGCATTTTTTTCTTTCTTTTTCTTTTTTTCTTTCTTTTTTCAACACCGCCCTCTCTCATAGACTTATCCCTAATTTCACACAAACATTGCCTTTTATTATTTCATATTATTCCCATATATCTAACCATGTGAACGTAAGGAAAGTTTACTCATTAAAAAAAGATTTTGTCTTGCTACATAATTGATTCAGTAAATGTAATATCTCGTTACAGGTTTAAAACAATAAATTAAATCAATAAATAAGCTAACAAAATCAATAAATAAGCTAACGAAAGGTGCACAGCTACACCTTTTGTAATTTTAGTATGTATCTTTTACATATAAAGTTGCATATAGTATACCTTTAAAGCTTTATTCAAAGGTAATCAGGTCCAGTGATGTACATGAAATTTTTTTTAAGGTATATACACATTATAAAAGATAAAATTACCACCCCAACAGACAAGCAAAGATACAGTGTAGTACTATTTTTAATGTCAGTGGTTGTAGGAGGTGGGGTGGTTACTTTAACATTACAGTACACTTATCTGCCTGTTGAGAAATATTTCAAAAATTGCCCCCAGGTGTAATGGAAGGTGTGTGTGTGTGTGTATTTGTGTGTGTACATGCACATGTGTGGGCATGTTTTATTCCTATCTAGGATAGGAATATCTGGGATTTTTTTTAGCCATTTGTGTTAAAAAATGAATGAAAAAAACCTATTTTTTATGATTTAGAAATTCTAACAAGGTTAGGGTTAGATTTAGGTGTAGGTATTAATTAGCTGCATTAATAACTACAGTATGTCATCTTGCAGGTCCTCACAAGAGCAGTACGACAAATGTGTGTGTGTGTGTGTGTGTGAACTTCCATTTAACGCAAAACCAACATAGAAATGTCACAACCAACTGCCAACTGTCAGCACTTGAACCTAAATAGATCTATCACTTGCAGCTGACACACAATGCCTTACTTTGGTATTTTGGTGTATGACATCCTGTGTAGACCTGGAAATTGACTTTGACACATTTGTATGAACCTGTGAATCTTCTAGTCTTTAAGATGATTGGAGCATTAATATTATAGAATAATCATCATTTAACATAAACTATTGGTTATTAAGACATTAAAACACAAAATCATCTTTTCCTATGGAGAACAAGGACTCTTATCTTAAGCTACTCTCAGTTTCATGTTGTTTGTGATAGGTCCCAGTAAACACAGTGATGGTTAATGCTGCTGACTATAGATTATCTAGTTATGTCATCACACACTAATTACATATTTGCACTCAGCACTTTCTAATCATTTCTATTCCATAAGTTTTCTCAGTTTATTAAGTTTTAGGTGGTGTTTTGACACCCTTTAGGCCCCTGACCAGGTTGCATCATCTGGCATGCGGTCTATTTTAGCCTGTTCGAGACAGCGGGGACATTGTCAATGTCATGTCACTTTTGTGCAACTTTATTTGTTTTTGCTTCTTTAAGAATTAGAAAAGTGAAACACTCCGGAGAGACAAAGATGCATGTACTGGTGAGATAAGCAAGTCCTCTGGGCTTACAAATACCTCTCTGTGTCTCTTTCTATCTTTCTTATACACACACACACACACACACACACACACACACACACACACACACACAGAGAGGCAGGAAACACTACTGCATGCCTTAAGAGGATTTGCAGGGTG
The DNA here is from genome assembly GCF_027358585.1 of Pangasianodon hypophthalmus. Lineage (NCBI taxonomy): Eukaryota > Metazoa > Chordata > Actinopteri > Siluriformes > Pangasiidae > Pangasianodon > Pangasianodon hypophthalmus. The sequence continues at coordinate 6,273,652 of NC_069731.1, read as the reverse complement.
ATGTGAAGTGCAATCAGTGTATGAAATGCTAACGAGAAAGTCTTGGTAGCTGAGCAGCACCTCTGCTCGAGTCTCTTTCCATTTTTTTAAGTAGTAGTACTGAATTTTTATCAGTGAATATGATTTTACTACGGTGAGTGATTGCATGTGCCACATCAATTTTTAAATTTTGGTGTACTATATCATGTTATTTTGTCTGGCCACTCCAATTGGTTAAAATAATGTTAGTCGTTTAAAATTGAAAATTTTATTAACTAATCTTCTGAACAGTGGTATAATGAAATTATAGGTGTTTTTACAAATTGTTTGAAATTGCAGTTCCGCAAAAGGAAAAAAAAAGTCAGACAATAGAAAAAGGCATAAAAGCAGCAACATTTTTACCCTCATCAAGAAAAACAGATTATATGAATATGCAAATTAAAAACATGCCTATCCACTGGAAAAGTGGTGTTGCCCCTGGAAAACTGTGTTGCCCCTGGAAAAGTGGTGTTGCCCACTGGAAAAGTGGTGCTGCCCCTGGAAAAGTGGTGCTGCCCTTGAAAAAGTGGCGCTGCCACTGGAAAAGTGGTTTTGCCACTGGAAAAGTGGTGTTGCCCACTGGAAAAGTGGTGTTGCCCACTGGAAAAGTGGTGTTGCCCACTGGAAAAGTGGTGCTGCCCACTGGAAAAGTGTTTTTGCCACTGGAAAAGTAGTGTTGCCCACTGGAAAAGTGGTGTTGCCCCTGGAAAAGTGGTGTTGCCCACGGGAAAAGTGGTGTTGCCCACTGGAAAAGTGGTGTTGCCCCTGGAAAAGTGGTGTTGCCCACAGGAAAAGTGGTGTTGCCCACTGGAAAAGTGGTGTTGCCCCTGGAAAAGTGGTGTTGCCCACTGGAAAAGTGGTGTTGCCCCTGGAAAACTGGTGCTGCCCACTGGAAAAGTGGTGTTGCCCCTGGAAAAGTGGTGTTGCCCCTGGAAAAGTGGTGCTGCCACTGGAAAAGTGGTGTTGGCACTGGAAAACTGGTGCTGCCCACTGGAAAAGTGGTGTTGCCCCTGGAAAAGTGGTTTTGCCCACGGGAAAAGTGGTTTTGCCTCTGGAAAAGTGGTGTTGGCACTGAAAAACTGGAATTACATAGCTTGAGTTTGCATACGAATCTAATTACATCTTGTACTTTATGACAGAATAACACTTGTATGATATTCAGCACTAACATGTCATTTTAAAAAAAAAGATTTTTGGCTCCCTCTTCTCTTCTTAAGAAAATGCAAAAAAAAAAACAAAACAAATAAACGAAAAAAAAACTAAACAGAGAAATCAAATGTTATTAATTTTATTAAAGTTCATATGGCAGTTTTTAGTTGTCCAACAATGGCCTATTTTTCTCTCAGTCGCATTTTAGGATTTAAGGTTTTGAATGAATGCTAAAGTCTGAGAACTTTCTCATGTACACATTTTTCTTTCCTTGTCTTTATTTCAGTGGTATTATGAGTAGTAGTGATATTAAATGTAAAAACCACTAAGTCATGATGTAATATTCATCCGTGTACCACCAGATGGGAGCATTTACCTCCACTAAGAGCGGAACAATGCGATGCAGCAATGAGTCATAGTTGTGTTTTGTTAAATATTATACAAATTTAGACTTATTTCCTTAAAGAAAATTAGGTTTAATATTATAACTATATATTATATTAAAATATAACAGTACACTGTTGAACTAGATGAATTCCAGAGCACACAATATTCAGTATTTTCAAACTACTTACAAATTCTGTAGTTTACTATGTTTATCTGAAGGTTACTATGTGAACTAATTGCTGCTTTACTCTTACAGTGATCACCTATAACGATAAACCGACACTTGTGCTGTTCACAAACACTCTTTATTCATGACAATATTGATATAAACACATTCAATGTTAATTCAGCACTCAGGATATCGTTATATAGTGATTCATTATAAATATAATGCTACTAAAGCTTCTTGAATATAGCATGGGAAATTTACACTAGATATAAATATAAATGAATGAAAATTGGTTTCTGTAGTTATGCTCATATCCTCAGATGATGGTGATGAAGACATATTATGACAGTGTAATATGTAATTATGGTATATTTAGGAGTGTGTTGTTGCATATTTGTGGGTGTGTTAAGCCGTGAGATACATAAATACACACCTACATGCATCTGTCTGTCTTGCAATTCAGGATAAAAAGCAATTTTTTAAAAAAATGAGCAAGTGATTAATGTATAAAATGTCATAGTGTAATGTAATGTATCTATACTTATAGGTTTTAATGATAAGCAATATAACAATATTTGTATTTTATGTATTTTCATGTTTCATTTTATGTTATTGCATACTGTTTACTATGTAATTACATATTACATAGGCCTATTTTTGTTTACAAGCAAACACTCCGATCAGAGTTTTCTAGAAAGATCTCTACATCTGAATTCCAGTAAAGGCATGTTTTCACAGTGTTTTCGCACACACTGAGGGAAACAGTAATTTGTGCGTTGTTGATGGTGCCAGGTGCCAGCGTCGGGCAGATGATGGCACAGCTCGACAGAGACGAGGCGCGAGCTCCAGTCGGCATCTGCACAAGCAGAAAAGCCTTTAATCGCAAAGATAGCGGCGGAGTGCGCGTAACACTCCCTCGATTTTAATGCAGTTTTTAATTGGATAGAGGCCCATTATTTTCCAATACAGAAGGGGCAGTGAGGCACGTAAAGCTCTTGAATATTTTTTCGGCGAATCGTGTTCGACAGCATAATGATTAGCCGTGGTGCCGAATTTGCCTCCCAAAATGAAAAGCAAACTTCATGCAAGGCGTAATTTAATTGTTTCCCCTTCACATGTGCCGCCTCTCATTGTTGGGAGCTTAACGCTTTGCTTGAGTCTGCTTAACCCTCACCAGGCTGCGGTTGAACCTGGGGGACTTGGCATTTAGCAGTGGCAGAAAACAAACACACATACTACTGTGGGGGAGAAAAAAGCACCCACAAATGAGTAATCATATAGGTGTAATGTGTGCATCACATGATAGAGGCTAAAGGATGCAGTATGTTCTGTCTGTCCTGTTCTCATGTACATGGATGAGTCAAATGAAAGCCTTACTCTTTTTTTATTATTATTGTGCACTGATTATTGCACATAGGCATCACAAAAGTGTACCAGGTTTAAGATAGCAGTACAAGGGACCTTTGAAAACAATGGGCCAGTAGCACATTTTTACTTTTTCATGTACTGTTTCTCACACTTCTGAGGTTTTCATTTGACTCATGCTTATAATGTGGCAGGCTGGTTAGTACTCTTTATCGGTTGAAGCTAAAGGAGCCAGTATGCACTGTCTGTCCTATTGCTGTACACATGACTAACTGTTTCATACTTAATATTTTGAGTTTGTCTTTTTTTTTTTTTTTTTTAATCAAATAATGACCTTGTCAGATTCAGTGTCTTTTTTATGTTCATAATCTTTTTTTTTCATTACACAGGAAATTCTCATTTCCAGCACTGACAGTGTTAAAGTCCAGCTAGACAAAAATTAACATTTCATAAACACATCTGTACCATAACAACATCTGTTGTTATAATGTGTTATACAAATAAAAGTGAATTGAATTGAATTCATTTTACATTGTAGCTCCCAGTTGAATCCTATAGTAGGTGTTATGTCAAACAAACACTGTATACATATATATATACATATATAAATTCAACACTGTAATGCTAAACTGAACACAGTACAGTAGTAAGAAAAGTGAGATTGTAGTGGACTTATTTTTAGATTGTCTTCATGTACTAAAATTTTATTGAGTGTAATGTTTTAGACACAGTAAAATTCTCATCACTGACAACACAACACCTATGGGTTTATTTCCTGCTACGGTATTGAATTCAGATTTCAGAAACAACTGTTTTATGTCAAATATGATTCTGTAATTCTGTCACTGTGTCATATGGTAAAAGGGGAAATGTAACATAGCTGGTATTGTGGTAGACATTTAAAGAGGAATCATCTCCAGATTTGATGAAACATGGAATATTTTCTATTATTAAATCCAAAGGAAAAAAAAAGGAAAAAATTTATTGGTTAAAATGAAGTTTCTTTCTGTCATGAATAATACATTGTTTGACACAGCTGTTCCACACACACAAAAAAAGTCAAAGAACAGAAAAATAGATACAGAAGCTTTTCCTTTTTAAATAAAAATAATAATAATAAAAAAGTACTAACACTACTAATGCAGGATAATCAAGTTCTGTAATAAAAAAATGTCAAGGAAAAATATAGAATGGTGTAAAATATGTTTTATGTCATTTTTTTCAAGTCTGTGTTGAGATTCCTGGATCTTATATACATCAAAATCCTTTCCATGAAGACCTGACAATTCAAGGTCATCATATCTTTGGATAATTGTGAAAAAATTCCGATGCATCCCGATCATTCCTGCCTCTAAATCTACTGTACACATGACCCAGTTCCACCGGAGCCTCCATACGATCTACATGGCTTAATTAAAAGATTTGCAAACACACATGTCAGATGATAATCACACACACACACACACACACACACACACACAGCCTCCACCGGTCCCCTGCTGCAGAACTCATTTGCTGCCGCAATCTGATGCATATTTAGAATGAATCTGTCGACTTACTGCTCAGTTAATTAATTGATATTTGAAAGCTATTCTTATAATCAGTGCTGGATGAATCTGAGAACAAAAGCGGACACTAGCAGCACAAATAATACAGATCAAAGTGATACACATATTCTGTGTCTCTCTTTTGTGGATTTTTTTCTTCCTCCCTTGCTGGTACAACCACTAGATGACACCCTCTCTCTCTTTCTCTCGCTCTCGATTTCTTTCTGTCCAACTGTCTGTCTTTCTGTCTGTCTCCTGCTTCTCTTTGCATATAATCTTTGCAAATCATTTGAGTCGCCTTCACACCCCACACCCCACCCCACCCCACTCCACTGCAGAGGCTGCCGGCTGTGTACTGTTGTTTGGGTGACCAAACAAGACATTAGGAGGACCTTCGTGACATCCTTACTCACGGATGCATTTCTGAAATGGCGGTGTTTTGAAAGGCAGAAAGGAATTATGGGTCAGCAGGCTTTGGCAGACGGAGCGGACAGCAATAACATCCTGTTTAGGAGAAGAAAGGCTGATATTTGAACTTATCGCCTCTGAATCGGAGAGGACATTTTCCAGTGTTTTAAGTTCTTCCTGGGGTTAAATTTCTCTCTTTTTTTTTTTCCTCGCAGCGTGACCCAGGCCAGCTCTTCCTCAAATGTCACCAAGGTGCAGGAAGAAAGGGAGAGAAAGAAGAGAGAAAAGGAAGTATTAGCCATTTTATGCCAATCAAATAAAATTCACAGGGATTCTAGTAAGCAAGAGGGGTTTTATACAATTTTGTATAAATTCATAAAACAAAAAGCTACATTCAAACACACAAACCCCGCCCCTTCATCTTAATCTGATCAGTTTTTTACATTTGAGTTAGCTTGTGTGAATTAGGAGTTTGCAATCTTGAGACCGTGATGTTCTGTTTCAATTCAGTCTCAAGCAAAATTCTGACAATTCACTGGGTCATACAACACAAGACATAAGAGAATGTATTAGCATTAGCCCCACCCATCAATCCCATCGTAACTATTCATAATTTTTCATAATTTCACATGAATTCTTAGCATTTTAAGACTGTGATGTAAGACTGTGCTGAATTTCTCGAGATCTCAGGAAGGTGGAAAGTACTTATTCAAGTACTTTTACATCATTAATAAATTTTTACTCGTGCTCAGTTACAGTAAAAAAAAAAACCTAGCTATTTTTCATTTAGACCTTCCAAGTACTGGTCTTAAAGTTTGACTGAACAATTTTTCTTTTACCCTGCTACCAATTCAACAGATCACATCTCTATGTGTTTTATCTTTATGTACTGTATACTACAGTGGTGTTGAATCCTCGTTTCTGATTGGTCAGAAGGCGTTGATTCATCTTCTATAGCATCAACTCTGAGAGTACTTTTGACAGATGTTTATTTACCTATTTTGGAAGGAGTCTCCAGTGTCAGTGCTTTGTAACACTCAAAGCTACAGCTAGTGGAAAGATAATGTAAGTGATAACAGAATTAACTTGAGCGTTCCACAACATTAAACATAACTATAAACACATAAAATGATATAAACGCATACATAAAATAAATGAATAAAAATGGTTAGTGTTTTACAAGATTCAGAATGTGCTGTTTTTCGCCATGGTTTATTCATTAATTATTTTAATTTTATAGCATAAATACAGGTCTAACCTAAAGTAGTATTTATCATCGCCATGGTTACGTGTAACCTTTGATCATATCAGGAGTATTGATTTTATATCAATGCACATGCCAGCCAGAAATGAGTGTAAAGTGTTATGGACATGGTATAAAATATCTTACAAATTTTTAATTTTTTTTTTTTTTTGCTGCAAAGTATATATCGTAATATCTGTCATAATAATAAACTCACTTATGAGCACTTAAGAAAAAAAAATAGCACATCATGGCATCAGACATTATAGAAGGAAACATGACACTCTTGTTTGCAAGTAGCACAACTGAAAAAAGTGTTTACCAGTCAGTTAGGAGATCATGGCTCAAGTCAAATGTTACCCGAAATTGTGCTCTATAAACCTATATCGTCACTTCCTGCTTAACAAATATAAGTCCTGATTTTTTCGCTACCTTGTATTTTCCTTACCTGAACCCTATATTACTATTAATAAGCTACAGAAAAGCACTATTCTGCCCTGCAGCTCTTGCTCCATTGCATACATGCCATTTCATCATCTCTCTATGCCTTTCCTGGAACTTTCTTTCTAAAAATGAGTCTCACTATTGTGTTCGCTCACTGTGTGTCACACTTCCCACCTAAGAGAGCAATTATTTCCTCATCCGTTTCGTCTTATCGCGCTTGACGATCTGCTCAGAGACACAAGACGCTTCCATAAATATGGAGACGTTGCCGAGATCCTGTGCGCAGATAGCCACGGGCTTTCGGTGCCAAGGGACATAACAATGTTTCCCTCCTACAGAGAATGTAAATGAATCTCGTCTTTATCGCACACCGATGGTGAGCGTGATCGCAATAATCGCGGCGAGAGAAAAGAGTTTTGTGTTTGGTGTTGTTTTCCGCCCGCACAAGTAAGCAAGTGTGACATGATCTCTTTAATTAAGACATGATCTTATTTAATTAGGATTGGAAATATATTGGAGCCAAGATGTGCTTGGTGGGTGGAAAAACAAAAATCATTTATAAGGTTTATATCAGTGCTTTCTGAGATACAGAAGTAGATAAAACTCCAAGAAGAAGCGAAAGACGAATGGGTGGAGTGCCAGATGTGTGGCGGATTAAAAAAATCTGTTGTGTAGCTCGTGTAGTGCTTTCATGTCTGTGTTTCATATTGCGATTCTAAAGTATCCACTAATAAGAATTGCTTTTATTTGATCATAATACCATTTATTATATTTATTATATTATATTTATTATATTATAGAAAAACCTGGAGAAATCATGTATGAAATGAAAATGTTTAAAAAAGAGTACTCCAAAAATATGTTATAAAATATTTCCATTATACCACAGCACTTCTGAATGCTTGATTCTGATTGGTCAGAAGGTATTGATTGATTTCCAATAACAGCAGCTAATTCACCTGCTTGATATGTTATTGTTTCTATAGTAACAACTTACACAGGGAACGTCGAACGCTCTACATAAACAGATTACATGAAGGTTTCTGTGAGAAGATGTTTACTTTTTGGAAGGAGTCTCCAGTGTCAGTGCTTTGCAACACTCATGGGTAAAACGCTATCTTTTTGTTTTCCACAATAGGGAAGTTTTTTACAACTTTGCACTTTCTCGGTAACATGACAAGCTGCATTTTTTGTCTTATTAACTTCCAGAAAGAGAGAGAGAAAAAAAAGAGGCTTGTGAGGGAACAGCTGTTTATAGTTGTTATAACACAAGCGATAACAGGAACTTGTTTTGCAGATGTTCAACAATGTTAAATGCAACTATAAATGGATAAAATGTATGACGTATTATTAGATAAACAATTGCTGGCAGTGGTAAAAGAGAAATAAAATACTTCAGGAAGTGGAACTGAGGAAATTACAAAGCATTTACATCCTATTGTACTTGCGCGGTAATTGGACGTTATGCATATAGTCTGCATATAGCCTCTTAAAAAAATCCTGCTCTTCGTTTCTGCTGATCAAAAATGTAAAATATAACATGAACTTCCCCAAACTCTGTGTATCTGTATCTCTTGCTGTTAAATATCTCTCCAGCAGACAAGCTCCAGCCCTTTACAGCATGCTGGTGAGTGTCTCAGCTTTAATGCTTTGGGTTGTCGCCTGCTCCACAATTCCCAGCAAGCTTTGAAACATGTAAGTCCCTTCCTAAATTGCTTCCCCAGGCCCGGCTAGTCTTGAGATTGGCTGCGACTGTGAAAGGAAAGAAAATGCTGGCTGCTCGATGCAAGCGAATTGTCACGGGAGGGATCGGCTCAACTTAAAAAACAAAAAAAAAGGGCAACAAAACAAGGCCACTATATTTAACTAAATCTCCAGCTTACTGCCGAAAGCTCGTGATAATGATATCCTCTTAACAAGCCCGTCCATGGCATTACAGCCTGAGCGATGATTTCAGCCGACACGCACGGTAAAAAAGACAACAGTATCAAGCAACACACTCTCTCTGTGTCTTTTCACAACACTGGAACTGTGCAGTAAACATTTCTGGACCTCTGCCACATAATGTAATCTGTGCTATTTATTAGAGCGCCATTATAAACATGGATCTGAAAGGGCATTTAAATGTGTTTACTTGTAGAGAGATGACCTTTAGAGGAGGATGCCAGTCAAGAACAGGTGTCGCTTCTGCCAACTAATAATCCATCTTCAGCTGACATAATAAGCTTACCATCCTTTCCTCATCCGTTCTTCATCTTATCCTCCTGTACGAGTGCGATTCTGTAAATCCTTAAAATATAGCCAGGCTGCTAATTAGTGTTTTGTCTAGATTATTGTGATGACTACAAGAGAGTGACGAGAAAGGACTAGAAAAGTAAAGAAAAGAAAAGAAATGAAAAGACGAGAAAAGAGACTAGAGCATTATACAAGAAGAGAAGTGAAGAAAAGAGAAGATGAGACTTAAGAAAAGAAAAGAAAAGAAATGAGAAGTAGAAGAGTGGAAAGAAAAGAAAAGAAAAAGAAAAGAAGAAACGAGAAGTAGAAGAGGGAGAAGAGAAGAGAAGAGAAGAGATCAGATCATGGAAAGTGCAAGACCATATTGGAGACATGGATATAAAGAGGAAGCAGAGGGGAAAAGTGGAGGAGAAGACAAGGAAGATGTGTTTGGGTGTTTTAAAGACATAAGGAAAAAGAGACCTGTTGAAAGAGAGATATGAACATGTAGAAGACAGGAAGGAAATGAGCAGAGGAGAAAAAAGAAAAGGAGAAGAGGAGTCATGTTAGAAGGATGAGAAACATACAGAGAGAAAGACAAGCAAGAGTGATTTCAGCCTCTCACCTCACACCTCGTCTCAACCTTTCCTAACCTTTCGTATGAAGTGATTTTTATACATCTCCAGTCGTGAGGCCGTAATTCGAAAATGTCCAGATTTAAACGCAGTTCAGATGTGTTGAGAATAAAATTGGTGAATTGGTGGATTGCAGAATGTGTTATGTTAGTGTGAGGAAACTAGGGGTCTAGGGGTCATGGGGGTCACTTGGCTCTTGGCACTTGGCACAGGTCGCTCCATCAACCTCTGCTAGGTCCTTGACAGTATTGCATGACAGAATTCAAGAAAAGAAACAGGAGAATATGCCTAAACGTTTACTGAATATTGATTTTGAAGTTATAAAATAGTATAAAAAATGTAGGCTGGTCAAGGTTAATGTCCATTTGGGGTCATTTGTCTAAAAGGTTTTGGGGAAAAAGGTTTTAATGGATCTTAGGAGATCTGGGAAGGCTTGGTGGAGTGTGAAGTTGAGACTTGTTGTCCATGGCCAGGAGTAAAGCGAGTATAGTGTTAGCATGTTTTGTCATGGGGGCACGATGGCTTAGTGGTTAGCACTGTTGCCTCGCATCTCCAGGGTTGGGGGTTCAAATTCTGCCTCAACCCTGTGTGCGCAGAGCCTGCATGTTCTCCCTGTGCTTCGGGGGGTTCCTCTGGGTACTCTGGTTTCCTCCCTAATCCAAAGACATGCATTGTAGGCTGATTGGCATTTCCAAATAGTGTGCGATTGTGCCCTGCAATGGGTTGGCACCCTGTCCAGGGTGTCCCCTGCCGTGTGCCCTGAGCTCCCTGGGATAGGCTCCAGGTTCCCCCCGTGACCCTGCATAGGATAAGCAGTATGGAAAATGGAGGGAAGTTTCTCTGTAATTGAGAACAATGTTAGAGGCGACAAAACAAGATTTTGTTCCATATATTGTTCTTACATATGAAGTTTCAAGCCCATCAATACGGCTGTACTGGTGGTATCTAAGACCAGACTGACATCAATGGGGAGCAGATATTTTAGTTCCACCCTCCACGATCTTCATACAGTTCCTTCACCCATTTTAAGACTTGATTTAAAACGTACCTCTTTTAGGCTTCTGAATGGTGCAACAGAAAAGCGCTCATGCTATCCTCTGAAGTTTGAATCCCAGCGATGGCACAGCCATCCATGGCCAGGAGTCCAAGAGAGCAAAACTGGCCATGCTGTCTGGGTGGGAGGGATGACATGCGGTCTCTCCCCTGTCAATCACAGTGACTCTAGCCAATCGTGGGCATCTGTGAGCTCATGTATGCAGAAGAGGGCGGATTGCGTTTTCCTTTGACTGAATTGGGGAGAAAACAGGAAAAACAGAAATCACAAATGCAGCTATCTGTCTTTAAGTGTGTGTGTGTGTGTGTGTGTAATAGTTTTCCTACATCATTCTTATTGTACCATTGAGGAGACCTCATGGCATAATGAATTGCTCACCACTAATAGTTTCATAAATTTTTTTTCATGGCATGTCAAAACCATCAATTCGACTGGCTTATGATCGACTTGCAGTCACAAAGCAGTTCTTTCGTCACTGTAATAATCCGTACAGTAAAGCATTGACGCCTAAAAAGAGAGGCTTTGGCATACAAAATGTTCCCCTGTCTCTTGTAAAATCATTTTCACTGCAGTTTTTAAGACTCGAACTAGCCTCTGTTGATGATGAGAGACGAGGACGGTGTGGTATTAAAAAATGTGAGTGTGCTGCGAGCGCTGATGCTGACTGACGTGCCACGATAGCGAAATCTAGCAGGTGCGTTTACGAACATTCCTCTGATCTGAACACCGGCCCGCTTGTCCTCTTAGCACCCTCCGTAATAAGCGGCTTCAAAGATCAGTATGTGTGCTAGCCTCGTGATAAGATCTGGAGTCCCTCTTTCCTTTTCATAATGCTCTTTTTCCCTCTCCCCCTCTCTCTCTCTCTCTCTCTCTCTCTCTCTTTCTCGGTCACACACACACTTGCTTTCTCCGCTCTTGGTTTTCTTAAGAAAATGTCAGTCTAATCGCATCATAATGCTTTGATAATGGGCTCTTTTTACATGGGCAAAGAGCACTCACTTCAGTGTTTTAAAGGACCAGGATGGGGGAAAGAAATGAATAAATGGGGAAAAAAAATCAATTTTGCATTCAAGCTTCCTTTCACAGTGCTTCTGTTTGACCTCACTCGACAGGCCCTTAATTGTTTCACATAAAGACGTAGGGAGATCAGACAGCTATGTGCAAAAGGAAGTGCGCTCAGCAAAGTAGTACTGAAGTGCTCTTTAGGAAAAAAAAAAAAAAAAGGAGGAATGGGATGACAGTGAAAAATGCTGGAATGGAACGTTTGAGTAAAGTGGTAGTTAGTAAAATGTTGAAGTACAGCATATTTTTACATAACATAAACAGTCTGTCCCTCACCAGCCTCTCTTTTTTCTCTCTTTCTTGAAATTAATAACAAAAAAATACACATCTTGTCATACACAGCAAAACTGGAAAGTGGAAAGAAGTCTGAAAATTTACAGACTGTTACGAAGCACTGACACTGGAGACTCCTTCCATAAATGTTAGCTTCACCATAGCAATGAATATACTGTATGTCTTTCTTAAATAACACATTTTGTTTTGTTTTTTTAAATTCTGATTATTATTAGGCTTAGATTATGTACCCTGCCCGCCATACAGGTCCCTGTGAATGAGTTGTTGCTATAGAAACAATAACATATTAGAATGAGCGCATTAATATAAACCTGTCATTTGAATTACAGACGACATTACTGTTAGAGCTGCTATTATAAAAAATGAAGCACTTCCTGACCAATCAGATTCAAGAATTCTTCAGTATAAGAAGATTTCACACATTTACAACATGTGCAAATATTAAGAGATTTTTCTTTCCATTTATTAGTCATGTATTCTTTCCATTTTTTAGTAAGTCCTAGAAAACATCCTGGAGAATTAATTAATCCATTCATTCATTCATTCACTCATTCATTCATTCATTGAATCATTCATCACTAAGCGTTTTATCTTTTTTTTCCCCACACATATGCCATGAGGTTTTGTTTTTCAGCTTTGTGATTTTCTCACGTAATTCTTTTTCACGCATGATCACATATGGTTCACATGACGCCTTGTGCAGCTTCTGAGCATCACATGGTGAAATGCACTTTCTCATGTTTTTCAAATGTCGTAACATATTACTCACATTAATCACATGTGGAAAATTCCTTAAAGGGCATCTGGGTTGCGGTGGATCCAAAGCCTACGGTGGGAATTCACCCTGACTGAGACACCAGTCCATTGCAGGGCACCACACACACATACATTCACATACTTATTCACACACACAGCCACACCTAGGGGGAATTTAGAGTCAGGTGGCCATGCTACCAAATGATTAAATTATGAAATAAATATTTCCTAAAAAGAGTAGGAACCCTGTATCTTTAAGAAGGAAAAATAAAGAAGAATGAACAAAAAAATGCAATCTTTAAAATATTCACAATTAAATGTTTCATTTTTTGTTGTTTTATGTATGTTTTCTTTTAAATATGTTTTGCTTTTATATATCCATCCAATCATGTGCTAGTCTACCCTGCCATCTATCTATCTAGTCTATCTTGGCACTTTTACTGTCATAAGACTGTAAAATATCAGTTAATGTAATGTAACATGTTTAATACCCAAGTATGGGGCAATAGTAAGCAAATTCCAAATATCACAGTTTTCACTCATTAAAAAGTGTGAGGTTTAATTTTAATGAAATTACGCTTTTACTGAAATCTCCCCCTATTTGGGAATAAGCGCTTCATACCTTTCAGGAAAAAAGTAAAAAATCCTAATATATCAGTGAAAACATGCTCTGGATGTCTAATGCAATGAATCTTTGATTCAGTGAATATTGGTCTTTAATGTTTTACTGGTTTATGGTATAGAGAGAGAGTAAAATGATTAAAAAAACAAAATATTTGTGAATTGTGAGGGAGGAAAAGCTGAGTTGAAATTTAATTCTAAACAGAGATCATTTTCAATATTTAAATATTTTTGATATCCCTCATTATACAAATTTAAGAGTCCATATATATGCTGAAAGGTGTTTGAAATCAGAGGTTCACCTTCTGGGAAAGCCTACCCCCCCCCCTTCCGTCAATCAAAATGATGGACACACCGGACTGGAGATACACAGAGGCTGCCGTCAGCCACCATCACCATCATCCTCTTTAATGATGGAGGTGAGTGTGCATCAGAGTGTGTGTGTGTGTGTGTGTGTGTGTGTGTGTGCGTGTACGCCAACCAGAGCAATAATGAGCAACTTGACATCGCTGTATTATTATCCATTAGGGCCGTGCTGTGTGCATGGATAGAGACTGAGTCCCTTGGTTATTTTTTATTCTGTAAAGCAGGCACAGAGGTGAAGGATGGCGAGCCGCGAGGGTTTCCTCGAATGCCCTGACGGTGCTGTGTGGCACCACTGTGACAGCAATATTTCTGTCAAATTAAACAGAGATTATGTCGGCGATATCATCTGGCATTTTGTGACATGTAGAGCAATTTTTCAGAACCAATGTGGATACATTAACCACAAATGACCTTTTTTTCTCCCTGCCATATGACAAACAAGGCTGAAAATGCTACTAGTATTAAAAACAATGCACTCAGAGCTGAGCTATTTAAAACCAAAATTGTGCACATAGGTATTCAGACTTTAAATGTAACCAAAATTAAAACAGATTTGCATAGATCAAAGTAATTATTATTATTATTATTATTATTATTATTAAATTGTCAGAATTCCTATTAGATGATTATTTCAATGTTTGCCATTGTCTCACTCATATATACTGTATCATCATATTAGTCTTTTTTTATTTTCATTTTTAAATTGTCTCTTGCTTTTATGTTGCATGGTATTACATTTGACAGCAAAAAAAAAAATCCCTCTTCATTTTCTATCCCTGGTTTTTCTTTCACGCTAAAAGGAGAGTGTTTGTGTTTTAAGTCAGTGACCTAGACTCTACTGACAAACCCTGTCTCGGATGCCACTACTCAAGAAAAATCTGGCAACCTCTGAGGCATGAACTTCATTCAGGTGATTTGCATAATCTTAAAAGCGCAGCCAGAAAATCTATTTAAGCAGGTGCATAACCCAACTCTGAATACGAGTAACTTTCCCTATGTAAATATTGACATAACTTTTAGACTTAACTCTTCATATGGCCCTCAGTGAATAGAATATTGTTATACAGTAAATGAAAGAATTCATGTCTATTTAGTTTACTCAAATATCAGCCAATGACTTCTTTATACCTATAGCGTATACACTCTATGGCCATGTCCATTTTTTTTCCACTCAAGCATAAGGTAGATTGCTGTCATGTGACTCCATGCCTTTCAGCAACCTTGATTATTTTGGCAAGTAGAGCCTAACCAGGCTGTACAACATGGAATATGTTTGGATTCTATACTAGTGTCATGTCAAAGCCGGAAACGGCGTTGCTTACTACTCAACAAACATGAGCGGCCATCTACAGCTCCCAGAACTCAGAGCATCCTACAAACCAGGCTGCCGAAGACTACAGCACCCAACAACCATCACAAACTCTCTCATGTTCACGTTTGCTGTCATTCTGATTGCACACATCTGGACTTGATTACTCAGTCACACTCCACAGTATTTAAGGACTCACTTCACCTATGCACTTTGGGAAGTATACACTCAGGGTCCCGTTCCTGTGATACCAAGCCTTGTTATTCTGCTGTTGTGTTCGTGGTCATGATTATGATTCTGGTTATTTGGTTTACATCATTGTCTTTTGCTCAGTTAACTCTGTTTGCACATCAGCTGACTTCTGTGTGTACTTTGACTTCGATTCTGCTTAATGATTTGGATTTGTCTGCCTGTTTATTTGACAATAAAGACTCTTAACATGCAACTGTCACTGTCAACTATCAAGTCAACTATCAACACCTGACAACTATCATGCAAACAAGGAGGGGAAAATGCAATAGGCCAAACACCAAATGCAGGTATTATCCAAAGAATTTCACAGAAGAATTCAAAATAATTCATTCATTAATTTATAATTTATAAGTTATTGATTTGTCAGGAATGCTAATGTGAAGCAATAATATAAAATTCCCAGTCTTGAAAATGTGAATAATCAGATCCTGTTGTTGTATAGACATTTAGGAGAAAATACTTTTTTTTGAGTTGTTGAATTTCACAGTCACTCAGTGTAAGTGCGGAAAAAGGCTATGAGAATTTCTAGGAATTTTTAAAAACGTGTATACAGTATAAAAGACATGAGCAAAGAAAGCTTGGGAGTGTTATAATAGATTCTGGGCTTAAGATATTCAAGGCTTTGGATAAAGTTATATGAAATGCATGATGACATGATGGCTTTTCAATGTTCACTTTTTTAACGACAGTTCTTCTAACTGAATCCTGTCTATAGCACAGCATCTATGTTTCAGAGTAGTGCCATGAAGGAAAGTGCTAAAACTGGACAGCGGGTGTATTTTTAGTGTTGGCAGGAGAAGTGAGAGCCAAAAAGCAAAATAAAATAGTGAACTTCGCAAGTAGGTCAGCTCAGATGCTGGCTCATGCTGCTGCGAGCTCAATTACAATTCTACAATAAAACTCGCCTAAGCTGCACCAAGTTCTCTATGATCCTTTATTAATTCCTTACTGGATGTAAGCCAGATTTAGTTACTGTGGTAAATATATAAACAAACATGTTTACAATATGTTTTATAGTTAGACCAGCTAAAGTCAAGCACTGGGTGATTGTAGGATTGGGGTGATATTGGTTTCCCAAATGATATTACATTTACAAATATGTATATGTAAAGTAAAGGTAAAAAATAAAAGACATTTTAAACATAAATACAACTTCTTGCGCACTTACTGTCCCAGCACCTTGAAAGGTAATCATTTAAATACATATAAAATGTTATCACTCATACTAGAAACATATTTTTCATGGCTCATCCATTCTATGTTATAATAAATGTGCATTTTAGTTCATGTTCACGTTCACTCAACCCTGTTACCTGAACACATTCACCCCTATAAAATAACTGGAGTACTCCACAAGTCACATGTTCAACAGGAAGTTGCATCATGTGAATTTGTTGATGATCATGTGAAGAAGAAAAGTAGGTTATCACGTTTGTTTTTTTTCTGTATTTCCAGTGATATTGTGATATTGAGTAAAACCGTGTTACCCAAATTATAGATCGAAAGTAAAATATTAATTTGAAAATGCCTTTTAAGTATCAGCATAGCATTAGCATGGATGCTAGTCAACCTACTCAAATTTTGTGTCTTTGCTAATTCTATACTGAAAAACTCAACCCTGGTATTCATTTAAGAGCAAAATGCGGCCAGTATCAACAAAGAAACCTTGTAAAATGAGATATTGTTGCCTGTGATAGAGTAACAGATGTTATATATATAGGTTTCCTTAGATTCCATGTTGAAAAATAAAAATAATTTATTATTATATAAATAAAATTTAATTTGAGAGTTGCAAGGGCTAAATGGCACTGTAGTCATGACAAGACAAAGATATTAAAATGTCCTACTTGGAGAAACAATCGTTTAAGCAATATCTTATGAGCAAGAGTGTTGTTCTACTGTATACCAGCATGGCTGTGATTACCTGCGGCCTTGTGCTGATGTTCAGTACAACAGCACATTTGTTGTATTGCTTTTATACAACAGTTCTATTAATGAGAAACTAATATCAAGTTGACATTTCAGACACAATACGCCCAAATATTTGGTTTACTTTCGCTCCGTCAATGGAAATAGTTCCCAAAGAAGCCATAACTGGATAGAGCATTGCGTGTTGCCATGTCAATGCACAGACTGATTGACAGCCCATAGTATTGTAACCGTAGTAACGGTTTCAGTGTAACAAACTATTGCTAGAGTTGGAATTTTATGTAGCGAACATATACAAGTGGTGTGACACAAACAGTGAGATGTCCAAGTGCTGTTAAACTACATAAATATCAGCACTCTTGAAAAGCCGATCAAATTAGTGGACCGGAACTGACTGTTGTATAAAAACTGTTAAACACATATTTCAATTGATAGATTGAATCAAGAATTATGGAAATAAGGTACAATAAAAAAAAAAATCCACTGTGCCCTACAATGGAAAAACAAAGTAAACACACTAACACTGAAGATGGTGAAAAAATGACCTTAATCTGATCTATGACAGAAAAAAATGAAAATATTGGACTTTGCCTTTCTGTTACAGTACATACTAAGTAAATATTTAGAAAGTCTTTAATGTCCTTATGATATTAGCATTGATGCTTGTTAACCACATTTGTGCATTTACTAATTCTAAGCTAAAAAAGAATTAAAAGACAGTTACTTTCATTTTTATTTAAGAAAAAATTAATTAACAACAACAATAACAAAGAGATTTTAACAAAAAACATTTTGAATGGTTGCAAAATGGTTAAATCTTCATTTCATAAAAGGATTTTCCAAACAACTAAAAAAATTTCAGTTTTATATTAATAAATAATAAATATAACATGATAAATATCACTATATAGTGATTTCTTCAATATCATACCTTTTATTATGCACATAAATGACACAAATGGCATAATATTAAACATCTATTTTACTGTATTCCAGCCTTTATTCATTTGTAACTGCAGCTGATCTAAAGAGACGACATTATAGAGTCTGCTCCCGAGAGTTTGTCTATGTATAAATCTGCAGCAGGCTATCAATTAGCAAAGCATAATGTAGAGATGAAGAGCAATACATCAGCTTCCCTGCTGAGCGTTTTTCTATTCCTGTCTCCTCACTCTGCGCTAGAGTTCCAGGAGCCTGAAGCCACAGCGGGTGTCCCAGCAATTAGTCCCCATGAGATTGAGAAGATCGGGGTAGGTGCCTTACACCTGGATGGACGTCCATTTATTTCTGAAGTGGCGCATGTCATGAAGAAGATGGAGGGTTCTTATGTTTTTGAACTGCGAAAGGTAAAGCGACTAATTGATTTCAGTGTCTGTTTGCAGAACAGACAACATGGCATCAAAAAGCAAAGGCAGTAATTTAGGCTGATGAATGACAACTCCTGTTCGATATTCAGCACACTCATTAGAAACACGTTTTCACGTGCCACCACGTGCAACTCTTTACCTTTCCAAGTCTCTCTCTCTTCCATAGTTTTATATCCAGGAAGCCTATAAACAAATAGCTTGAGTATTGTGATATCATAATGAAAGAGCAGAAAAGGAAACTGGATTGAATTGTTTGCTGAAGCCAACAGTGTGTTTGAACATTGACAGCCATCTGTGAGTGTTCCTTTTCCACTCTGGCTAATGAGCAGCTTGTCTTCAGCGGCCCAGTCCCAGGAGAGACTCTGCAGATGCTGGCCTCAGTACAAACTCCGAAAAAAAAAAAATCCAACAGTCCTTCCAACACACATGCATACAAAATAAACAGCAAGCATACTGCGGAACTGTAGCATCTCCACCCAGGATGAGAGCATGTAAAGATTTGAAGTTGTTGTCAAAAATGGGGGATAGAAGTGGTGTATGGGACTGGATCATGCAGGTATAGAAGGTATACCAGAATGTAGAGCAAGGTGTTAAAGGTGCAATCTGTAATTTTTAAATTTGAACACTTTTTTGTAATATTTGGTGAAGGGTTCCTCATATTGTAGTGGGTTGAAAAAAAAAAAACACCAAAAAAAAAAAAAAATAATAATAATAATCTGCAGCCCCAAATGATGATAATAATTATTTTATTTCATTTTATTTTATTTTATTTTATTGTTGCATGAATCTTGAGATTTGTTCTTTTAGCACACATTTACTTTTTACAGCAGATATTCCTACACTAGAACTAATCAGCATAAAAACATTATTTAAAATAATTATCATTAAAGATGTTTGCATTTCTTATTTACAGACAATCAAGTTTACTTCTTAACTTAATTCTGGTTTAAATCTTAACTTTTCCTAAATTTACACACACACACACACACACACACACATATATATATATGTATGTATGTAATGTATATATATATATATATATATATATATATATATATATATATATATATATATATATATATATATATATGTATGTATGTAATGTGTATATATATATATATATATATATATATATATATATATATATATGAAAACATACACACCCAGTGTATTCCATATCAGCAGACATTTTCAGAATTTTCTAGTCTTTCTTTTTCTGTGATTATGTGAGCTTGGTTTTAGAACTATACAGTATCTCAATCTAATTGCAAAATCACTATATTCATAGGGCACAGTGACAGTTCTCTGTAGCAGGCAGTCAGCCGTTAATTTAGAAAAACTGATAATTCCTGAAGAGCATGAGAGGAACGTGGGTGAGAGTGAGAGAATACTTTACAATAGGACTGCTGCAATCTGTACCACTGATTCAATTATACTGTATGTTTAATTTTGCACAAAGATCACAAGTTAAAAAGTCTATTAAATTGCAAGCTCCCCTGATGCTAAACATATCTATTATCAGCATGTAGGAGGAAATTTGAGAACTTCTCTCCTGAGTGCCTCTTATCCATAATGCACCAGCAGGATCTATTTAAACCCACTCTGTATTCTCGGGTTTATGCTAAATCTGTAGGAATTCTAACAAGCAAGATTTCAGGTTGATTTTAAATTAAGAAAAGGTAATGCCACTTCCATCAGTGTTTACTGTGTATCTTTTCTTGAGCAAAATCTTTCTTAATCATAAATCCCAGGGCTTCATATGCTGAATTAACCTGACTCCATGCAAAATTCATAGAACTTCTGCATGTATGAGAAAATATTATGCATATCTTATAATTATAATTAAGTTAAAATCATTCAATTGTGACATTTTATCTCACATTTGTGTGTTAGTATCTCACAGTTGTGATTTTTTTTTTATCTTGCAGTTGTGTGTTACTGTGACTTCATGCTTCCATTACTCAAAATTATGAGATAAAAGGTCGCACCTGAGTGAAAATAACAAATGAATGATTAAAATTAAAATTACAACTGAATGATAGCAATTGCGAGATAAAAAGAAACAGTTGAGTGATATTAACTCATAACTGTGAGATAAAAAAAATCTTAGTTGAGTGATGTTAACTTGCAGTTACACAATAAAAAAGTTGCAGTTGACTGATATAAACTCGCAATTGTGAGATTAAAAAGTCACAGTTGTGAAATATTATCACACAGATGCAAGATAAAAACAATTGTGTGATATTACGATGCGATTGCAAGAAAAAAGGTCATAGTTAAGTGATATTGACTCGCAATTGCGAGATTAAAAACCCAAAACTGAGTGTTATAGGTCACAATTATGAGACAAAATGTCACAACTGATATTTACTTGCAATTGCGAAATTAAAAAAAAAACACAACTGAGTGATATTAACTCACAAGTGTGAAATAAAAAGTCACAACTGAGTGAGATTAACTTGCAATTACAACATGAGATTAAAAAAAAGTTGTTACTGAGTGATATTAACACGCAATTGTGAGATTAAAAAAAATACTATTGAGTGACATTATGCTGCAATTACGAGTTAATACTTTTTATTTTACAATTGCAACATATCTATTTACATTTACCTTTTTTACATATGTAAAATGTCGCAATTGTGCGATAAATCTGTATAATATTTTCTCATACATGGTGGAAAAGAGCTTCCATACTTCTGACAATCGCAATTGGTTAGATTTAAATCCAAACAAAGTCATAAGAAAAGAAATTGTGCATGTTAATTCTTCCTAATATGCAATCGTTAGAAAAAGATGGCTCTATAATTCATGAAAGAGAACATGTGAAACCATTAACGTACACTTTGCACTGGCATCAAGAGGATTTAAAACCCCATAGCTTCTGTCTCACACCTTCTCACACCTGCTACATTTCCTTATTTGTCTTTCAAAACAAGGAGAAGATGCACAAAATGAGCAATGAAAAAAGCCTTCAAGAAACGGTAACTAATGAGTGCCGAGGGACGGCTTTGTCTTTGAAAGGTGCGGTGAATCCAGAGATGCTTACCCGAGGCTGGCTTGAAGAGCTGATCTCAGTCTGATAAGCCTTGTCTGGATCAATATGGCTGCTGTAAAGGTTAAATGATGCTCAGTAGCATGTTGTTATTGCACTGCGTGATTCAGGGTGAATGATACGGACACTATCTTACAACCACTATTCAGATCTCTTTTGGCTTTATGTCTTGTCTGAAGAGGATCTTGCACTCAATAATTTGTAGGAAGATAATAATACATAAGAATAAATCAAGAATACTCTTTAGACTTAAAGAATTTGTTACAGGTCATAAGGAATAATTCCTGGCAATTCAATTTGTTAGCAATTTCATTAGACTTCATATGATTTTTTTTTTTTTTTTATTCCTACAAATTTGCCTTCCCCATTAAAATTGCCTATTGTTATTTACATTATAGTGCCGTTAAATTCCTGATCCTGATTATTCAGAATAATTGGTTAATTTTCTTTAACAGCAGCTCTGACAGCAATTCTGGCTGTAATTCAAACCACAGGTGTATATTAATATATGCACTCATTGTTGTTCTATAGCAACAACTTACACAAGGGCTTGTATAGCAGATTTAAAAAATGTGTGTAATTATGTGTAAAGTTTTCTGTGAGAAGGTGTTTAACATTTTTGGAAGGAGTCTTCAGTGTCAGTGCTTCGGGTTTCTTGGTAACATGAGTGTTTTTTTTATCTTATTAACATCAGAAGATGAAATCAAAATAAATAAATAACAATACAATTTTTAAAAACAATAAAAAAAAAAAGGCAAACAATCTGGGGGTATAAGAGGAATAAAGGTGGCAGCAGTAACTCCAGTTAATGAAGCCACATCACACCACTTTGTTGCTGATTATTTTTCTATAACAACGAGTGTTTTAATCCTTACTTGATTAATTTTAAAGCAATGCCACTGGGTATTGCTCTTTCCAGTGTGCACATTGTTATTTCCCAATGTATCTTTAGTGTATAACATGGCCTTATCTTCTACTATATGGTACCACTGTACTTAAGAGCACCGTTAATGATGCAAGTTCATGACAACTACATAAGACTGTGTACAAATTGACATGAACCTTTGCAAACATTTATAAACACTATTCCAATATATTCCAGCTGTCACATAAAGACTGCTTTTGTCAGTTTTGATGTTAAATTGACATACAGTAATACTTGAGTCATTAAGAATGTGTTATGACTCTTTATACGACAGCACAAATTAATTCTCGAATCAGAAGGTGTGCATTCATTTTCTATAAGAGCACAGCTCTGACAGTAGTTCTAACATAAATGATTAATGCGCTCGTTCTTATCATTTCTATGGTAACAGCTTGTTCACAGGGACTTATATGGCAGACAATAATACACAGAGCTTTCTGTTAGAAGACGTTTGTGTACCATGTATGGAAGGAGTCCCCAGTGTCAGTGTTTTGTAGCAATTAGTAAGTTTCCCAACACAGGAAAGTCTTCAGGACAGAGGTCAGCTGACAACCTGGGTGTTTTTGTCTTATAAATGACGTTTTTAGCTGCTATAACGTAAGTGATAACAGGAACTAACTTGTCTTGGGGACATTCCATAAGATTAAATGCAACTATAAACAGTTTAATAGTACAGTGTATCATTTAGTGATAAATTAAAAATTGTAATTGTTGGCAGTAAGTAGAATCACATGCTTAAGACCTTGCTGTTATACAAAAATAATTTGTATTATTATTCATACAATAATAAATTAATAAAAAATTTATTCAAGATGTGCCGTTATTGAAAAATAATCACATTGAGGTGGTAACAGTATCTTCACTTGGTGTGTGGCTGCATCACACCATTATGAAATCAAATCATAATTTGCATTTGCGTTTAAAACTGCATACATTTATTTATGAGAAAATCAGTTCGTAATTTTTTCCAAGCAGCTTGAGGGAGTTTTTCACTCACTTCCTTTTAAGTCTGCAGGTAAAATCCAGCCCTGATTCCTCGGCAGTCTCAGTGATTTCTTTTTTTAAAGTCAGAAAAGTGGTCTATTACTTAAAATGATCCATAACAATTCTGTGACATTTAATTTAAAGAATGCTCTTCTAATGACATACTGATACAGTAGGCCTAAAATAGGCATTTCAGACAATTTATATAAGAAATGTATCGTGGCTACGGCCTTTGCACTGTATTCTACATGTAATGTTTGTGTCAGTACTCATGAAGGGCATATATAAGTGTCGTGCAATTTTTTGAACCCTGCACTGCAGTAACTTTCCTAAGTCGTATTTTATACCATGTTTATATCGTATAGACAGACTCGGTGTAGCTTCAACTTCCTGCTTGTTGCTGACATCTGCTTCTGTTGTTGTGGTGCTTGTCTCTTCTTGCCTTGAGGATTAGCAACACCCTGAATTACATAAGTGAGCTAATGAGCAACACACTCCCACACACTTGATACACAAACCCGCACTAGGATCCCTGCGGAGGCAGTGAGAGAGAGAGGGAAAGACAGAGAGAGCACTGAACACACTGGGAATACAAAATCAAGCCATTTGGAGAAACCTCAGAAGCAATCCTGCATATTAGATGATAAATAGCTGACATTGTTGGAATAGAAGATGCCATAGCTGTGTATTAATATTGTAACTGCCTGAAAAACCTTTAATGTGTTCTTCTGATATTATGCAGCCAAATCAAATTCAGGGCTATCCAGCTTTAAGTTTATGAAAGCAAGTGTAATAAATCTACATATTTATTCATTTGGGGCATGAATACACCCTGTACAGGATGCCAAACCATGGCAGGCCTCTCTCTCACACACACACAGACACATACACACACACATATCAACAAGAAAGGTTCTATAATATTCTCAGTGGCGGCTCATCCATAGTGGCAGGTGAGGCAGAGCTCCATCATACATATCAGGTTCATCAAAAGTCCTCATTAACAACTCCATGCAATTTAAATTCCACTGAAATACTCAGCTCACTGCTCCATTTACCACCATAGAGTTATTATTGTACCTAGTAGTCAAAAATGGGAAATAAAACTAGCAGTAATAGAGGCCCACTGGGGCAGGAATCACACTGCTCCATGCTCGGGGGAGAAGCAGTGGACAGGAGAGTTAATGACAGTGTTGCTGGGGTTGTGGTTTTTAAGCCAAATTGGGCAAGTTTAAAAAAATACTCCATTACCACCAAGATCTTGTATTATAGCAAATAATCTGAAATTAAATCTAAAAAATTTGCACAAACAAAGGCAAAGTGTAAGTGCAGACAGTGTGTATACAATGGATAGAACCATTTCGATTGTAAGATATATTGCAAAGATTGGAATAGGGAAAGGGAAATGTGTGTGCACCACAGTGACCTTGTGTACCGTGCAAAGGCTGAGAAAAAAGAAGCAAAACGTGTGTCCCATTTCCAATGACCATATTTTTGGAGGTTAGTTTCAGGTCTTTTGTGTGGTTTTGCAGATGTATTTGAGCTGTTTGATTGTATCCTGGATGACTGTATGGAGATATGGCTATGTCGTTATTAATGTTGGCCTGTCCCATCACAATGTAATGGTCATAAGCTGATGCGGAATAATCTTTTCTATCAATATTTGACATGGATTTGATGAAATCACAGTGAAAAAAAATCATGCCATGTGATATAATCATAATTTCAGGACTTCTGAAAGCAATGGAAAGTATTGAGGCAGCATAATGTAGTACATTATGGGTCATATACACTAGTAGAAGTACTATTTACTGCCATTTTAGTGAGAATTTGCGGCGATCTTTGCGGCTAAATTTTGCATGAAATTAAACACATTCACCTTGCCTAATAAACATAAAGCCAATACAGTAAAAGTATTAAAATAAAAGGTTGGGTATAAGATAGGATTTGCCTACAACATGAATTTTAAGGAGTGTACAACAGAGGAAAACATTAGTAAATATAGCCCTGCATCTATAACCAGACGTTCGGTTTAACCAGTGAAACCATTAAAGTCTATTGCACCATTTGGAAACTATGCAAACCAATTCCGTTACATTTATTTTCTCACTCTAATTTCATTAAAATATGGCATGAAATTTGTTCTCACACAATAATGCCATTGGTCATACATTCATAAAAATGACAGAGTTAGTAGTTATTAGTTATTACAATAGGTCGTTTCATGAATCTCTGCCCGGTATTGTGTGTTTTGAGAACCTCCTAGGCTTGTGTGATATAATGATTTAATCTTGTCTACACAGTATTATACTGCTTAAATTGTCACTGACGTTTACTCTGACCTGCCAACCTTCACACATTTTGTGTAATAGCTCTGAAAATTTAAAATTGTAGTACAGCAGTATGAGTTATCACACAAAAATACAGCAAAAGAGCAGTCTAAAACAGGAGTTAAGCCAATCGACGTATGAATCTGGAATATTTTGTGTAGGTGTTTTGAACTCTCCAAGATTAACTGACACCTGCCTGGAAGCACCTATCTCACATGCTCTAGACAGGACTCGTTGAGTGCCTCTGTTTTCTGTCAACATAAATGGAGAATGATTTGAGTTCATCAATATATGAAATAAGATCTACTAATGTTTGTTTGACTTTGCTAACATTAGACAAGTACATATTTAACATATACCTAACCATATTTATTATGGATGCTAATAAAAAAAAAAAAGTCAGCCAAAAATTGGAAAAGAGCAAGACAAAATTAAGAAAATTTTGAGGTAAAAAAGATTAAATAGGTTGTAGATTAAATACAATGAAGTGAGAAATGGAACATTTTACAAATAATGTTAAAGGTAATGATAATTAGAAAGTGATTAAATATGTTCAGATGCAGATTGAACAGCAGCTAATGACATAGACATTAGACAGCTGATTTGTAAAAGGATTATATCAGAAATGTACTGTTATTTTGTCTTTACTGTTTACTGTGCATTAAAGCAGAATCAACTAAAAATCCACCATCCAGATGAATTTCCAATATTGCCACTGCCACCAAGCAGTTCCTGACTGCACAGTTAGTAATATTATTATTGTTCCCTACTGTACTTTCCATAAACCTGAAATGGTGTAGATACTCTTGTTTTCTTGAAGCTTTCGCTTCTGGATGGTTCAATCGTTAATTATGTTTCTTGTTCTTATGGTAAATAAAAACAAAGCAAGGAGAAATCAACATGGCACAAGCCTACCTAATGTAAGAAAACCTTAATCAAACAAGTCCAAGACCAAGAGGGATTGAGTCGGAGACAAGTCCAAGACCTTAACAGGTGGCTGAGCTTGAGTTAAGACTAAGACCAGGAAAATGTCAGTTCAAGTCAAAACCATTTATACTATACCATGATATAAAATTTTGGTCCTACTACCCACTACTAGCATTATGGCACTTTTAGTATCTGTGCATTGAAGTTCTTACTGAGAATATTCTTTTGCAGTCCTATGGAAATCTCAGAGTCTCCATGCTAAGCCTTTAAAATAGTACGCATTTCAGTTGAAAGAACTGCTTGTGTGATATCTGTTGTCACATGGGGCTTAGTATTTGTAATGACAGTATAATAATTTACAGATGAATGTCAAATATTTAGAATTGCTTGCTAATTAAAATGTGTTCTTGAGTCCTTATCATTGCTATGTAAACCTCTACTGTGAACAACAGTGGGTTTCTATTAACGAAAAAAAAAAAGAGAAACAAAGAATGAAAAGAAAAACATTTGCTTCAATTTGTTAATTGTTTTTCGTGTGTGTATATTTCAGGGAAACTTTATCACAACTGCCTTCTAATTAACAAACATCAGACACATTAGTCTTGCATAGGTAGCAGTTATTAATTAGTGGTCTAAGATGCAGTTAAATTAAAGATGCACGCCCCAATTTACCAACTGACTTCCTCTAATCCTGCAAGATTTGTGAGGGATTTGGTGTACCGCAGAAAGCCAGGCGATCAGGGTGATGAGGTACTAATTAAGCTCTCACTAAAGGCTGCATTCTAGAAGGAACTTATCAAGGATGGCTTTACTGTTGCAATGCATCCTGGGAGGTCATCTCAGAGCCATGGGCACAGTGCTGATCTCCTGCATGGCCTGAAAAAAAAAGATAAACACCCCACATCTAAGTCCCGAAACAGCTACAGATTCAGCTAATTACTGACAGTTAAAGACATTGTGTGCTTGTGAGGGATGATGGATAAAAGAAAGCACCAAGAAGATAGGCAGAATTCTGTCCAGAGAATGATGTGCTCCTGAAACAATCATCAAAGAAACTGCATTTGTGCTGTATTGTGTGAGTACGAATCTTTCATAGACATGCCAAAATGTGTACAGTGCCTTGCATAAGTATTCACCACTCTCACGAACTTTTCCACATTTTGTAGTTTACAAACAAGAACTGAAATGGACTTAATTGGGATTATATGTCATGAATCTATCAAAATCAACTGTGGATGGAGAGGAGGCACGTTGAACAAGCAGGTAACGCGTGGACATTCTCCTGGGAGAGGTAAAGGAAACTAATGACCAGTCTTTGGGTGCAGCGGACATGATCGATCTGCCTCTGGATGGAGCAAATGCCAATAATACAGGAGAGCCTGCTGAAAATACACATAAGTACACTGGCAGTAATAAGACACAGGCGAGAATCATCACATGTTGCCTGCCATTCAACGTGCTGGTCAACTCACCTCCTTTCCGTCTGCAGCTGACGCTCGACCACACCCCTGCTGCCACATTTTCAAATAAAATGAAAAGTAAAACTTGTGATTGCTTATGTATTCACTCCCATTGCTGTGAAACCTAAATTGGTTCCCATCAAGAGTAACATAATTAGTTGAATTTCTCACGATCTCAATATAAATCGCCTAATCCTGGAAGGCCCCAGAGTTTGTTGCCCAAAAACCAAGGAACTATCCAAACAAGGCAAGGACATAGTTCTGGAAAAGTGTCAATCAAGGTTCGATTATAAAAAAAATATCCCAAAATTTGAACATCTCACAGAGCATGATTAATTCCATTATTAAAAATGGAAAGAATATGGCACAACTTCAACTCTGCCTAGAGGATTCATCCACCAAAAGTCAGTGACTGGGTAAGGAAGGCATCAGTCATACAAGCAACCAAGTGAAGCTGGAGAGATCCACAGCTCAGATAGGAGAAGCTGTTCACAGCACAACCATAGCCCAGACACTCCACAAAGCTGGGCTTTACAGAAGAGTGTCGAGAAGAGAGTCATTATTGGGAAAAAAAAGCCACATGAAATCCTGTGTTGGTGACTTAGCAAACATGTGGGAAAAGGTTCTGTGGTTGGATAAGACCAAATTTGAGCCTTCTGGCCTGCAACACTGCTCTTCACGCTGAGAAAACCATCCCCACAGCGAAGCATGGTAGTGACATCATTGAGAATCTGTGGCAAGACTTGAAAATTGCTGTTCACTAACCATCTCCATCCAGGTTGACAGAGCTACAGCAATCTTGCCAAGAGGAACGATCACATATTTGGATCCAGACCTGCAAAGCTGATATAGAAATATTCCAGAAGACTTGCAAATGTAATTGCAGGCAAAGGGGGTTCTACCCTCCACTAACAAATTTTTGTTTAATTAAGCTTTGTGACACAAGAAATATATATTTCACACTTTCAAATGTTAGACACAGTGAGTAAATCAAATGGTAAAAATCACAATTAAGTCATTTTTAATTTATAGCTTGCTAGGTTGGGACAAGAGACATCATGACTTACAACACTGTAGGTATAATCCTTCTCAATGATGGTTAGGAAATGATATCTGCTGTTAGACCATTTAGAATTTTGAACCTATCCAAAAATGTGCTTCTCTTTAACAATAATTCCATTTAATCTAATATCAATCATAGATTTTATAGATAATTTCTGTTATTATCAGTCTAGGTCCATGATTAAACAAAGGAATGACCTTGAGCCAATGCATTTCACTTGTGCCTTTATGTTCCTCCTAGGTACTTTGTATATGTCCATGGTCAAAGCTGTGTGTATTTATAAGAACAAAGTTAAGCATAGAATCATTCCATACACACAATTTACACACTTATAAGTGCATATGCACCACTGATAAATGAGAGCTCAGGTCTATTTTAATCACACGATACCCCATTTTCCAACACGACCCATTAGTAAGTAGTACACCTCCAGGTCCCCAACTGATAATTAAAAAAATAGCTTCTCAGCTATTCTGCTAGAAGTGTATAACAGGATTTATTACATTCTTAATCACAAAGTATGCATGTCAGTTCTCACCATCCCCCAACCCCATGATTCCCTTAATCTACAAATAGTACACAAAAGCATATAGAATAGATAGAATGGGGTCGTGTGTGCATGTGCTCTGAGGTCTGGGCTGTTTTATATCTTCAGTGCAACCAAGCGTGGAGTGTTGCAAATCTCAAAGGGACCTGTGGTGAATGTTATATCTGCCTGTGTATGAATCAAGAGAGACTGAGCAAGAGAGTTAGCATAGTTAAGAAGAAGACGATGCTACACATGAGGGTGGAATTAGAGCAAAGGCGGACCAAAGGGTCCAAAAATCCAAAATCCAAAAGTCCAAAAAAGAGTCCATTACCAGTCTCTGTTATCATATCAGATTTCTTGTTAGTCAAATTTGGCATTAAATATTGAATTCTTCTTTACTAACATAGAATAATTAATAATTAAGTCAAAAGTAGTACTATATATAAAAAACCAATACCACATATTTAAACAACAGCACTGTTGAATTCTCTAATTTGATTGGTCAGAAGATGTCGAATTTTCTATAATTCTGATATTATTGTTTCTATATTGTTTACATTTTTGGAAGGAGCCTTTGGAACAGTCAGATATATATACAGTCAGGTCCATAAATATTGGGACAGTGACACAGTTTTGGTAATTTTGCCTCTTTATACCACCACAGTGGATTTGAAATGAAGCAATCAAGATGTGACTGAAGCGTAGACTTTCAGCTTTAATTCAAGGGGTTTAACAAAAATACTGCATTAACCGTTTAGGAATTACAGCCATTTTTTACAGAGTTCCTCCATTTTCACAGGCTCAAAAGTAATGGGACAATTGACTGATAAGCAGTTTCATGGCCAGCTGTGGCCTGCTTCCTCCTTATATCATGATAAATTAAGGAGATAAAAGATCTGGAGCTGATTCCAAGTGTTGAATTTGCATTTGGTAGCTGTTCATGGGAACTCTCAATATGCCGTCCAAAGAGGTGTTGATGCAAGTGAAGGAGGCCATCATTAGGCTGAAAAACCAAAACAGACCTATCAGAGAGATAGCAGAAACTTTAGGAGGGCCAAATCAACAATTTGGTACATTCTTAAAAAGAAGGAATGCACTGGCGAGCTCAGCAACACCAAAAGGCCTGGGAGACCACAGAAAACAACTAAAGTGGATGATTGCAGAATTCTTTTCTTATTGAAGAACAACCCCTTCACAACATCTAGCCAAGTCAGGAACACTCTGGAGGAGGTAGGCCTATCATTGTCAAAGTCTACAATCAAGAGCCACCTTCATGAATGTAAATACAGACGGTTTACCTCAAGATGCAAACCACTGGTAACACTCAAGAACACAAAGGCCAGATTAGACTTTGCTAAAAAACCTCTAAAAAAAGCCTGACCAGTTCTGATGCAAGATTAACTTGTACCAGAATGATGGGAAGAGAAAAGTATGGAGAAGGAAAGGAAGGGCTCATGATCCAAAGCATACCACATCATCCGTCAAACATGTGGAGGCAGTGTTATGGCATGGGCATGTTTGGCTGCCAATGGAACTGGGTCACTGGGGTTTATTGATAATGTGACTGTTGATAGAAGTAGCAGGATGAATTCTGAAGTGTACAGAGCTATACTTTCTGCTCAGATTCAGTCAAATGCTGCAAAACTGATAGGACAGCGCTTCACAGTACAGATGGATAACAACCCAAAACATACTGTGAAAGCAGCCCAAGAGCTTGGAAATTAAATGTTCTTAAATGGCCGAGTCAGTCACCTGACCTCAACCCATCTGAGCTGCTTTTCACTTACTGAAGACAAATCTGAAGGCAGAATGACCCACAAACAAGCAGCAACTGAAGATGGCTGCAGTAAAGACCTGGCAAATCATCTCAAGGGAGGAAACTCAGCATTTGTTGATGTCCATGGGGTCCAGACTTCAGGTAGTCATTGACTGCAAAGGATTTACCTCCAAGTAATAAAAATAATCCTAATATTTATGATTATATTAGTTTGTCCCATTACTTTTGAGCCTGTGAAAATGGAGGAACTCTGTAAAAAATGGCTGTAATTCCTAAACGGTTAATGCAGTATTTTTGTTAAACCCCTTGAATTAAAGCTGAAAGTCTACGCTTCAGTCACATCTTGACTGCTTCATTTCAAATCCACTGTGGTGGTATAAAGAGGCAAAATTACCAAAACTGTGTCACTGTCCCAATATTTATGGACCTGAACATATATATATATATATATATATATATATATATATATATATATATATATATAATGGACGTTTCATAACATTAAATGTAACTATAACTAAAAATAGCTAAACATTCTGACATTCATTCATTGATAATAAAAAAATTGCTAGCGTTGGCATAATCGCTGTGGTATAAGAGGAATAAAACTTTTTGGGATGTGTGTTTGCAGGAAAATAATCAACTATGGGGTTTAATCAAAACACCCCATTGTTGATTATTTTCCTTTAACAGCATACCCCCAATTGTTTTGTTTTTTTTATGGTCGTTAGTCATTATTGTGTAACAACACCATCAATTATCACTACAGCTGTGTTGAAATTAGTTCCCTAATTAATATATAATGCATTACTTGGGGTGTTTTTTGCCTTTAGACAGTCCAAGCAGGTCAAGTCTTTAAATGATCAAAGGGCACAGCTAAATAAATGCTTGAAAGCATGAACACATCATTGAGACTCACATGCCAGCACCAGCAATTAGCTTTCAGACACAAAACATGAAAGTCCATGTCAAAAGAAGTGCACAAAGCAAACACAAACATGTGTATCAACTTTTTAAGCCAACTACGATTCTGCAAGACATCCTCTCTGTGGCATGGCCATGATCAACAAATGAATGGCCAAAAAAAAAAAAAAAGTCAATTAGTACAAATTTATAGACATTTTCTAAAATGTCTTTGCTTAGAAAATGGCAGCTTTGTAGTTCAAAAAAAAAAAAACAGAGTGTTTTTTTTCATCGGCAGTTGCTTAAATCCTAAAATGAGTACTGCAATCTTCTGGCACAGGCGCACTGTAATGCTTTAAAAACAATTTACCAACTGTCATCGCTGTAATTACAGTAACTAATTACCTTCCTCTGCAAACAAATAGCTTAACGTAATGCTTGGGCCCAATCAATTTTTTTTTTTAAGAAATGCAAAATTCCCAAAGCCAAAAGGGTAGCTTTTTTTTTTTTTTTTTTTTTTGGCAAACCTGAAAAGGAGTCCAGGGAAATAACGCACTTTGTTTTATCCACGCATAATTCCCTGGGAATATCATATCATAAATATTTGCATTCAGTTCTTATCAGGACATTTGCATTTGCCTCTTATCAGTCGGCAAGCCAGGCGCTGGCAGATAGCGAGAACGGCTTCCACGCCATACACCCGTTTCTAATGAGTCACGTCCCGAGCTGATAGCACGTTTTGGCTAGAACTTTATCACCAGAACTAGGAGGTCATTTTCTCCGAGAGTTGGCTCATCACAGAACAGCGTTTTTACTATTTTCTCACTCATCTGACATGTTTAAAAAATGTATTTTAAAAAAAATCATGCTTTTTTTTCAACCAAAGTTACATAGTATTTGTGATACATAGGCCAGCGATGATTAGCATTGCGTCATGATTTTATTTTAGTAAGTTTGCTTTTTTTTTTTTATCAGCACATTATTCCTTGGAAGAAAGTGAAAGAGGAGAGACGAATGGAAAGTCTGAGAAAGGAGAAACAAGAGGCATATCTCAGAAGCATGAACAGGAAAAAGCACCATCCATGCTCGCTTTACTTAGCATACACGTGCAACAGTTTCTGGAGGGGGAAATTAAAGTAATAGTTTGATAACATTTTCAAAAAGGTATTCCACAATAACAATTTCATGGTGCATTGCCGGGTGTAATTATAAATCTGCAATTTTTTTTCTCCAGGACGGCCGGGAGAACACTATGGAGGTCAAGTGAAGAATCCTAGTCAAACGCTCGTCTCATTAGTGCAATCTGTTTTTTATCTGTTAATTATTTCCTTGCAAACTGCTGCGCTGGCTGAGGAACTCATCTTTTGCACCCCAATCATCTTCCCCTCAATAAAAAGGTGCTCTTGCAAATATATATTTATATTTGCATTAATTACAGTGCAATGTGACAAAACATTACGTAGTCTTTTGATGTCACGTAATCAAAAGACTCACAAAAGGGGCCATTTTTCCATTTTTCATATTTACTGGACTTTGTATTTTATTGTCAGTTTTCTAAAATTAAATGCAAAGGATGAATTTACAGTGCATACTTGAGTAAATATGTAAATTTGTCTAAAATGTACAGCACAACAAAAAATGAATATGAGGTACATTTGTACTATAAGAAAGAAAAATTACCACACACCCCTTCTGATACAAATTATGCTTAATTAAAATGCTTAATTCTGCTGTATGTGGTTGATATCACTATTGAATTCTCTCACAGTCTCAATTTATTGATGTCAGTCTTTAAATTTTTGAAATGCAGTGCATAGAAAAGGCTAATCCTGCCTCTGTTAAAAAGCTGCTGAAGGATGGAGTGTTGCAGAGGCGCTTCAGCTCGCCGTGCCGGCCGTCTGCTGATCTACGGCGAGGCCAAACCACCTCAACTGTGTTATTGTCTCTGAATCTTATCTCTGACTATGTTTAAACAGCGAAGCCAAGAAATTCCAGCCCCGGTCCCTCCATCTAGATCATCGCTACAATGAATCACCTCATTTGTCCCATCCTGTTTGGGAAATAAGGTTTGAATCAGGCTGCTTACAGTAAAAGGAAAGAAGGTTTATTTTACACCAAATGGTGGATTAAATCTCTCTGATTAGCCCTTTTTTTATTCGCAGATACTTTTAGCACCAAAGTTCACCTAAAGCAAAGTCGGCGCAAAGCAAAAGTAGCCAGAAAGTAAACAGAATGTATGTCTTTAACGTCCTGTGTCCTTTCCCCTTCAGTGAATTGTCTTTCCCTGGGTGAATTATATTCACTTTTGGTCTGAATTCGGCTTTAGCTGAAAAAGTAGAAAAGTTTTCAGCTGTCTCCTGTAGGTCAAAAAATCTAAAATGCTATAATTAACCATAAATGCTGGCACTTCTGTACTATTTTTACCTCCCTTTATCACACAAATCCACATCAGAACTAACTTGTATCCACCACATACTTGTTAGTTAGCTTGCTAATAACTCATTTACACAATCATAGCCCAATGATAGCTAGCTTGCTTTTGAACTTGGCTACCTATTGTAGTTTCCTAATATTAGCTAGCTTTCTAGCAATGTTGTCTATTGGTTCAGGCAATAGCTAGCTTGATTGATTAACACTTGGTGTTATATACTATTACAGCCTAATGTTATACTGGTTTTTAGATAACTTAGTTTCACTACATTCAAAAGTCAAGCTACTGGTAATCTTAACTAAGCTAACTGGCTACAAAATGCAATGCAGCATTTAGTTAGCTGGCTAGCTAAGGATGTGGATGAATAAAGATGTATCAGTTCTGTCAAGCATGTACATGCATAAAGGTGTTTAAGGGTGCGAATAGGTGCAATTTTTAACATAAAAATAAATTAATAAATAAAAATAAAACATAAAAATCAAATAGTGCATCTCCTATCTGTTTACAACAAAATAATGTATTTGTACTTAGTTCCTAGATCCTAGTAGTTACATTTTGCTTTGGACCTTTACTAGGAGAATATTGGTGCACTCCATATTATACAACTACAGTTCTCATTTATTAATAGGTTTTATTAATATTTAATAATAAATGGGCTTTGTCGTAATTCATTACCCCTTACTTTGCATCCATAAGAGAGCATCTCTGTCAGACCATGTGGGGAAGGTGCATCATTGCCCTTTCTCTCAGAGGGGTTCCTCTGGCCTCCGTGACTCGTACAACTGCTCAAGCACCGGTCGCTTCATTCATCAGTGGCCATTGGCCTGCTGAGCTCACATGCTGAGATGGTGGCTGTCCATTTGGATAGGAGCTCCAGAAACAAGGACGGGAGATGCCATTTTTCAAACATGAATTTTACAGAAATTGCCCTAGCAAAAGTGTATTTGATTTTGATGGTCTTTGCCTCCAGAGTCACAATACGACACCCTTTGGGATTATAGAAAAAGTGAGTAGAGCCAAGATGTGGGAGTTTGGCCTGATACACGTCTCCCTAATATTTTGTATCTCCAGAACGCAGAGTTAACAGGATATTCTTATGCTCCCCAACTACTGATCAGCCTTTCTGCTAATAAGCAAATGTGAAATGCTGAAAGAAAGAACCTCCTCTGTACTATTACAATGTGGAAATATATTGGAAAGACATTATTGAACCAATGTGATCAAAACAAATGCATAGTACACATGAGGGGAAACAAGCAACACAGGTTTTTGCTTTTATTTGTGTTTGCATCCCACCTGTATGTCATGTTATAAGCATAACCCCAAAGACCATTCACTCCACCACCAGCTTTACTGCTCAGTAATTTAATTATAGATGAATCCAATGGTAAACAGCCTAAATATTACTTTATGGTAAACCATTCTTGCATCAACAATTCAGATATTTAGTGATAACATATATATATATATATATATATATATATATATATATATATATATATATATATATATATATATATGATATATTGTATTTGGTGATACATTAGGTCGGGATGCAATATGTGTTTATATATAAAACTATATCACAATATCAAATTGAATCTAGTAATGGAAAGTTAGCTAGCTATGCACTAAGCTAATGTGGGTGAACTACGCAGATTCTAGATGGCAGGGCTTTGTGTACTTGGGACGGGAGACAGGGTCAGAAATTCAATAAATCAGGGCTTGAGAGTGGCGCAACAGATTAGCGCTCAACCTATCATCCGGAGAGCAAGAGTTCAAACACAGATTTTGAATCCCAATAATGCCAATGCCAAAGCCATGCTGTTTGCCCTGTCAATCACAGCAAGGCTAGGCAATTGTGGAACATCTGTGAGAACATGTATGCTGAAAAGGGTGGACAGTGCTTTCCTCGTTGTGTGTTACACTGCCCTGTGATGCAGCATGAGCAGCAGTTTGAAAAGACGTAGTTGGTTCACTTTATTAGTCCATGTCTGGAATCAGAGTGCAATTTATGCTTGAACTTATCTTTCAATTCCTCAAGTTAATGCATTTAATGCAAAACTTCAAGTCTTATTGCCTAGATTGGATAGGTGAGAAAAATCTACACTGTCTTAATTGGTAAGTTGTACCAAGTTGTACCATCCAAGAATGACAGTTTGGCAATTTTGAATTCACAACCTTCACAACCATCAGTAGCCCAAAGCCTTAACTACTGAGCCACACCATAACATAAAATGATTTGTACCATAGAGAACCTGGTACACTTTTATTTAC
The DNA here is from genome assembly GCF_027358585.1 of Pangasianodon hypophthalmus. Taxonomy (NCBI): domain Eukaryota; kingdom Metazoa; phylum Chordata; class Actinopteri; order Siluriformes; family Pangasiidae; genus Pangasianodon; species Pangasianodon hypophthalmus. The sequence goes on along the minus strand of NC_069731.1, from coordinate 6,236,402 downwards.
CATGTAGTTGGGCCTGGTACACATCTACGTTCTTCTACCCCATCACTGATTACTTATAATGCAAGCAAACAAATGTAATATTTAGAAAAGTCCCTTTTAAGATGAGTTTAAGTTGTCGAGACCCCTTGATAACCTCAACCAAGACTACATAAACATTCCATATCTCTCTAATGCATGTGGTAAATAATTCCCCAGTGGTAGGTGGTGATGTCTGAATGAATGCAGAATAACTGTTACAGAAATAAAAGGTCAATTAATGTTTTAATTGAATCTTGATAAACTTACTTGAGTTGGCACTTTGATAATAGCTTGCAACCTGTCTTCTGATTTAAGTGTTATCAGTATCAGAACTATAAACCATTATGCCCCAGCAGCCCCTGCTCTCATTCCTACACATAAAATGAACTGATGGAGTGTTTCAAGTGGGGAAATAGTGCATGACATAAAGCAGGGATGGGTTTGGGTGGAGCCACACCGATTAAGTGATTGGAAGTGATCTTGAGTCGCCTGAGTGCTTTCTTCAATCCGGCAGATAGCATCGTTCCGAGACTTTATCTCCCTTCTTGAACTTCTTTTAAACATCTTCCCCCACTGACATCCTCTTTGTTATAAACCGTCTTCCTCCTTTGGCATCCACTTTCATTACTGAGGATTATCTTCAACATCTTCCTCTGTCACTGTTCTGAATGTGTGGCAGGAGTGGTTTAGATTGGACTGTTAGATCTGTCCTCACCTTCCATAGGCCAAACACAGCACAGGAAATACCAAAATATGTATTTATAGTTGAAATAAATAAATTTGACTACGTGGGAGTGGTATGCACTATGGAAAAAGGGGTTGAATGAAGTAGCCTAGTCAGTGATGTAGGGACTAGTCAGGAATGATGGAAAAAAACAGACTCGATTTTCCATATTTTCCTCCTTTCACCTACCCGAAGGAATTCCTTTCCACATGTCTTTTAAAGCTAAATAAACACTGAAATAAAATAAAATCCTTGCACCGTGCCAAAGTGAATTCCATCATGACCATTGCTGTGTGAATGAGCACTTCCTGTGCTGCAGGTTGCACTTCATTACCCAATCCCACACAGCTAGTATAAAGTGGTGTATGCCAGCCTACAGGGCGGATGTTACAGAGGCCAGAGTTGAAAAAACCTCCCAGACGCTGTTGTAGACATACGATCCACTGTTCATATGTATGAGGAGTATAAGGAGTATATGGAGGACACCGCTGACGGACATGAGCTTCCATGCTGCGCACTCTGTCTCACAATCAACAATTTCAAGATTCAAGATTCAATTCAAAGAACTTTATTAATCCCAGGGGGAAATTGCTTAATTTTGAGCCACCAGCTCATCCACATGAGAGCATTTAAGATTTGGTTCTTCCTTAAATAGATTTATTAATTTGCACATTTATTGCCCCAATTTATTTATTTTTGTCATTAATAAATTTAACCTAAAATTGCAATGAAGCTGAAAATGTAATTTGTAACTTGTGTAGGGCTGTTAATTAAGTGCAGTTTGATGCATTCTTTTCCTGTTGTTTATTAAAATTTAACTGCAATAATTTGAAATACAACAACAGTAATAATAATAATAATAATAATAATAATAATAATAACACTGTCCTGAATCAGTGTTATTGACCTGTTTAACTTTAATTATGGAAAAGACAACTAGTTGATTTTTTTTTTTGAATAACTTGTAGACTAGTAAAAAATTAATAGTATGTAGAGATCCCAATGGACATCACATAAACAGCACAGCAGGCTTTTCTTCCCCCAGCAAACTGCAATCCCACAGCAAATATCCCAACCATTCATTCAAACGGAGAAGAGCACGCTGGGGACTTATTTGCATACACTGTATGAAGTGGGGGAAAAAGGGGGTGTCTCAGATGGGCTTTTGATTGATGAGGAAAGAGATGCATAGCGATTTTATTAGACCTGGCTGACATGTGCTTTGTGGAATTTAAAGCAAACAGAGCTTTGTATTAATGCACAGTGAGAAATCTGAACCCTCTCTGCCTTGCCATTGGATCTACTGAGACAGAGAAAGAGAAAGTGATGAAGGAAATCTTAAAAAAAAAAGTCACAAATGTTCAAGAATAGCATATACAGTAAATATGACACTATTAATAAATTAGGTTCAAGGTTCAAGGTTCTTTATTTGTCACATACATATTACATACATGTGATGTAATGTAGTATGTTTTTCCTTAGTGCCTCGTCCCACAGTGCAATAATGATACATAATAAAAACAGAATATAATAAAATAAAATCTAGTAGACTAATTAATGCTATTGCCCCTTCCAAGCCCAGGAATTTTTTATGTTGGAAAGTATGGCATCTTAATCTGAGACATTGCTTGTTTTTTTTTTTTTCATTTTTAAATTGTATCTTGTGTTTATGTCGCTATCTATTTTTTTAGTCCACATTTTCTAACCTCTGATTGTATGCTTAAAGGTGAGTGCTTGTGTTTAAAGGTGGTGGCCTGAATGCTATTCAGAACCCCCTGTGAACTACTCCAAAACAAATTGACATCCTCAGAGGTGATGAAGTACATGGAGGTGATTTGCATGATCTGAATGGGACATCCAGAAAACCATGCACGTGCATAACCCGACTCTGAATACGAGTAACTTTCCCAGAGTAAATATTGATTTATGGTGCTGACACTTTCTGCATAATCACAGTTTCAGTTTCAGGATCCCAGTTTCTGTCACAGAATGACTTTCACTCAGAGATCATTATCATTTTTAAACTACAGATGACTTGCATAGAATTCAATATTGACAGCAAAAAAAGTAATTATACTGGATTATTTTATCTACTGACTCCACATGATGGTTACATTTTGGAGACTAATTCCAAATTGTGGAATTAGAAGTTTGACTTTGCACTGGGGAGGTCACAAAGTGCACCCCGTTTATCAGTTTCCTCCTCCAACTGATTTAGCGCCACAGAAATCCCCTGATCAAGTGCTGCTAATGCTGTGCTCCCTTGATATCACAAAGCCATATTAATTCCAAACTCTTACTGACCTTCAAGAAACAAAACCCGGAATATCAACCGCTGAGCCCGATGATATCTCTGCCGTCTTTTCCGCCCGCAGCCATATTACACAGTGTCTTCAGAGCGCTAAATGTAATCGCAACATTCGTCAAGCAGGTTAAGAGGGAGCTGAGAAAATGAATACACACATCTTTTTTCCTGAAATTTACACGCAGCACATTTCACAGCTGTTTTAATAACCCATCTAAGACCCACGATCTAATCGGCAGGAGCAGCATGAGTAATTAAAGCTGAAATTAATTACTGCCTGTGCTGATATTCTAATAACCGCTTTGGAAGGGGCTTGGAAGGAAGTTGATATTATGTCACCCGCATTTTATCTCCTGCACTGGTGTGCGATTGTCTGTACTTTCAGATTATTCATGTAGCCAGGACGAGCTGAGGAAATGGAAGATAACGAGAGAAGGAAAGAGAACTTTTCTCCCCTCCACCTCCTCCAACTCTCTCCCTCTGACCACGGTGCCCCTCTTGACAGCTCTCAGCTCCCTCTCGCGCTCGTCCCTCCCCCTCTTTCTTTTAACATTCCTTTATCGTGACAGTGTTTATAGAGAGATAGTGCCGAAGCAGCCTAGGCCTTCGGACTGCTTTTGATGGAAATTAGACAATCGTTCATTAGCGAGGGAGATAATGCCTTTCCCTCCCCTCCACTGCTGTCGCCCTGCACTCCCTTTGGGATCTCATTTAACACAGGCAAAAGCTCTCCTTGGTGGAAGTGACTCCAGAGCTTGGGTCCCTCGTTTGAGACAATAACACTGGAAATGTCAGCCTAAGTAGAGAGGAGCAGTGTAGTCAAACTCAGTCTAATAATCAGAGCTGGATCCATGGCCTCTCTGTGTCTTCAGGTTCATCAACATGGTCCCATGATTGGAAATTGGAAATGTTAATTCAATTTGTTAGAATATCTTCCTTGGTATGATATCCAGTAAAACTGCTCTTTCTTGTTGGGATTCTTAATCTAATTATGTTTTATTGAGTTCCATATTGTCAGCAAACAATGGCTTATCATTTTAAGATGGCACATGGCCTTTGACTAAATATGGCTAAACTCTAGGTTTACTGTTGGTTTAACTTGTTCAGGTCTTGTTTTTTGTAGACTCCAAATTCGCATATATGTAAAAATGCAAAGATGCAAGAATTAGTGCAATGAACGGATGGTTAAGATGAGCAAAGCAGACGCAGGAATTTATTGCATTAAATAAAATATATAGAACATGACAGGGTGTGCTGTTGTAGGGAAAAAGATCAATGACATTGAGTTACTGTTAATAATTTTCCAATAACAGCACGTCCCAAACGTGTCATGGCACATGTTTCCTTTTAAACCACAACAATCGGCCAACAATTAGAATTTTCTTTCCTAAAGAACATACTTTTTTTTCACTATTTATTCTTACATTTAATATTGTGAAATGGCCACAAAACAAGTTCATTCGTGTTATCACTTATGCTATAGCAGCTATAAGCAATCATTCCCAATGTACACTTGACAGAAAAAAATGTAATTTGTCAAGTTTCTGAGAAACCACAGAATCTTCTGTCCTGAAGAAAAAATAAATAAATAAACACCTTCTGTCCAATCTGATTCAAGAATGTATAATTTTTTTTATGTAAAACTTCATTTAAGATCAGGCTGATCAAGTGTTCTGTTATATAGTATTGTTTGCAGCCAGATATGAATAAGCTCTAAGCTAGATGCTAGATAGAATTTTTTAAAATAAGAGTGTGTTGATTAAGTTTTTGAGCTTGTCTATTACTATGTACTAAAACTAATATAGTAACAATCTTCGTATTGACACTATTTCCAAACCCCACATCATTAACACCATTAATGAGGAATTTCTTTATGAAATTGTCAGGTTTTTATGACTTCCTTGGTTTTCAAGTGGTAGAAAACCTCAGCCATTCAGTTACTTCTAAAAAAAAAACCCTCTCTCAAAAGTCTGAAAGTTTTCCCACAAACAGCTACTTTCCTTCATCTTTTCTAAGGCGATTTTGACATCCAGAAGATCAAGTGTTTTTGGAGAGAGACAGAAAGGAAGAGGGAGAAAGATAGTAGACTGGGAGATGAGGGCTTAGAATTGAGGCTGGATCAGAGAGAGATGAACACAGTCACTGGAGAATGGCCTGCCCTTTTCCTCTCTCTTTCTCTCTCTCTTTCTCTCTCTCTCTCTCTCTCTCTCTCTCTCTCTCTCTCCCTCTCTCTCTCTCCCTCTCTTGATCACACATTCTGCAGAAAAGTTTTGTGTGCATTAACACAAGCTTGTCAGAACTTGGCAAACCTTCCTGAAGACATTCAGCCATGTCCTGTATGAAACTTGAGATCTTAACTGGCCAGTCTTTGACCTTCAGGACCAAAAGGAATGGCAAAGAAAAGGAGAGATGGTGTGTAAAATGCTGAGTGACACATGTCATTTGTTGAGGGAAACTGTCATAAAAAAGAAAAGTATCAAAGAAAGTCATATAAGGAAAGATAAAATGCCTGAGCTCATGGTTCAAAAACCATCTGGATAGACCATCTGGTGGAAACTGAAACTCTGAAAAATCATAAAAATCTAGATATTAGCTTTAATACTATGTCTTGAGTAAAAGATGTTGCATTTGATGGCATCCATTCAGAAGCTTGGGCTTGTTTAAACATTTTAAATATCATGAGATGTTCAGCAAAGCATAATTTTTGGAGGGATTGCAGAAAAGAGTAGGAATGAATTTTGGAGTTTATCATGAAAATGTGTCTCTATCTCAGATTATCCTCACATCTAGTGTAGGCCTTTTAATGATTCTGTAATCTGAAATCATCTAGATGAATACAAAAAGGACTTTGAGAACCCTTGAGGAGCCCATTTCTCTAAGGGTCATATTCAGCATTGGTAACTTAACTGCAAAAGAAAAGTAAATATTTATGTAGGGAAAGTTCCTGGTATTCAGAGACAGGTTAAGCACAAGCTTAAGTGTCAATTAACAATATGGTTTCCACTCTCAGCTTATAAAATAGCTCTTGATCCAGCACATCCTATTAGTGTGCATTATGTTGGGCACTGACAGTTAATTGCGCACACAATTTAATGAAGCCACGAGATACTAAATTGAGGTCATGAAATCATAATGTCTTTTATCACACTTTTTATGAGTTGTTTTGAGATGTTGAATTACTAAAATAACACCAATGGTTTTGTTAACATGTCCACAGTTTGAAGGATAAGCTGACCAAGCAATACTCAATACTGGCCTCAAGTGGCATTTCATCATATTTTGAGTGTATTTTCAGCCCAAAACATACATTTCAGCATGACATATGGTGGTTATTCAAGCTGACAGACAATGGCCCTGGACATAATACTGCTCCACAAGCAAACTGATGGGCTTAAGTCCAAGGACATAATCGCACATAACTGAGACATTCCTCTGTTTTACGCAAACTACATCCATATTCGTAAGTCTTGCGTAACAGCGTGATTCTGTGGCTACGACTGAGGTCTGAATACTGATGTGTTGTTGTGTCCATTCTCACTTTCCCAATGACTTTTATTGGCGCATGAACTGTGCCCATTGAGCTCATCCAGTGCCAAAACTGCTGGTGCATGCTGGGTAATGGAGGCTCCCTGCTGTGGCTCCACCTTTGCTGTGGCCAGGTTCTGGCCCCCCATTTGTTACCCGCTCAACGAGGTGACTGAAGCCTCCTTGCCTGTCACTGATGGGACAGATGGAGAGGGCACAGAATGTTCTGGAGAGGCGCTGGTAATTAGGGACCAGCAGTGGAGCAGCTTTGGTCAGAGCTGTTTTTCCGTCATAACTGTTTGGCAGTGGGAGGGGGGTACTTTGCCCTCAGGCATTGTTCTTCCTGGAAAGTATGTGCCATGTCCGGCCCAGGCACAGCTCTATTTTTTTTAATCCACAAATGTGTGTCATTATGATATGACATTTTCACGGACCGTCTGCCTTACCCAGCTTGACTCCAGTGTTCCACGTTTGTGGCTGTTTTTTTTTCCGGCTAAAATGAAAGAGATGGATTGAGTTGATTTTGCCACAGAAGACTCCTCCACATGCCTCCGACAGGGAGACAGGATTTAAAATCATCTTTTTGTTTTTATGTTTACAAAGACCAGTCTTTTTTATACTCATTTTTATTTCACCTTGTTTGACTTTTATATTACACAAATCTTATTTCATATAGGAAAGATCATTTGTAATATTGTTCTGTAAATTGAAGTGCATAATGGCATAAGGATTGAGCCGGGATTTGACAAAGAGTCTAGACTGGGGTCCAATCATTTCATGACCAATTTGTATGAATGTGAATAAATGATTTCAATGTGGATGGATTTGGAAAGCTAACTCTACCCCTAACATTAATGAGTCATTTGAATTGTTTCAATTAGCAAGCATGTGACAGTTATAGTTTTAGCTATGCTTTTTGATCAGCATTTTGATCAGCATTTGAATTACACAGAAAGCTCCTGTGGTCAACAATGGACCAAAATGTCCATAGATGTGACATCACACCGTTATGCTTTCTACAATTAGGACTTGTTTCAGTTATAGAGTAGCATCACTGCACATCAGCGAGCGAGCGCTAATTTGCAGTATCCTGGTTGCTTTAATGTTTGATGTTGATTGTCCTGTTAGATTTAACATTTTACGTTAGTGTATCATTTTGTTATGTCTTTATCTGTTGCATTGTGTTTTGTTTTTCTGTTTTTAGTTGTGATCTCAGGTTGTTTTTTTCCTTTAGTTGCCAGTAATGTGGCTGACCCGCTAGCCTGTTACTATGCCGCAAGTGTGAGTTGCCAATAAAAAGAGCAAACGTGCAACTTTAACAATGCTTCATGGCCGTGATTCGTCTGTGCCAATGCCATGAGTTTGACATTGAACAGCCAGGGGTCTTTTATTTATCAAATCGTTGCTAAGCTGTCTAGCCTCTTGTGACATTTTTGACATGGAGTTTCTATGAATGTTCTCCCTGTGTCCACATGGGTTTCCTCCAGGTTGTCCGCTTTTCTCCCACCTTCTAACACATAGTTACCCCTAGGTGTGAATGAGTGTGTGAATGTGTGTATGGAGCCCTGCAATGATCTGGCATGTTTTCAGGGTTAAGATCTGTAATTATTGTGACCTTGACCATGTTAAAGTGATTACTGAAGATATATAACTTAATCTACATATGGAAAAAAAACATTATGGCCAAATTTGAATTCATTCCAGGTTTACAATTGGAAATGAGTTGTCACTGATTAATTCAGTCAGTTCTGTTCTATTGACTGAATTTATTGTATTAATTTCTTTTTATTCGATCATATAAAATTTTTAAAAACGAGGTTTTAGACATCTTTAGGTAAAATAACTGTATTTACTGCTGTGTTAATTAAACTGGCACCTTAAACAATGTGATCTTTGCAGGCAGAAATCCAAGGAAACGTTACTAAGTAAATTTAATTTAGTAAATTAAATTAAAATTACCAAATTTATTAAATTTAAAAAAGTAAATTAAAATTCATAAAAACCCTTTATGCTTACTTAAAACTTCAACAATAAAAATTTTCATTTTGTTTTGGTAAAATTTATTTATAGTTCAGAAAAACTGCCAATAACAAAAAATGTTGTCGGTTTTTTTTTTTTTTTTTTTTTTTGTGTGTGTGTCTTCCAGAATTTAGCCACAGTGATATCCGATGGGTTTATTCAGATTGCAGCACATTTAATATGGACATGGAATCAAACCTGATAGAATGATCCTAGGTTCTTCTGCTACTCACAGTCAGGCCAGGGAGCTACTTCATTTCTCCCAGTGATTAATTACTTTGTCATCCATCAATCTAAAACAGCATGAAATAGCTAGAGAGAGAGAGAGAGAGAGAGAGAGAGAGAGAGGAGCAGGCTGCAGAATGCAGTTGAAATTATAGCACTGCAATGCCCATAGGGCTCATATTAATGAGGGTGCTAGGAAAGTTAACAATTCACATTAAATCCTAATGCATTCTTTAATTAATTAAGTGCTCGTCTATAAACATGCCATTCCGAATCTGGGCTAACAATGGCGTATTAACGATTTATGTTTCAGGCATAACATATTTAAATGTCATTAATATGTTAACAGCATGATAAACATGTGTTCAGCCTCTATTAGCATTAATAGGTGGTGTCTTGAGTAGCGAAGTAATAATTAAGGATGGCAACAATAGCAGATTTCAAAAGCAAATAATAGATTTTTAGGCCATTTTGGCCAAACTTATAAATATATTCTTTATTTTAATGGCTAATTAGATAACAGATAATAACCCTTACAACTGCAACAGCAGAATATCGCATGTGAAAATAAATTAATCATGAAAACCAACATATCATCTGAAAAATCATGTGAAAATAATCATAAAAAATTAATAATAATTTCATGCAAATATAAATGAATTTGGCATAAAGAAAATAATGCATAAAATAAATTAATCATGTGACAAAAAACTTCAAAATAAATGTTTCATCTGTTAAAAATATCACATGGAAATAAATGAGTTGCATCTAAGAATTACATGTGGAAAAATTAATTATTTGAAAAAAAAAAAATCGTGAAAATAAATCATGCGAAAATAAACGAATCGTGAAAACAAAAGAATCATGTGACAAATTATTTGTGGAAAAAAAGAATTATGTGGGAAAAAAATCACATGAAAATAAATGAATCCTATGTAATAATAATAATAATAATAATAATAATAATAATAATAATAATAATAATAATAATAATAATTACATGCAAAAATAAATGAATCAGGTGTAATATTAAATTTAAAAAATCACACGTGGAAAGAATAACGTGAACATAAATGAATCATATGTAAACATATCACGTGACAATAAAAACACGTGAAAATGTGTGAAACGTAATATGGTAATATGTGCAGCGTGTAAAAATCGCATAATCATGTGAGTTTTCTGCATGGGCTTGATTACATCTTCAAGACTGTTATGAGTGAGTGCACTGTATATAGTATAACACTGTATACACATATACGAATGAACATATTGTAAATCTGTAGATATTGTAGTTTAACACATTGATTCTTCAGTAAAAGGTCAGTGTCAGATCACAGACAACAAAGCGGCCTACGCCACCCGGTTGGTCTCATAGTATAAGCAATAATTGTTCATTAACATTTCAGAAGGACATAGTTCAAAGTTACTGAAGGACAGAGTGGATCTGAAATAAGGGTCAGTGCCTCCATGATGTTCATTTCCCACCTACAGCTCAGATTGATCAGCGAGGCTGAGCCAGAACGCTTCTGCACGCGCTCAGTAGGAGTCTGGGGCTTTGACGGGAGCGCTAATCTCTAAGGTGCATTGCCAAAGTACAGAGGAATGAGAAATCAAACGCGGGGAAAAAAAGTTTTAGGGGGAAATTATTTATGGAAAAAACATCCTCGTAAAATTTTGATAAGCCATGTGATGTCATTCCAGTTTTATTCCAATGTGATCGGCTTTATGAAGGATAACATGATAGAGACTTTGGTTGCTTCTCGTTTGAGGCTAATCTCTGTGGAATTATTCTTCTGGGTTCAATTCACAAGAATCATTTATGCAGATCCAGCTGTACGGCTTGGAAGAGTTATTTGGGCAAAATTCTGAAACATTTTCTTGAAATCAGTATAGACTCAGATACAATATTAATTATTGGAATAAATTCAAACATCCAGGAAAAAATCATTAACTTTTCTTTTTTTTTTTTTTTTTAGATATTATCATCCTCTGATAGAAAAGTAGTTTCACTAGTCACACTTTAATGACATGCATCATCTCTAAAACACAAACAAAATGATAAACGAGTTTCTCTTAGTAGGCTTCTCAGCATGATCCAGTTTGAGTCAGAATATTCATGCATGAGAAATTGAAAAATCTGTCTAGTCCTGATTCAACATGAAGGTTGAATTTGGCTTAGAGAGTTTATAGGGGAGGATTCTGGGTAATAGTTTTCTGACACTTTTTCTGACCCAAGCTATAGTCATATTCTTTATTCTAATCAATATTATAATGAGATCATGTGAATAATGTGTTCAATAAAACCACATTTCCTGTTGACATGTAAAAATAAAGGTCAGATACAGATGCAGATGAACATTAAGCGCTTTAGTTAATGTTCACATCAAACATCAAAATAGAAAAAAATGAAAAATGGGAAAAATGCGATCTCAGTGACTTTGATCGTGGTGTGGTTGTTGGTGCCAAACAGTGCTGGTTTGAGTATTTCCAGAACTGCTGGGTTAAAATCTCCTGAGATTTTAATACACAACAGGCTAAAGAGTTTACACACGATGGTGCAAAAATCCAAAACCCCTAGCGAGCGGCAATTCTGAGGGTGGATACACTTTGTTGATGAGAGAGGTCAGAGGACAATGGCTAGACTGGTTTGAGCTGATAGAAAGGCTACAGTAACTCAAATAATCACTCTTTACAACCGTGGTGAGCAGAAAAGCATCTCAGAATGCACAAAACATTGAACAATGAGGTGGACGAGCTGCATCGGATTACATCGGGGTCCAATCTGAGTGGGCACAGGCTCACAGAAACTGGACACTTGACTATTGGAAAAGGAGCAGATGTCATTTGCAAGAACCAGAATCTTCACCTTCTTTTTCTTCATGAATTTGTGTTTCATGCATTGTCTTTCATTCAATATGTTGAATTATGCGCAAAGAATTATTTGCCAGAGTTCTGAGAAAAGCTATAACCCCAAAACGCCGCTTTCACCCTGGCCTGAACTATTCTTAGCTTCTGGCCGTGAGAGACTCAGTCAGCTGTAAGAGCAATGAAGTTTACTCATGAAGTCCATGGCCTCTGCTCTCGAGCCGTCCTCTTCCTCCTCTTCCCCCCTCTTCCTCTTCTTCCTCCTCTTCTGCTGTGCTGTGCAGAGGGAGGTCCTGCTTTCCCCGGCCGCCTGTGGGACCTGCTCCTTGGGCTTTTCATCAGCTGCCGCTTCTCGCCCGGCATGCAGTAATTTCATGGCTCATTGCAGGCGCTGAAAACCTTTGAAACTGCAAATGTTAACTTTTGCCTGGCCCCGAGCCATTTAGGAAGCGATTAATTCGGCAAACAGAAGCGAGTCGGCTTTCTCCTCCCGAGCCAGCGCATCCTACCCATGCTCCTCTTCGATCTGGATTTGCATTGGCAAGATAGAAGTGTAATGACGGCTCCTGTTAATTGTGAGGGTTTTTTTTTTCCCTTTTGCTTAAAGGTGGATGTTAGTAGTTCTATAAGCAGGAGGAGGAGGAGGAGGAGGAGGGGGGAGAAGATGGAGCGAGGAAGTCATGTAAAGTGCAAAACATGGGCAGTTGACTTTCTCCAAATGGTTTTTGGAATGTGAATCATATGAGCTGCCTTTATTGAACAGTTAATTAGCAGTGATGAGAAGGGCTACTTTAAAAATGCACTCGAAAAGAAGGAACTCGGCTACATCAAAGCTTTCTTTCAGAGAAATGTTGTTACACTACCAGCTTTATAACAAGAGTACCAGAGTATATAATAAAAAATAAAAGTAAAAAATATCATCCAACAAACAGTTTGGTTTTGTAATAACAACATGTTTGTTATTAAATAATAATAATAATAATAATAATAATAATAATTATTATTATTATTATTATTAGTAGTAGTAGTAGTAGTAGTAGTAAAAATAACAATAATAACAAAAACAAGAACAATAATAATAATTATTATTATTATTAGCATTTGTTTATTTATTAATTTATTTATTTATTTGATTATTTATAATTTTTCAGAATTATTTTTAATCACGCACTTAACAAAATCATTGGCAGGAGGATTACGTCCATAAGAATTCCACCTTGCTGACTTACAGTTTAAAAGAGAAAGGTTTTTTCTTTCAGTTTCATACAGTGTGAGAGGTATGTTTACAATGTCTTCTCAGCTCCCTCCAATGCAACGACCTTCAATTCCATTACTTGAAATCTCTCAGGAAACTGGAATCAGTGATAAACATCCCTCTGACCTCAACATGGACTAGCGATTGCACTCATTCATTTACAATCATGCAAAAATACTTCAATTGACTTTCCAACCAAACAGCATGTACAGTATATAACTATATAACTATAAATACACGCACCAGTCACTTTAATAGGAACACTGGTACACCTGCTTATTCGTGTTTCAAATCAGTTCTGTCTGTTGATAAGAGAGGTCAGAGTAGAATGACCAGACTGGTTCAAGCTGACAAGAAGGCTACGGTAACTCAAATAACCACTCTTTACAACCGTGGTGAGCAGAAAAGCAGCCAAGAACAGGAATCTGAGGCTACAGTAGGCAAAGGCTCACTGAAACTGGACAGTTGACAACTGGAATAAAAGACATTAACTGAAGCTCTAAACCTGTATCTGAACTAAATAAATAAAATGAAATAAATAAATGTTTATCAGCATTTATTAAAAAGTGCCACATATCAGTCATTACCTCTCTAAACCACACCCCCAAGTGCGACAACAGTATAATTCAGAGAGCATTGCTGTATATTCAGACAATGAAATGCATTAATAAGATGTAAAAAGTCCTTCGGGCAAGCAACCAATATTGCTCTACATTAATAAAGTCAAGAGAGTGCCATTGTTTCTGTAATTAGTGGCTGGTGCTGTAAATGAAGTGTCAGTATTGAAGCACTTCTGTCAACAAACACTTGGTTTATGTCCAACCACAATTGTTCTGTTGTCAAGACTGTATTACACTCCTCAGTGTGTGAAATGTTACATTCCACTTTATTATAATGTGTGACTCTTAACCCTTCTGCACACACACACTCATGATGTAACTTCATTTGTAATAACTCATTGCTTTATTTACATTGTTTAATAAATACAGCTATAGTTCTTTCCAGACCATGAGAATATTTTCTAGTATTTCTAATGTCCAGGTGCTAGTTTCCATGTTTCTGGTCTAGTCCCCTGTTTTGCTTGTTTCCTGTTTCTATTTCAAGGCATGCTTCCTCTGGCTTTGACTAGAGGATTCTGTCTGTATGTTTGGATTTACAAGCATTGAATTTGGATTATTGGATTGGATTGTGGATTTGGGTTGTGTTCAACATTGATAAAGTATCTCGTTGCCACATTATAATACACCATATGGCCAAAAGTTTGTGAACACCTGATCATCACATCATCATATGTGCTTGATGAACATCTCATTCCAGATTTAGTCCCCCTTTGTTCTTATAATAACCTCCACTTTTCTAGGAGGGTGGAGGTCAGTGCTCTGTGCAGGACACTTGAGTTCTTCTACTCCAACCTTGGCGTATTATGTCTTCATGGAGCTCGCTTTGTGCACAGGGGTATTGTCATACCGGAACTGGTTTGGGCCTCTTAGTTCCAGTGAAGAGAATTTGTAATGCTATAGCATACAAAGACATTCTATACAATTGTGCTCTTCAAACTTTGTGGCATCAGTTTAAGGAAGAACCACATATAGGTGTGATAGTCAGTTGTCCATATGGTGTATATATAATAAGATAAAGAATAAAATATATATTTTTGTGGCCTGTCCAGTCACTTGCAGCAACTCTGAACAGTAGATACAATTTTTTTAACCCCTGATTAGATACTTCGTATTTGACGTGAAAAAAAAAATGTTGTGCTGGATCAAGTGCTATTTTATAGGGACGGAAGCCATGTTGTTAAATGTAGACAAATTCGCATTGATTAACATCATAATTACAGCTAGGACTATCCATGCAGCAATATCTTGCCAACATACTTCATTCCTGTTAGATGTTTATTAGAGTGTAGGTGAATTTACAGGGTGATAAAGATCTCTGGTGCTCGACCTCAATATCACACAAGAAAAATTGAAAATTCGGGGACAAAATCACATGTAGCTAAGACACGCCTCTGATTTTGGCACACTCTACCCCAAGCATGTAAGTCTGTAGCTATATCTGAGGTCTGAATACATTGTGGATTCATTTCACTTTGTTGCTTTTAGGACAAAACATCTTGAATGGCATCTCTGGTTTTTGAAAGTAAGTGTGTTCATATTAGAAAAAAAGCTTCCTGTTAGAAAAATTGTTAAGCATGCGGGACTTAATGCATCTGAATATCTCTAGTCTAAATTCAGCCTCAGTATGTCTACAATATGCAGTATTTGCCTACTATTAGATTTTTTTTTATTATTTTTGCCTTTTATTTTTATTTGTATATAAACATATCTGTGCAATCTTTGTGTATTTTTAATTCACTTTTTTATGTTGCCCTATATAGCATTTGATGGTTAACTTTTTAAATTTAATTTGTCATTTTTTCCCCTTTAAATCAATATTTGAATCATTTTTATTTAAAAAATGGGTGATAGTACAACTCTGAATATGGCTAACTATTGAAGAATCAATTTAAAATCATCAACTCCTATCACATTTTAAGATATAGTGGTATGAATGGCTAGGCCTATAATATTCCTTCCTTTATAATTCTCTTTCTCTGAGTTTTCTAAACACTTTGTTTGGAGTGATAGAGAATGAGAGGGAAGTGGAGAGCGAGGGAGTGCAGTTAGCCATGTGAGGCACAGAAGGCATAGGATTGGCCCGCCGTCCCCCCCAGCTGTGCACCTGCATTCTGGCACTCTGCAGCACCAAACCTGACGCGAGAGCTAATTCTCCATCGCCAGCTTCATTAATTTCCCTGCACCAGGACATCCACCGTTTTGACAGCATAACATATAGCAGGTTGTGTTCAAAAACCTGGCTTCGCTCGAGACGGTCCAAAAATAGTGCACAAAAAAACTTTTGTTTGGTTTTATTTTTTTTTTAACCTTAGCGGCACTATCATTTCAGGGTTTTGCGAACAGCAACTTATAGATCCTTTGAGGATATGCTTGTTAACAGACACACATTGATGTACAAGTATGTGCACTCCTCCATGTAGTGGCAAGTTTTTCACGGAGCCTCTTCGACTCCCGCAGACAGATTTTAATGGGAGACAAATTTGCATCACAAGACCGTAACGATGCTTGAGTTTGACAAATGAAAGGGCCCATTTGGGATTTGCTGGGATCTGCCTCACTCGTCATAATGAGCAGAAATTCAACCATTAGGATGCAGCCAGCATAACAAACCGTGCACTTCTGCAATACATTTGAATTAGCTGTTTTTCTCTGTACAGCTAATTCTCATCTACTTGTCAGAACATGTCATTCTCATCAATTCTTTTTTTTTTGGTTTTGAAAATATTTGACAGATTGCTCGTTAGTTTTGCTATCGAAAACAATCCAACAATCTGGTTCTTCATCAAGTCACAACTCAAGAAGAATTGTTACTCCAAAAAGGGATATGTGCTACATAAGTGTATGTACTATATTTCTAGTAGGAATAGTAAAAGAGAGTAAAAGAGTGAAAGAGAGGCTATAAGGGTGAGCCATCGTTCCCATTTTAGGAGCTCAATGGTGGGAAATAGGAGGCCAAGTGCATATGACTCACACATGCACTTCCGTTTTGTGTTTTAACAAGCGAGGGCAGCATGTGGGAAACGGCTGTTTCCTTACCTGGCCGGCCAATAAGCACATCTGCATCCGTTGTTAGTGTGGCCATCCAGCAATCTCCACACCATTAATTGCTCTGGAAGCCACTGAAGTCACGGGCTCAGACACCGGCCAGGCGTCCCTGTGCGCCGCATTTCTTCCCTCCTTATCAGAAAGCTCCCACATGTCCTGGCTCTAAGGCTAAAATAAAAAAAAAGCAGATAATATTGTCTTAATTGCATCCCTGCGACAACTACGTCCGACGGCCAAACGCATCAAATTAAATTTCGTCTTGGTCCAGCGGAAGTGGAGTCGAGGTCTTATATTTCCATTGCAGGTACACCGTGTGATAAACAACGGAACGAAAAGAGTAATTACGGGGGAGGAGGGAGGGAGGAATTACATCAGAAATTAAGGAAGTAGTGAAAGGATTGTTCCTTAAATGAGTTTTGAGAAGAGCATTAAAAAAGGCCATTAACGCCGCACCGAGCAGGTGGTACACTTTGCGGACCAAAACGAAGCAAAACAAATGCAAAACAGATGAACAAGGGAATAAAAAAAATCCTAATCATCTGACTTACTTTTTCTCCATTTCTTTATCAGGCATACATCATATTTTCAGGTAATCACATGCCACTCAAAATGGGGCTTCATTTATTTATATTATTGGGCTTTGTTTGATAAATTAACAACATGTCTGCAGGGTATAGTAACGATTCGTATTCGCATTATGATAAAGCATTTGTATTAATACAAAAATTAGCAGCATTATCGCTATGTCAATCTGCAGGCCAGAATGGAAGCCATTAAGGCTACAGGTGGAAGGTGGAGGAGAACAAAAGCAAGTGGTCTTGACGAGAAAGTGTTGAATATGATAATTGTTTGCGCTATGTTTTAAGAAGGCTATTTGCGTGAACATGGAGAGTGTAATGTATTGCACTAGGTAATGATTAAATATCTGCTCCCGTCACTAGATCTGGAGTTCCCAGTGCTAGCAAAGGTCAATCAGGAATGAACCAGTAGCTGAATGGGTACTGCCCTGACTTAGTACCATTGGATAGATCAGCCTTAACCTGTACACTTCAGTAGGTGCCTAAGATACTGACGCGACACTCAGACCCTCCACCTTCCTCTGGCTACATAAGAAGCCATTTTGTGACATGCAGAATTCCATGTAATGACAAAAATTGCCAAATGGAGGTTCTGTTTCATGGGCTCTCGAGTGGCACCATATTGTCACTTTAAATCCAGATGATGGATTTGATCCAGATGATCATCACATGAGGACATCGCATTAAGGAAGTGCAGCTACAGTGATATTTAATAGTAGGAAAAAACAGTCTCAGATCAGGTTTTGCTGAAAAGGAAAAAAACAAGACCTTCTTTTCTTACTCGGCTTTTCGCAGTTACATTCAGTGTCATTAATGAAAGAGTGAGAAATTTGGAAGGAGTGCAAACTCCAGATGTTCAAATTCCAAAATGCAATGCAGCTGTGGATAATGACACAGTTGAGTTATGGCAGAGACTCGACTTGGTTAGTTAGTGATCTACAAGATGACGAGGATGATGGAGCTGATGGTGATATTAGCATAAAAGTTGAAGCTGTAGAAGCTGGTCTGTTTGAGCAGAATGTTGAAATAAGGAGGCGAGACTAAGCCACATAGTCTAAAAGACTAAGCCACATAGTCAAAAAGACTAAAGTGCTAGGCTAAAGCAAGGGCTAAATCCCACTGGCACCACTGTGAGCAGGTAGTCGAATGGCATTGTAGGTAATGTTGGAAACTGTTAACTAAAGTGAAAATAGACCAGTTTAATGTTGAATAAAGAAATAAATAAATAAAAATAAGTCCCAATAAATCTTGGATGCCATTGAAGATCACATTAATTATAATGATTCATTTTCAAGATGTTCAGAGTGAGGGGGCATGGTGGCTTAGTGGTTCACACTGTTGCCTTGCACCTCCGGGGTTGGGGATTTGAATCCTGCCTTGGCATTTCCAAATTGTCCGTAGTGTGTGAATAGGTATGTGTGTGTGTGCAATTGTGCCCAGTGATGGGTTGGCACCCTGTCCAGGGATAAGCAGTACGGAGAATGGATGGATGTTCAGGGTGGAGTTTTCCTTTAACAATCTATTTGAAAAAATTCCAAGAAGTTAACACTCTTCAGTCAGATTGAGAGGGAGACTTTACTCTCTCCAAAAAGCCCAACTATCAATTGTATGCTGAAAATGGGATTTCTAAATTATATTGATATTTTTGTGACTTTAGTGATTGAACATATCCTTATTCCCTAGCAAGATTTTAACAAGTAACGTGATTCTAAATTCATTTGTCAAGACCATGGACATTTTTTCCAGGTTTATTATTTCTCCTGGTTCCAACCTTGCCTTCCTTCCTTTTTTATTTATTCAGGCTAACGATTGGATGACCTGTGAACACGCTCTCCTGTCTAATATTATTTCCATCTCGAGCTGATCTGAGAGCAGCTGATGTCTTTTCATTGATTCTTTTTCCCCCCAAAAAAATTCAGTCTGTAAACTGAATTCTTAGCTTTAATTTAGAATGCTGGTTCAAATCTTTTCCTCTCATCCACTAGGCACCTCAGAGGCATTTCAAATAATTTATTAGGTTGGACTTACAGAAGCAAACTCCTAAGGCAAGAAAAAACAAAAAGCATCACAAAAAAACGCAATAGTAATTAAGAACATTATCAAGGTAAAGGCTAATTAGAGGCCTTCAGAGCGTCTACACTGATGGCTCTGAAAGCAGGGTTAAGCCTTGGAATTTATTTCCCTCTATTTTTGGGAAAATGTATTAACTTTAATATAAACCTACTATTGTTTGGATTTTGAAATTGATTAGACATTTCATTACAGAAATTAATTAAGTAACCTCTTCAGTGATGGAGTGATTAGAGTGATTAACTCATGAAATGCAATGGTATGTAGTATGCTAGGATTTATAGATTTATAGATTTTTTTTGCCTTTTTTCATTATTTTGGGCAGGTGCAGGTTACAATGCTGAATCTGAAAAATAATATCCTAGTGTGAGAGTTGTTAGACTATAAGATAGAGGAAGACGGAATCAAATTAGAATTTTTTTTTATCAATAACTGTTTCTAACTTGTCATATAAGCTTGTTTGAGTTCTTAGAAACATTCCCACATTCGTCTTCATGACAAATCAGTCCAAGAACTGCTATACAGCTCATATAGCAAAGCAAAATCTCCATCCTATCAGTGCGTGTTACAAAGAATGAGTAGTCACATCACCTATTTTTGAGATTCTTTGACCCCATTAAAATCCAGTTACTGGTCATGCTTGTGGTGATATTTTGAGAACAAATGTTTTAAAAAAAAAAAAAGCTTAAAGAAGAAACCTCTCTAGGAGGTCTCACTTGTCAATAATTTAATAAAGCTGTTCAATGTAAAAAAAAAAAAAATCCATTAAATTTACAGTAAGAAATCTGGCAGCTGTGGTAGAACCATTAATAGCGATAGTTATATGCTATTTAAATAGTTCCCCTGTTGTTTTTTTACAATAACATACAAAAAAAAAACAGCTCCACCGTAAATTAGTTATTGGTATGTATGATATTTATTCATGAAAAGTCCACTGACTTGCAAGTAAAGTTTGTATATACAGTCTGGGCTTGTAAAATTGTGGGTAAAAGTTTGTTTAACACATGATGCAATTCCACTGCTACTTTTGAAAGTAGACAGTATTTTATACAGCTAATATTTTATACAGGTTCACAAATTGTTACAGTAAAAATACCAAGATTGGTTTGTATAACCCCCCATTTTCCTATTTACAGTTTTGTTACTGTTATTTTACTGACATTTTTACAGTGTAAATTTTTTCAGACCAAAATGTAACCTAAAAATTCCCCAACAGATTGAAATGCTTCAGATTGCAAACAATTTACAAATAAATCATCCGTTTGTATCCAGTTTGATAAATGAAGCCCACTGTGTGTAGAGATGTTGAGATGTGGGGAGCAAACTACACAGAATTTAGTTTCATTTGTTAATTAACGTATGCATCTTCACTAAGCACGTCCATGCTATCATGCGAAACAGGGCAAATGTAATGCCATACAATCCAAAGTGGGAAGATAGTCGACCAAAGAACTGATTTCGCAGACCTGAAGTCTGAGGTATGTGAAATTGGATGTGTAATGTGTAAAGGAGATGTAAAATAACTGTTCAGGGGGAAAAGACAATGCATCAAACTTCACTCTTCACCTACTTGACCTGTGTCTATTCAGTGGGGGGTCTAGCTGTCACATGACCTGCAAGCCTGAGTGCATTGGCAGAAAAGGGAAGAAGTAAAGCTTATTTCATGAGCCTGGCTATGAAAAGCAAAAAAAAAAAAAACACTTGAAGTGGGCTGCAATGAGAATAATTAAAAGAGAGGTCAAATTATTTATTACATATCAATCTTAGTGGTAGAGGTGGGCGTGGCTTAATTACACTGGTCCAGAATGTGGCATAGTACAGAGCATTCTGGTCAAAGTTTGATACGCTGATATGCATTGTATTCTTGTGACAGACCATGATTCATCGTATAGAAGGTGTATGCGAACTCTATGAAACTGGCTTGACCTTCTCACTGGCACAGAACTTCAAGCGCTCAAACACTGGGCTTTATACATTTTAAAGCATATTACTCTGATTTTTTTTTCCACAGCTACAATGAAATTAATATGAAAAAGTGTGCTGTTATGAGAGCCCGGATATTCCAGTGGGATTCTGAAGGGGTTTGATGGGTTAATCAGTGAAAATCCACTGAAACTAGACTAAAAATAGCTCACCGGGAAATTTCGCTAGAGAAATTGGAAGGAGAATTTCAGTCCTGTTACACGTGCTGCTCTCAAAAAAAAAAAAAAAAAAAAAAAAAAAAAAGTTTTATGATAAATGAAAATGCTACTATAATAAAGATAAAGCATAGAGATTTCGACAAGCTGCTCTGAAGTAGAACAGGGTTACCTTTATCTCTGTTTCTGTCTCTCTCTCTCTCTCTCTCTCTCTCTCTATGTCTGTCTCTTTCTCTCTGTCTCTCTATCTTTCTCTTTCTCGTTGGGTCCAGATCTGCTGTGAAGCCTAACATGGCTGGTGTCCAAGATCATCACGCCTGAGACCACACAGATGAGGTACAGATAAAAGTTCTCTGGGAATTTATGTGTGTGCACGCATGCGTATACACACACACACACACACACACACACACACACACACGTACAATGACTCCTCAGTGAGGATGATTTGTAGAAGGGGGGTGTTGAGGCACCTGCAGTGGTGACATCAGCTCAGCAGAGATCAGGAGCCTGAAGGCCGGTCTGTCTATCTATCTATCTATCTATCTATCTATCTATCTATCTATCTCTGATATAATCATGTATCACCTGCAGCTCTATGTCCTGCCCAAGGAGGCGGATTTCATCTGTCATCTCCGAGTGTATCACAATAATAATAACCACAGATCTCATTGATGAGAGGCCTCCATTTTCTGTGTGTGTGTGTGTGTGTGTGTGTGTGTGAGAGAGAGAGAGAGAGAGAGAGAGAGACTGTGGATCAAATTCAGCTCTTATTACAAAACCCTGACATCTGAAGTCAAGTGGCCCCTCGGATGCTTTTTTTTCTCCACCTGTTCCATGAGTGAGCATGAAGAAAAACCTACTATCACAATCTTTCCCTCAGAGGACGGCAACATCTTCATGTCTTTCAAACATAACATCTATAATACGCACAGCTACGCAAGTTCAGCCCACATATCTGCATTGTCAAGGGAGCGTGCTTTAATTAGAAAGACTAATCAACCTTAATGTCTTCATATTTAAGGAAGAAGACAGGCATGGGTATTGGTTTAGAGACTTGCTCCTCGTTTGTGTGCAGTCATCGCAGTAACAAACCTTGATGTAGACTGCGATGGCCGCCCACGTATCTGCTAATTGCAGGTCTCTACCCTTGAGCAAAATCGCAGTCACTTACACACAAACACACACACACACACACACGCACACTTGCAATTTGTGGATGCTTTAAATGCACTGCTTAGCATTAAGAATGGATGAAGCGTCTTCATATTTCCTCAGGTTTGCTTTATTTTTGGTCCCAAGCTCAAGCATGAGAACTGATGTTCACCTTTTCGCTCACATAAAACATATTTCCTATTTCCTATTCACATTTCCTATAGACAAAGGTCTTGAAAATTGTGCTAGACTGCACTAGTGAGAACTTTTGATTTCAACAATTAAGCATATTATGATCGAACATGCAATAGATTTCAATAATAATTTTTTTAATAATATATTATTATGTAATAAGTCAATATCAATTATTGATTCATTTTCTGTAACTATTTTTTTCTAATACATTATTGTTTCTATAGTAACAGCTTGTAGTAACAGCAATAAATGGACTTTGTTATTGTTATTGTTGTTGTTATCGTTGTTTAGCGATGAAAAACATACAATTGTTGATATGGTGTAGTTTTTTGTAATGAGATGTTTATTTCACATTTATGGAAGGAGTCTCCAGTGTCAGCAATTTTTGTAAGACTCATACGTTTTCATACATGAGAGAGTCTTCAGGAAAGAGGGATTCTCAATTTGCTATTTTTTTATGTCAAAAGAGGAAAAAAGAAAAGCTGATGAAGGAATGACTGTTTATAGCTGCTATAACATAAGCCATAACAGGAATTAACTTCTTTAGTGGACTTTCCACAACAATAAAGGTAACTATAAATGGATAAAAAGTATGCCATTTTTAAATACATTTTAAAGCTGGAAATTGCTGTGGTATATGAGAAAAACACTTTGAGACATGCTGTAATTGGAAAATAATCGACTTTAGGGTAGTAGCAGTGCATGCGCTTCATGTCGGGCTGCATCGCAGCACTCTGTTGTTGATTATTTTCCTGTAACAGCATGTCCTAATGTGTTTTAAAATTATTAGTCATGTTCTAATGAATATGGTATAAATAACAATATAATGCTTAACAGATTTATTTTATTAAATAAATTTTATTTATTTATTGTTATTTTTAGTCAAACAATGTTGTTCAGGAGAGAGATTATGTGTTTCTATTAACAGTTTAAAAATATTTTAATATGTTATTATTTCTTTAATATTAATACATTTTTTTGAGGGAATTTCCCTTAAAAAATGTAATTTACTGTATGTTTCACCCAAGTTCTATTATTGGAATATCCTTACGTGGTGCAGCGTAATTTAAAGAGGACTATAATACATAGTATAAGATTAGGCTCTTTTTAGAAATTTATAGGTACACCTTTTCCTTCTTTCCTTCATTCCTTCCTTCCTTCCCTCCTTCCTTCCTTCCTTCCTTCCTTCCTTTCCAAAGTTTCCATTATTGTTTTCTGTGAAAAAATTCAGTTTAAAATTTTCTGTTTAAAATTCAGTCCAGCACTTTGCATGAAAATTTTGTCATGTAATTGGATTTAAAAAAAAATAAATAAACAAAAACAAGAAGGAAAAAAAAAAAACAGCATTCAGAGCTGTATCCACAGTGACAGACACAACGAGCAGACAATGTGGCTATAGATTCAGATGTCACCTAGCAACATCAGAGGCTAGATGAGCCAATGTGGAAGGTGCCATTAAAAATGTGAGGGCAAGAACTTGGGTGAGAAGTGTAGCAGATGGCCATCAGGCTGGCCAGATGAGGATGAGCTTACTAGCAGACCAATCTTAGCCCCTGAAGGGGTGATCTGCTCTTTACATTATCTTAATGTTCATTAGTGCTTTACAGATGGGCACAGTGGCAGACTGCATATGCGGCATGGTTTGAAGTTGAAGCAGCAGCATGTTTGAATTGGAAAGCGCAAAAATCACAAAGAATGAAGGCATGCAGACTTCTGTGGAAAATTATGTGTAGGCTTCCTGTTCGACTGTTATGCTGGGAAGAGGAAGTGCACTATTTCATTTAACTCTTTCATATATAGCATCCATGTTTATGGACAGTACATTTAAGGCTGTTTTTAGGGGAAAATATAATGCTACTCACCTCCAAATCACTTGAAACCATTAGAGTAATTTAATATAAATCATTATATAGAATCTCTGATACTGGACACTTGATGATTGGAAAAAATTTTGTTTTTCAGTTATCTTCAGCTGTACGGTTTGGGTGAGCTTGTGCCCTGTGTAGCCTCAGATTCCTTTTCTTGGTTGATGGGAGTGGAATCTGTTGTGGTCTCCTGCTGGAGAAGCCAATTTTCCCCTAGGTTTGACATTCTGAGATGCTTTTCTGCTCACCACGGTTGTAAAGAGCGGTAATTACTCTTACTTACTGCAGGCTTCCTGTCAGATTAAACCAATCTTCTGACCTCTCTCATGTATAAGTCGTTTCCGCCTGCAGAACTGCCACTCGCTGGAGGTTTTTTGTTTTTTGCACCATTCTGTGTAAACTCTAGAGACTGTTGTGAGTGAAAATCCCAGGAGATCAGCAGTTTCTAAAATATTCAACACATTTTTTCAACACAGATCACATTTTTTCCCCTTTCTGATGCTTGGTGTGAAGCTCTTGATCTGTATCGTCATGATTTTATGCATATATATGAATTTTTTAAAATAATAAATATAAAAAAATCAACTGTATCATGCAACAGTCCTAAATTGTGTACATTCTGTATTTTTGTACATGTCAAGAATATTGTTATATTATGTTTAAAAATGATATTTTCCATAATTTTGGTCTTCAATACTATAGACCTGAAAACTTTGCAAGTTCATTGGATGTTTTTGTCCATTTTGTTTACTCATGATATTCCTACACATAGCAATTAATTTATTTTTTAATATAACTGATATTTAGATCAGCTCAAAATTCATTTGATATGCAATTCTTTGTTAAAAAAAAAAAAACAGCTTCACAGTTGCAAAAATGATAGTAGTAGTTTTTTGTAACAAATTCATTTGTATTAAGTTTAATGAAATTATTAGAATTTGAAAATTTTTTTAATTGTACTTTTTTATATAAAGTGTATACATTTAGCCAGAAGGTATCTCCATTCAGCTAGGTGACAGCTAAGTGTTGGTCAAACCAAGGATTCGGGGTTTATCTTCTTTTCCTGGAGATGAAGAAGATTTTGGACTGGAGATAGCGGTAGCTGGAGCTTTGTGGTGGAACGGAGCGCGAGAGGCATGGCCTGATGAGTGGAAATCCCCTACTTTCTAATTAATAGAGGTACACAGGGCCAAGGGATGAGGCGGATCAGGAAAATGACATCAGGAGCGAGATAGCATCACTCATTTCTCTGGCCCATTGTGGCCCCACAGGATCATCTGTAATGAATCACTCAAGCATTCGGCAGACACATTTGAATGGTGGTGGAAAAATTCTTTGTCCGGCAGAGAGTTTTTTCGTTTGATAAAGATCTTCACTCTCTATCCGCCACTCGTTTCGTCTTTTCTCCCGCCTTTTCCTCTTCCACTTCTTGGCTTTTTGTCCCAGAGTTTCCTGATCAAACGAAGAATCAAGGTCTTGGCAACAGGTGCAATCTCGGTGTCTTATTTTCTTTTCTTTCCAAGGACACTCACTTTAAAGTTAGGGGCAGATACAGCAAATATAGGCAAAATGCACAATAACGGTTGTTCTGCTTGACACATATCGGGACAGTCACAGTGTTCTGTGATTTTCTTTTTCAAGAAGTTCAATACGCCCCAGAGAACTAAACCCAAGCCAAGAAACGATATCAGACTTTTTTCTATGACAGCCCCTTCCTTTCTTCCCCATTAATTACAGGAAAAACCCAACATTTAAATGTACCTCGTCTTTATTTTCAGACGAACTGAGAAGGGTTCTTTTCTCCCTGCAGTTGCCACTGATCCGTCAGTCTGTCTGGAGATAGAGACACAGATCTAAGACATTTCAGTAGGAGAGTGTGTGATCAAAGAGTTTGCTGCTTGGGTGAAACCTTCAGGACGTGAACAGGGGATCAGTGGGTTTGGAGGAACAAGAGGGGTAATGCTGATGTTCTTTGAAATCTTTGTGCCAAGGCACAGAACTACAGATTTTTAGGATTTTAGAGTAGAATTTCCCAGTCTAATTATTAATTAAATCTAATTTCATTGCCTTTTCAATGGATGAGGTTGGATCTTCACATTTAACCATTAATAGCAGATTCCAATGGGCACTATCCATAACAATTTCTAAACTTGTTTGAAATCTGAAGAATTTATAAACCTCTGATCTTTAAAAGATTTTTAGTCTAGTCCAGGTCTAGTTTATTATTGAATTCTTCATTATAACAAGCAACACTGTATTTTTATGGAATAGTAATAGAATTATCCTTCACAGAATAACACATTAACTATGACAAACATCCCACGTGTAATACTCTATATTTATGAGGTCTAAGTTTTATGTCCATTGGAAGCCATTTTAAGTTGTGTTTTACCATGTTTTGGGAGATTATTTCCACAATTAATAGGTAGATTACTGAGGTAATATAAGCCAGGATCAATTACCAGTTATTTGACTCTATATAGTGTATGTAAAGCTCAGAGGAGAATGGCCAGACTGGTTTAAACGGACAGAAAGGCTCAAGTAACTCAAATAACCACTCTTTAAGACCGTGGTGAGCAGAAAAGCATCTCAGAACACACAACACATTGAACCTTGAAGTGGGTGGGCTACAAGAGCAGAAGACCATTGGGTTCGAATCCTGCCAGCTAACAACAGGAATCGGAGGCTGTAGCCCATCTACCTCAAGACTTGGCAAGTTGTGCATTTTGAGATGCTTTTCTGCTTACCATGGTTGTAAAGAGTGGTTATTTGAGATAATGTAGAATTCCTGTTGCCTCCAGGCAGTCTGACCATTCTTCTCTAACCTCTCTCATCAACAAGATGTTTCAGCCCAAGGGACCATTGGATGGTCACTGGATGTTTTCTGGGTTTTTTTGTACCATTTTGTGTAAACTCTAAAGACTGTTGTGTGTGAAAATCCCAGGAGATCCGCAGTTTCAGAATACAGTCTGGCACCAATAACCATGCTAAGGTCAAAGCCACTGAGATCACATTTTTACTCAATTCTGCTGTTTGATGCGAACATTAACTGAAGCTCTTGACCTGTATCTGCATGATTTTATGCACTGCACCGCTACCACGTAATTGGCTGATTGGATAATTGCATGCATGAGCAGAGGTAGAGTCCATCATATTAAAGCAATCGGTAAGTGTATATAGATGAAGCAAAAGCTGAGTGAAGTACAAAAAGGTTCTGGAGAAACAGGATGTTCTGGACAAAAGTACTTCATCAGCTGTGCAAGCAAAGTGCTTCAGGGGCTGTAGGAGGTTAAAGCAGTTGATGTTTGAAATAGCTGATGAAGTAACAGTTTTGGTCAATACATGACATTCATTCTATGGAGTTGCCCATTGCCACTGAATCATCTCACCCCAGGAACAGAGCAATGGCTCGAAGGTGATCCACAGCCTGCTCTCTTAGTTTCTCTACTATACAGCTGATTGCATCTCTTTTATACATAGCAAAACTTTAACCTATTGATGCATGCTTTCAAAAACATTTTACTCTGGTTACAAGTCCTCCATTTTTGTAATTATATTACGCTATTCAGATTTCAATACCATCTATTATATTCTTGTTACTAGCCTATTCCTCTAATGGCCAAATACTAAATAAATAAATAAATAAATTTGAACAATATACACCAGTTGTGGGTGTTTTTGGAGATGTATATTTACACAGTTTGCTTTGGTCCTGAGATAATTAGTTCAGCAAAAGAACTAGGTTTTTGAAGCTACAGATGCGTTGATTAGCAGTACATACATATAAAAGTCACTTGTAAAAAAAAAAAAAAAAAAAAAAAAAGGACTCAAATCAAATAGGTTTTTAGCAAGTGACTTTTTGTCCACTACTGAATGCAGTGAATTTCTGACTTAAAAATAATAATAAAAAAATGCTATACTCAAATGTTTGGTTAAAGTCTGTGCCTATTAGACACAAATACAATTGTACAGACGCTCCCTTTGTACCTTTAAATATTAATTTGTTTCAGTTTATATCTCATTTATTGACTGGAAAGGAAAATAAACAGCAGATAAAGTGTTGCAAACATTTATTCCTCATACAGAGGGAGAAATAAAAGAAGTCTATCTGAGCGTTTTAGGGAAGGTTGAATACCTTTGGTGCCATTCCTAAGAAAAGTAAGCGGTAAAACGAACAAAGAGGGGTTTTGTTCTGCACTGCTGCTGCAAAGTTTCCCAATTTGTCTCATGGAAATATGAAATAATCCAGCATGCCCCCTTTTTTTATGCCATTCCCATCAACAGAGAGGAAATGAAGGCTGAACAAAGTCGATCTGTCTGTATCACACACGCTCTGAGGGGATTTACTAAGTCAAGCCATGGACATTAGCTTCAAAGTTTGTGGGGGCGATAAATATGAGCTAAATGAATCAGAGTACATTTCAATAACTAGCAGCAAATAAGGGCAAAGCGCATGCATTCCTGTTATAGCTTTGTTTCAATTTTTTTTTCATTTCGGAGTATTTCAATCCTTCCCAAGGGACGTACATCCAAACGTAAGAAGGTTTCCAGACATCTCCCCCCTCTCTCTCTCTCTCTCTCTCTCTCTGTCTTATTTTCCGTCTCTGTCTCTGTCTCTCTCCCAACCCTTATATCCCAATGCAATTATTTAATATACACCCACTCATAGTCTGTCTATGAGATACGAATATAATTGTATGTTACTTTTTAATTACAGGAAAAAATCTAACTTGTAAGATGATGGGCTGGAAGGTGCCACTGCATTGTTATTTCTCTCCCCTTTCTTCCCCCCCTCCTTCATCCCGGTTTTCTGATTGTGCGAGCCGGGCTCCTTTGCTGAGCGATGATAAGCGGAATTTCCATGTTCTCTGCATAATTAATCCATCTCTGCCTCTCCTCATGCCAACTCCTCCGTTATCGCCCTCACATGCCTGAATTGCAAAAGAATCCTCTCTTCAATTGGAACTTATTGATATGCCGGGAAGGAGGGGAAAAAAAAACTGGAAATCCTCAAAATTTTAAGCCACAGATTGGTAAATGGATTAATTTCGCGGCAATCTCCAGCATCTAACGCGGACAGAGACAGGCAATATGAATTGAAAGTGCCTCCTGTTTCTGGAGTTTTAGTCCCAAATGATAGCGTTTATTGGCATGTTTTTTTTTTTTTTCTCCTCCACAGTCAAAAAAAAAAAAATTACCATTCATTTGCATGGCATAAAATACTTTTATATGGTTTGGAAATTCAGAGGAATTTCTTTCAATGCCTGTCGTTTGGCTGCCTGATAACAACTCCTGCCTCGCACATCTGGCAGCTTTTGATACTGGCTGAAAAGAGAGCCTGAATATTTAATATTTTTATCTGTTTTTCATCGATGGTTTCACCATTAGGGCAGGCAGGCCTATTTTGCATGGAGGCAGGCAGATGTAGATTTATTTCTCTGAGCTGTCTACACTTGGCCTATTCTGATGCATTTTCACTCCTTTTGTGTGTTGGGTATGTATGTGTGTGTGTGTGTGTGTGTGTGTGAGAGAGAGAGAGAGAGAGTGTGTGTGTGTGTGTGTGAGAGAGAGAGAGAGAGTGTGTGTGTGTGTGTGTGTGTGTGTGTGTAGGGTTGCCTCTGCATATGCAGTCACTTAAGCAGTCAGTATTATAAGCATAGCACGAGGCAGGCACAGTTACAGAGAAAAAAAACCACACCTGGAAAATCTACAAATACGATATGATGGATATGTTTACAAAAATGTGACTGCAGGATGGACTGAAATATCTGAAATATTCAGCTTTTTAGAAATGTATACCCAAGTGTTTTATCACAGAATGATATGCTATGATGTGGTATGATATGATATGATGTGAAGCCGGACTAACGTCCATTGCAATGCCATTCTATTTCCTGTTTGATGCAGACATTAGAATAAGAGGCACTGATTATTTGGCAGCTCGGCTATGAAATAGGACATTATGACGTTATTGTTGCATCTGTCATGTGCTGCAGTAACTACTGCGACTATGTAATTAAAACGAGGATGCTCCGGACCGTCCCTGGACCCTTGTGATCTAATAATTATAGATTAATCAACTCGATATTTTGTCTATTCCATTTTTCCCCCTCCCTTGGCAGTCGAAAAGTGAAGATATGGCATAAATTGGATGCAGCTGTATTTCAAGACAATTAATCTGTCAAAACCTGGTGTGCGAACACTATGCACTCAGCATCCATATGCCATGGCCGGGTGATATTGATCGTATATTATTCGCACAAAGCCAAATTGAACAACGCCTCCAAATGATGTTGCCATGCATACATAAATTACCAGGGGAGTATATTACACCCGGTGCCCATGATAGGGAATAACATATAATAACAAGGCATAAAAGGTATTGTCTTGTGTTCTTATAATATTGTCTGTGCTCAGGGGGAAAAGACTTACTGCAGGAATAGAATGGGAGAAAGAGGTGATGGTGTAGATTAGACTGATTAGATTTGACAATGTTAGACTAATAATAATAATAATAATAACAATGATAATAATAATGATAATAGCTGAGCTTTTCTATTCTGCAGGATGCCCCATAAACAGCTGACTAGCCAGCAAAATGCATAATAAACTTATTTTATATTAGAGAAGCATTATACAGTATAAAGAGATATGGCATGTATCTTTGAAATATCCAAATAACTGGAGATTAAGTCCACCTCATTTTACACTGAGAGTAATAGGATAAAAATAAAACTAATTCACATTATTAGTAGAGGAGAAATTAGTCCCTGTCACATTCCATGAGTGTCTTATTTGCACACACATACACACCTCTCATGAGAAGCAACCTCAAGCATATGAATGGGTTTTGGGTGTCTGTTTCCATCAGGATTGTTTGTATTGCTAGTAACTCAGATTAAAAAGTAAGAATGTGTATTTTAAAGTATTCTTACAGCAGAAATAGAAACAATATGGCCTGGGGTAAAGGGACGTCCATTGTAAAATGAATATGAGTATTAGTGTCAACTGTTTCTGCCATCAAGAGCGTCTCAAAGCATGTGTAAATTTCAAATAATATTCTTTATATTGGTAGAATTAGAAGTTGTGTGTTATAGAAAACATTGTACAATAATATTACATAAAATGAAGAGATAGGACAAAGCAGAACTGAATATGACTGTTAATTGATCATGTGACACTTCTCATCATACTGTAGTGTATATCTTTAATCCATTTTTTGCTGGTTTGTTATTATTTATATATTGTCACAAAGCTAATTTTACATTTTAAAAGGCCTAGTCATACAAAATAGCTGACAAAATAGTACTTTATAATTACACTATAATTACAGTGGGGTCCAAAAAATCTGAGACCAAACTGAAAAACTGGGATTTTTTTTTTTTTTCATTTAAAATTGGAAATAAACAGAAGGTTTTAGAATTTTGAAATATTTAAAGCAAAGAATGTAAATGTTCAATATCTTGGATATTTCATATTCAAGATTCTGTACTATTTCTAGGTTCATATTTAAATGTAAGCAAATGTGTGATATTGACCATGTTGACTGCGTTGTACAAAAGGTCAGATTTTCCTCATATCTAATCTCTTCTATTGAAGCATGCGTTCAGACGAAACTCTAATGGATTTGATCTAAAAATAGATCATGATGCTTTACACAAACTTGTGGAGTCCATGCCAGCTCGAGTGCACACTGTTATTAAAGCAAATAGGGAACATACCAAATACTAAAAACTCTGAAATTCATGTAAATATATCAAAGATTCTACTTTGACTCCAGTTGTTGTCAGTAATATAATTTGTAATGAAAATTGTTGTATTAAAATAGAAAAGGATGCAAAATACAAGCATTTTCACTAGACTTTTGGATCCCAATGTATACGTAATAGTTTAAACAAAGTATATCATTTTGGCTTGCAAGAATGTAAAAAGGTGTATATTTCCATCAATATTGCTTGTGTTGCTAATACTTGACATAAAATGTATCCTTAACTATATTTTACAGTTAAAATCAATGGGAAAAGATGTCCTGGGCCAATGGGACATGCATTGTAAACTGAATATGAGCAATCCCAGCACCACCAAGCTGCCACTGATGGGTTCTTCAGCTGCTCAGTTGTATTCTGTCTCAATTGGAAGCTATCTGCCAAATGAGTAAAATGTAAATCTGGATGTAAATTATCAACACTTTTTCTGTCCTCCTTTAGTTTATTACAGTCTACAATCCACCAAGAGGATGTGCCTATTCCCATAAACATTGTTGATACTGGCTGAGATGAAGTTACTTGATAGAGTATAATAGAATACTTTTTTTTTCATAACATAAAGAGATAACAACAAAAGGACATTGCTGAGCAGAACTGAATATAAGCTTTGATTGATCAACTGACATTTCGAGTCAATTCAATTCAATTTTATTTGTATAGAGCTTTTAACAATGGACATTGTCACAAAGCAATTTCATGAGCTACTACACTGTACATTCAGGTGTACTTTATTTCGAAAAGCTTATTTTACAGTTTGGTCATTAAATAGTTAATAATAATTTGACAGATACTTGATAAAAAAAAATGCAACAAAACTACAATTTTAGTGTCACATTCCTTCAATATCTTATTTATGTGTCTAGTTCTTTTAATATTATTTATACTGATAGTAATAGAGACAGAGATGAAATATATTCCATACAGTGTTATAGAGCATACAGTGTTGAATATTGAACTGAATATGAGTATTAACTGATCATGTGACATTTCTCATCCTAAAATATTGTACATACAGGTATATCTTTGATCCTTTTTGAGTTGTTGTATTATTTATATACTGTCAAAAAGCCTGTTTTGCATTTTCAGTCATTCTGAGGTTATAGAGTTTGACAAAATAGTTGTTGTTAATTATAACTTGATATTACCTGATGAAGGTATAGTGTCATTATTCAACAAAGCTCTGATTTTATATAATATATTTCATATACATTTCCTAAGCATGTATCTATATTTCTATTAATATTGTCGTACTACAGTGTTCATATGGAAACATCTTTGATCATTTTTTAGTTGATTTATTATTTATATTTTGTCTAAAAGCTACTTTACTGAGATTCTGAGAGGTCATACTGAGAATAATAGATATAGTCGTTAATTATAATGATGCCTAAACTATAATTAGATCAAAGGTATATTAATCATTTTGGTACAAATAGTGTTTAAAGGATAGTCTTTTGAAATATGCAACAAAATTGTAACAATAAAAATTTTAGTGTTTGTCAGATTCTCTCAAAATCCCACTTATACCTGCCATCAGCATGTAAATGGGTTTTGGGTCTCTATTTTCATCAATATTGTTTAGATATTTTGAATCTAATTTATTATCGAGTACATTATACAGCTTTCAATGAGACCTCCATTGTCTTATTGACTGAACATGAGCATTAATTGGTCATGTGACAGGCTTCTTGTTCTATAACAGTGTATTACTCATGCTGGGATTATAAAGGTAGACTAATTAATTACCATTCATTATAATTACACCATAATTAGACCAAATAATTTGCTCATTGTAATTGAATCGCTACTTGACACCATGTAGTTCTTTCCGCTGTTTTAGTTGTAGTTCCTTGTTCGATTAAGAACGTGGTGTGTGGTAGACGAGCGGAGCAGACTGCACATCACACATTGTTACAGATGACATTGATCAGATGGCGACGCGTTCAAGAGAGAAACTTCACACTCCACTCAGATAACACAATCAAATTAACAAACGCATCCATCTGGTACGAGTCACTGAAAAATGACAACATAAAGTGCATACTGAAGTACATTCACTTTTGTTTTATTTTATGTATCAAATGGTTATTTTGGCAGTATGACATCAACATTACCTCCTCTTCGTTTTTATGACGTTTTATATCTCAAAATCATTGCGGAATTTTTAATTTGAGCTTTTAGTAAAGTAATAAAGCATAAATATGAAGGTAAAGTGTTTTGTATTTGCTCCTAGACATTTAAATCTTTCGAAACAACACGCAAAAAAAAGTTAAGAAAGGTTAAGGTTGTTGTTAGGGACAAGGTTATGTTATGATTTCTTTGTACATTTGTATGAAATGATATGAAATCAAGTTCAATATGCAAATTTCAGGAGATCACACCTTACATGTGATTATATGTTTTTCAAGGGATTATGAGAATAATATGTAAAAAAAAAAGTACTATAAAATTACCATTATTTTACTGGCGTTAGAGTTGATCTGTAGCTCAAAGCCTCTACCACTGAGACACCACTTTCCTAAACTAGACTTACATAGAGACATCCATCTCTACCGCTGAATTAACTCGCATGACTAGACGAATTTCAGTGCTTCACTAATACTTCAAGGTTTTTTTATTAGCATATAAACTTAAACTCAAAGGCTTTGTGTTTGTAATCCATCCACTAATTTACAGATGCTGACAAAATGTTTGCCGTTCTCACTCCTGCCAAGAAGTAGTAATGGCAGAAAAACACTTTTTCTTTTCCATTAACGATACTGAAACCCAGCATTAGCCGATATCTATACCCATCTGATATTTTTTCTTTAAAAACTACCAAGCTTTCAAATGTTTTTTCAATTAAATCAATATTCACAGGAAAAAATAAATAGCTAACACACAAACATGTTCACTAACACTTAAAACTAAAGATGGCATGATATCACTTTTTCTTTTCCAATAATGATAATGATACTAAAATCTATCAATACCCATCCAATAGTATTTTCTTTAAAGCTTTTATTTTTTAAATCTGATAAGGTCTTTTGCTCATAATAAAGTATAAATATCTTAACAATTGTCTTTATATGTCAACATTTCCAGTTCCAAAAAAAAAAAAACTTTTTCAAGTCCAATTTCAGTCATTTTTCAAAAACTTTTTCAAGTCCATTTGTTACAGGATTTAATTTTTTTTCCCCTCCAATATCCAAGCAACTATTTTTTTTATTTTTTTTGCTAGTATTGGCCTGATACAGATCCTGGGTATGAGATTAGTATCATCTCTACCTGAAATATTTGCCATCCCACAATGCATTTTGTGTTCTAGTGTTGTACTGTAAACGAATGCACTGCTCTATTTGCCCAATCGTTCATAGTACAATCCTGTAAAAATAATAAAACAGTATTTTGCTGTAGAACACTGTAAATTTATAGCATTTGTTGTACAGCGTGTGATCACAAAGTGCATTTCAACATGTTATGCCCTGAATTTGCCATCATGTAAACAATACGGTCTCATACATGATTAACATTTGTAAAGAAAAAAAAAAGAATTATTCATGTGAGAAAATCAAATGTGAAAATGTGAAACATTCAAAAATAAATGACTCATTTGAATCATATTTGAAAATAAAAACATATGCACTACTACGTGTGAAAAGGTTTGAATGTGTCTTTTTCATGATAAGGTCATGTGACTTTTCTGTAATGGAGGCTCTGTGTCCTAAAAAAGTTAAGAATATTGATAGAGAGAGAGATAGAGAGAGAGAGAGTTCAATGCGATGCTCGCTCTACCATTTAGTGATGGTCTATGTACTGTGGCGCTTTTGGGAATCTCAGACTAGCCAAAATTGCACTTTTTTCTGATTTGATTCCTCTCACTACGAAGACACAGAAAATCCCTTTCTATCCCTTTCTAAAAAGAAAATTATAACTAACACTGGAATTAGCTACTAAGAGCTACATTTTTTTATTAGGACATTTAAACAGAAAGGTTATAACAAGTAGGGATTTGCGAATCTCAAAAGGCAGAAGAGAAACAAGGCGACGGGACTGGATGTGAACGATGAGGAACGGAGAAAAGGAGCAAAGGAGATGAGGAAAAGAGAAGAGGGATGAGTGGTTGTGTGGATGGCCAGCGGGTTGGCACGGCGTGGCGCGGCTTGGCAGGCTGGGTGGCGGAGCGGGCACGCTCTCAGACATCTGTTTGCGCTCGGCTGCTGCCGACGCCATCGGAAAAGGGGGGGAGCTGTCGCAGCCATGACCAGCGGGAACGTGGCACGCCGATAATGCCCTCCTGCAAGCCGATGCCGCTGTGATGCCAGTGCGCCTCTCTGCGTAGTGTACCTTACGTTGGCATGGCACCTCAAAGCAAACCGGGGAGCAAAAGATTGGGAGAGGAGTTCAAGGCGAGCCACAGGGCTCCATTTTAGGACATTTTTTGTTGTTGTTTTGCTCAGTGCTGAAGCTTTGAGTCTTTTTGCTCTCTCTATCTCTATCTCTATTCCTATCTATTTTAATTTATTTTTTTTATTCATCTTCACCATTAGACCTTGAGTTGAGTCTGCCTCAGAGCAGACGGGCAGGCGTGGATGGCCTTGACACGGCCCACTCCTCCAGCTGTCTGTGTGACACCATACACACACACACACACACACACACACACTCATCCTCTCTCTACCTCTGTCCTCACCACCCCTGGATGGACGCCAGTCCCCTAATGCCAGTTGGTGCGCCCATCGTACAGCGTGACAGCAAATGGCAGATCTTCAAGGCATTCTGCTGATGCTGCTCTTAAGCCAGGATGGCAGAGTCTGATTTTCACATGATTGCCTTCTGCGTTGGACGGACAACAACACGCTAATCCTGCCGTTACAACATGATCTCATGCAGAATTTGAAGGATTTATAAAGGGAGCTGGGTAAGGAATCGAACACGCTGTTATAGGAAAATAATCAACTCTTGCATCATTTTCCTATACTGGCATGTTCTGAAATGTTTTATTCCTCTTATACCACAGCATCATGCCAGTGATTACTTATTAAAGAACAACACGTCATACTTTTTATCCATTTATTGTTACGTTTAATGTTGTTGAACATCCACGAAACAGATTAGTTTCCGTTATTGGTTTTGTTATAACAGCTATAAACATTGCATCATTGCATCCCTACCCTCTTGTTGTTCTCTCTTTCTTAAAGCTAATAATAGGAAAATAATATATGAGTTACATAATTTACATAATCGTTACACATTTGAGAAACCGCAAACTTTCCACCGAAGACTTTCTCCATTGCAGAATACATAAAGGAACGACCTTACAGTAAACCTGATACTGTCTGATGTCTTCTTTTTAACATATAGTTACAGAAATCCTCACCAGAGCGACATATAGATGTTCTTTTTTTTATCCATTTATTGTTATGCAGAGCATCTGCCGCACAAGTCCCGGTGTAAGTTGTTACTATAGAAACAATAGCGTATTAGAACTTCATGCAGCCATCTATTGCTGCAATAGGAAATTAATCAACACTTTGTGACCAATCGGATGTGAGAATTTAATAGTGCTTAGATGTATAGGTATAATAAGTCACAAGAAATGCTTTCGGGACCTCTATTTTAAGTATCAGATGGTGTAATGGCACAATACAACGCTTTTACAGCTCATACACAATTTTTAACAGCAAGGGGCTTCGTTCTTTGAAAAACAGAACAGCACGCCTTTAGTAGCAAAGTATCAGAATGAAATTGTGCATGAAACAGAGTCACATTGGATTGGCAGTACTCAAAAATAAACAAACAAATAAAACAAATAGTGCGCCCCCTATTTGTAGCGTGTTAACAAACGCCGTCTTTGTCCTCCAAGCTTTATACTCACGCGTGAAAGTAAAAAACTCCTGCTTGGGTGACATTTTTGTCGTGTACCATCTCAACCAGATGCTCGGTTAACCTTTCTGACAAGCTTTCTAAAAAACAAACAAGCAAACAAACAAACAAACAAATGACGCCCCCTACCTTCAAGTCTAGATAACACCAGCTTTAAATCCGAATACAGACCCAGATACAAATAACTGAAGTGCTAAACAAATACAGATACACTGTTACACCGCTACTGTATTTAAATATGACTTAGCACTACTAATGAATTCATCACTGCAATAAATTCTCCCATGTTTCCCCGTTTGAAATTTCGCCCCCACACACACTGACACTGCAAACACACACTGTATGTTCTTTAGATTACCACAGGAGTGAACTGCATGCTACTGATTTCCCCAGCGATGGGAACAGTATCATGTTAATTATTTCAACCATCTGGTCCAGCCCATGGTACAGGCATCCTCCACCCCAAACAGATTTGTACCTGTCAGGCCCGGTGGCCATGGAAATAAAGTCCAACTCGTCCTGAGGGATTTAACGAGGGGGGTGAAAATGACTCTGGATCTTATACAACTGGACACGGGGCCGATTTAAAGAACAACAATTGGTACTAAATGAACTGAAAATGAATCAGTTGTATTTGATGCAGTGATGAAGAATTATTCTAAACTAACTGGGAGAGAGAGAGAGTGTGTTCAATGTGATGCTCGCTCAACCGTTTAACAGTGATGTTTGTGCTGCGGTGCTTTTTTGGGGAAACTCAGGTTGGAGCTCCCAAAAAAAAAATTTAAATAAAAAATAATGAGAATAATGATGGTGTATTTATTAGAAATAACCTTGAACTCACATGGTAAAAATAAAAATATAAAATAAATTCTAAATATATAAATATAAATACATAATAATATATTTATTATTATTATTATTATTATTATTATTATTATTATTATTAATAATAATAATAACCATAATAATATATTTATATTTTTATTATAATACAAAAATATCAAAAACTTAAAAAGGTTACAGAATGATTTTAAAAATTATATCAATAAAATAAAAATATAAACAAAGTATATAAAAATATAAAAACAATTGCTGACCACACCCCTCATCCTAACATTAACCATTTTCCATAAGAACTACCTTTACACAAAATACCGTAAAGCTTTTCCTGCACCAATATTACCACAACAGCTGTGGATTTTTAATATATTTTTTTATTCTAATTCACCAGCTGTGAAATCCCAATGTTTCCTTTGTCCATATGTGCATCACACCACTATTATAAGACTTACGAAATTATAAAAACTCTTATAGACCATGGATTCATTTCATGCAGCTGTGAAAAACAAAATGCAACAGAATGTTCGGAGATAAACACTGAATAAAACATCTCTGGTTATTTCTGATGCTTTATGAAATTATGTAGCCTTTTACATATGGCTCCTCCGTCTCACCCTGCAATTATATCTCACCCAGCAGAACCCTTTGATTCAATTATTGATTGCTTCAAGAAGACGTGAGTTTTCCTATAGCGAATTTAGAGGCCAGAAATGTGGCTTCTAGCATGTGGTCCGACCTTGAGCGATGGAGAAAAGAGGGCAGGGGGTGAAAAAATATAGCCTGGAGTGAGTTCATTCATTTAGAAGCATTTTATAATATATATCACGGTGCATTTTGATAACTTGAAATAGAAAGATCGTGTCCATCCTGATCTTCTAGTATATATATTTCAGCAGCTATCCATGCAATCTACATACAGTAAAATGGCTGATATTTACCATAAACAGTACTTTGTACATTTCCTCTTTCAGGTGGCTGGGGTACATTTAGAGAAAATAAGCTATACTGAGGCTAATTTGATTCAGAGTTCAGCAAAGATAAGATGTGAGGCTTTTAATTGATATTGCATTTTCAGAAGGTATAGCAGATATGGCTTAAGCTGTGATTTCAGCTGTGACCCAGTACCTCATTTTCAATCTGAAAAGAAAGAAGACATTTTGTGACTTTAATCATATTCCTCCTTTTGTGCTGCTGAATTCTTGAATCTGATTGGTCAATAGGTGTTGATTAATTTTTAATAACTGCGTTCCTAACCTACCCTGACTCATTCACAAGGAATCCACTTATACGGATCTGAGGCTATTACTAAACAAATTCAAAAATGTTTTGTTATATAGCAAAGAAAAACATCTGATGGTTGATATAATGAAGATTTCTGTAAGGAGATGTTTGTTTCACATGTGGAGAAGGAGTCTCCAGTGTCAGTGCTTTGTAAAGTCATCAGGAAATTCTCCAATTTCCTTTTTGTCTTATTACCTTGAAGAAAGAGAGAGAGAGAGAAAAAAGAAATGCTGGTGAGGGAAAGACTGTTTATAGCTACTATAATGTAAGCCATAACACGAACAAACTTGTTTCAAGGATGTTCCATAACATTAAATGTAACTATTAATGGTTAAAAAGTATGACATGTTATTGACTATTAAAACAAAATTGTGACTGCTGGCAAATTGTTGTGGTATAAGAAGAATAAAATACTTCGGGACATGCTGTTATTGGAAAATAACCAACTTGAGGGTAGTAACACTGATTATGATATTGTTGATGATTTGCCTATAACAGCATGTTTCATTCCTTACTTAAACAATGGACTATTGAAGGTGCTGAACATAAAAGCTATTTCAAATCAAGAATGTAGTGAAGAATATATGTAGTGGCCATACGTACAGTATAGATCATGTAGATGTATTATGAAAACTAAAGACAGCTGCTTCAGTGAATGTGTTTTGGGTTTTCCAACCACAGCTGTATTCGGGAGTTTTGTTAGTGAGAAATTTTCATATTGTTAAAAGTCAATCATGGAACAAAAACTTGGATGAATAGTTATGAAAAGTTAAACAAAAGTGCATGGGGTGTGATCATATGATTTTTTTTATGACGTCTGGTTGAATCAAATCCAAAATGCTGCATTCGACTAAACATTTCCAACCTCCCTCCAACTAGGAAAAAATAAAGAAAACACTGCCTTAACTTGGAATTCCTACTTAGAAACTTGGCACGGTCTTCTCATCCCTGAGTTCAGCAAGTGACATCAAATCAGATGGCTGCTCACACTATGAACAGTAAACAAAGTAGCACTTCTATCTAACAAAAGATGAATATTGAGCCATCCATGTTTTTTCTCCACATTGTAGTTTGAACACATGGAGGTTAAAAAAAAAACACAATTCTGTCGAATACAGCAAAAGCTGTTGCTCATTATCGTTGTAAATTTTCTGTGAAAACAAATAGAAAACAGTGAAAAGAAAATGAGAACGACTTTTTAAAAAACAAAGCAATATATAATTTTTGTGCTACAATGCTTTGGGGAAATCTCCGACTTGCAACTAAAATTTGTAGCAATATTTAGGGGGCCAAGCACCCGAAAGTGCATAGGCACCCTATTGTTATTTTGTTATTCTACCTTTTTTCCTTCTTCTTCTTCGACTTCTTCTTCTGGCTAAGGTGTCTGTGGTAGTCCATAGAACTGTTTAGTAAAAAGTTGTGAAATTACACACAGATTGGGAAGGGTCTAAGGAACACTTTGACCAAATTTGGGCCAAGTGCTCCCAACATACTAGCACCACTACTGGGTAAAATTTTGGCCTAAAGTGGAAGTGCATTTGTGTATCTCAGCAATGCATCTATGTATCATGATGAAACTTAGTATCTTCAGGACCATGCCCTGAATGTACCCAAGAAGTTTCATGACTGTGCCACCTTGTGGTCAAGAACTATAAAAACTTTCATTTTTTTCCTTATATCATTTGAAGAATTTGTGCTAAATTCACAGTTCATTTTTCCCATAATTGCCTGGAGTATGCTGAAGTGAATGCACACCAACATCTGAAATTCAAGGGTACTTTCTGTCGACCATCTTGGATTCTGTTAAAACAGTT
This sequence comes from Pangasianodon hypophthalmus, assembly GCF_027358585.1. NCBI lineage: Eukaryota > Metazoa > Chordata > Actinopteri > Siluriformes > Pangasiidae > Pangasianodon > Pangasianodon hypophthalmus. The sequence continues at coordinate 6,194,231 of NC_069731.1, read as the reverse complement.
TTTTTCTTCGCTACTCCTCCTACAAATTTTGTCCAATCATCACCCAATTTGGCATATGTCATCTTCAGAGTAAGCCTCATAAACGGTATTAAAAGATTTTTGATTACTCCAAACAGTTTGTCCATAATGGACCAACGAATCTGACAGCAAAGCCACCAAACAGGAAGTGAGGCTGTATCTCAGCAACGACTTTGTGCGCTGACATAAAACTTGGTAGGCATCTTCAGGACCATGACCTGAGGCTGTGCAACATATTTCGTGCCAGCGTCACCTACTGGTCAAAAGTAACAATAACATGCTAAAAAATGCTTACATCTAACTGCCATTTTTGCTACTCCTAATCCAAATTTTGTCTAGTCTTCACCAATTTTGGCTCACATCATCTTAAGACCTGTCTGAACAACAGCTATCAAAGAATATTGATATTCAAACCGTTTTCCTGTAACGTGCTGGCAAATGCAAAAAACAGAATGTGAGGGTGTATCTCAGCAATGTATCTACTTGTAATCATAAAACTTGATAAGTATGTTCATGACTATGCTGTAAATGTACCCGAGACGTTTCATGACTGTGCCACCTGGTGGTCAAGAACTGTAACAACTTTTCATTTGAAGAGTTTGTGCTAAATTCACAGTTCTTTTTTCCTATAATGTCAGCAACAACCTTGCACACTTACACAAATCTTGGTAGGCATCTTCAGGACCATGCCCTGAGGTCATACATCAAATTTTGAGACGGCGCCACTTATTGGTCGAAAGTTACAATAACATGCCTAAAATGCTTCCATCTAACTGCAATTTTTGTTACTCCTCCTCCAAATTTTGTCCAATCTTCACCAAATTTGGCATCATATTGAGACCTGTCTAGGAAAAAAAGCCCAGACTGATGAGAAAAAACACAAATACCTTAGATGTTTTTAAATTGCAAGAAGAAAAAAAAAATTGGTCATTTCAGTAGCAATCACAACCAAAGGTCAAAGTAGCAAAAGACAACTTCACAGGCTATGGCAGTAGTGGCAGATGCAGCAGCAATGCCACCCTGCTGCCCATTTGTTCATCTAGACCATTCCTCCTACAATCAGAGAATTCCACCACTGTCAGTGGTCAAAGCTTACATATCATGGGCGAACCTACAAATCACTCTCAAATCCTTTTGCCTAAAGTTATGGCTCTGCTTTTCTGTGATTGTTTAGGCGACAATTGTAGCACGTCTGTAATTGGGTGGCTCACCGAGTCTGGGTGCTTGGCCCCCGAAATTGCTGCTTGCAGCTTTAATTAGTTTTAGGTTAGTTCTCCTGCATCCTGTTGTCCTTGGAGTTGGAAAATTCAATTCGATTCAGTTCAATTTCATTTGTCATAGTAGCTTTACAGAAATCCAGATGTAGATTCAGATCCCTAATGAGCAAGCCAGATGGGACAGCGGAGAGGAAAAAAACTCCCTGAGATGACGAGAGGAAGAAACCTTGAGAGGAAGCAGCTTCAACACGGAGGCCATGCTCTTCTGGGTAACACCAGATGATGGTGATATTATAAATTAAGGTGTAGAAGAGTGCACCACTAAATTTTGTATAAATTGTGAATGAGTCCTGGGATGAGCACAGGGCAGTCTTTATGATTACATCAGCAGTTCTTGGGTACAAATCTGCAGTCTCCAGGTGAGATTATCCGCTGAAGCATGGGTGAAACTTGGGTATAAAGTGTTTCTGGGGTTCCAGCACCAAACTCAAGGCAATTCGGTTGAAGATTGAAGTTCAATTTGAAGTTGGACAAACACCAAACTCAAACCACGGACAGCAAACGGAATCTGTTTCTGTTACTTTTAGATCCTGTAGCTAAAAAGAAAAAGAGAAATAGAAAGAGAGAGAGACAGAGAAAAAGAGGCTGAGAGACTTCACCTCATGCCAGCTTGTTATGGGTAGGGGAGGCTGAGGCAGACTGGCGCAAGGCAGATAAAAGCCTTCCTCAAGGTGCAGCACTGTTGACTAGTTTTAACCCCTCGAAATTATGCTGTCGTTTCCCCACTCTGTTCCAAAGTCCCGGAATTGGGTTACAAGATAATTTCACAGGCGACTTGCTCGTCTTACTTGGCAGTTCAACTGGCTAATTGAAGGAGGCGATTTCCAGGCCCTGCCACTGTTTAAGGAATGATACTTAAAATCTGAGTAATGACGATAAAAGGGATTTGCCGTGACGTGGATGTTGCCGGATTTCTTCGACTATATATGAGGCCAAACATGGAGTCTTCAGTCTGTGTGTGTGTGTGTGTGTGTGTGTGGGAGAAACAAAATGAACTTTTTTTGCCAAATTCTTGCAAAAGTTTGGTGTTGCCAGTTTGAGGACCAAAATGGTTTTGCATCATGATGCAGACATTCTAAATGTTAATACGTTATTCATTACACTTCGCTAGCCAACTGTGTATATATATATATATATATATATATATATATATATATATATATATATATATATATACACAGTTGGCTAGCGAAGTCAACTTATATATATATATATATATATATATATATATATATATATATATATATATATATATATATATATATATCTTTAAAATACTCGTAAAACAAATCTCTAAAAACAAATTTGCTTTAATATAATGAAACCTTTCTATAGATGAAATTAGTGACTATAAAGAGCAGTGAACATTAAAAGAAAGAAAGTGTGGCCACATTTTGTTTTTCAAAATCAATTTTCTTAGGTACTCTGTTATGTAGTTTTAAGTTTTATCAGAAAATCATTTGCTTTGAATTCTGAGAACTGCTGTAGCACTTTTGTAGACTTTCATTTATACGTCTCTGTTTTTATCTGAAAAGTGATCAATAATCCGCCTGTTTAATGGCAAAACCTTTGTAACATTTTTTTTTCTTTTGGAAAATGTATTTTTGAAATTATTGCAGATTATTCCAAATGATTTCTAAATTCCAAATTATTTTATTTAGAAATGAATTTGGATCTAAAATGTGTACACATTAATACAGAAGGCAACAACTGAAGATCTAAAACAAAATGTATTTAATTTTGGACAGGATGTTGTACCAGGAAGGACATTCAGACCATCTGAGCAAATTCTTATAACTTTAGTTTTCTCATAAGACCATGCATGTTGTTGTTGTTGTTGTTGTTGTTGTTGCTGTTGTTTTTATTAGGTTAATGGTTCTCAAATGTTTTATAGCCAGGGACCCCTTTTACTATAAAATAAATTCCACAGACCTCCTCAGTAAGGATTTATTTCATGAACATTATTCAAATTTGACAAATAATATTTTTGGAGCCTTTCTATTCCTGATAGAGCAAATTAGATCGATTTTGGTGCTTGGACCCCTAAATATAATAACATTGCTAATGTGGCTTGTGATTTTCACCACTGCAATAAATAAAAATAAATAAATAAATAAATCACAGACCCTATAGCTTTGCTTCACAGACCCCTGGGAGGGGTGAGAACCACTGTTTTAGATAATGGTGATGAAAATATGTAATATGATATAGTTTATGTAAAAATACTGTAACAATAAAAAGGACACTCCATTAGTTATTCACTTAATTATTAATGACTATTAAAGTCCAGTATGAAAATGAAAATATCTTTTCAGCAAAGCTCAAAAATGGAGCCATTGCTCTTCTCACTCATAGATGCAATAAAACACACGTTAGAACGACTCTTACCTTTCATCAGAGCTCTTTTCCTAATCATGTTCCTAAGTAGGAATGACATTTTCCTTTCCTTCCTGTGGATAAACTCTGACAAGTTATTAACAAGTATTTCATACACAGTAAGGTGAGTAAAATCTGTGTCATGATACTTCATAGAAATGTGCACATTTATCTTTAAAAAGAAAAGAAAATATTCTCACAGTGCAAAAGTTCTGAGATTTGGACTGAGGGATCATTGCTGATTTTTCGACTGTTGTAAAAAAAAAAAAAAGTAACACTTTGAATAATTCTTTTCTAGTTCATTCTACAGAAATGGCACTTTTGTAAAGCCAAAATCACCTCCACCGAATGTAATTATAGCACATTTTTATCTATCTATCTATCTATCTATCTATTTAATCATCTATGTCTATTAGTCAGCTGTGTTTTTCAGTCATTACATGGTGCCTTCCCCCTTCTTCTTTTTATGGACAGTGCAAAAGTTTTTATTAAAGTTTTGAATAAATAAATAAATAAATAAATAACAAGTATTCTTTTCTTGATAATTCTCCAATTAATCTGTAATCACATACACCAAACCTAATTTTAGACTATTCATTCAAGTTATTTCTAGATCTGTGCATGCTCTTGAGGTTTATTTATTTATTTATTTGTTTGTTTGTTTGTTCGTTCATATGTTCATTCATTCATTTGTTCACTCGTTTATTTAAACATGTATATTTCTATCAGACAGCTGTGCCTTCTTTCTTCTCCTTTTTATTGACAATGTGAATGCTCTTTATCAAGGTTTTGAATAAATTAACAAAATAATAATTATTATTATTTTCTTGAGGATTCTTTCTTTATTTATTTATTGACACATTTGTTTGCATGTTTGTTTGTTTGTATTAGTCAGCTGTGGTGTTTAGATGTTATATGGTGCCTTCTGCCTAGTCCTTTTTCACTGACAGTGTGAGTGGTGTTCTTAAGGGTTAAACAAACAAACAAACAAACAAACAACAATAATCCATTTCTTGATGACTCTACAGTAATTATGCTTTCTGGACTATCTATCTATCTATCTATCTATCTATCTGTTTGGCTACCTGTCTGTCTAGCTACCTGTCTTATCTATCTATCTATCTATCTATCTATCTGTCTGTCTAAACCTGCACGTGTGTTAGTCAGTTGTGTTTTTTCAGCTGTTATATGGTGCCTTCTGTCTAGCCTTTAGCTCAGTGTGAATGATGTTAATGTTATACATAATAAACAAACAAACAAACAAATAGTCTAACCGTGACAGCAGTTTATCTACAGCTATCAGAATAACTATTTCAAGTCTGCGTGTGACACTTATGTTATAAATAGTGTGTTGGGATAAACGAGCAGTGTGAGAACAGTGAGCAGTGATTTGTTAGCTTTTGAGCAATAAGCAGATGCACCAGCTTCGAACTCGATAATCAACTTGGACCGCACGCGCAGTTAAGTGAAGTTCGCCTACGGTGCCCGGCGAGGCCCAAACCTTATCTTCAAAAACAAAACCGCGAAACGCCTTCACCTCCTCAGTCAGTTCCGGCGAAGCGGCGCACCGTGCAGCCTCACCTCACAGAGAGAGAGAGAGAGAGAGAGAGAGAAAGAAAGAGAGAGAGAGAGAGAGACAGAGAGAGAGAGAGAGGGAGGAGGAGAGGCAAAAGAAGAAACAGTGCGCACAGCACACACACACGCCGTCACTCGTTTCCCCTCCCGCTCTTCTCCAGCGACTCTCCGGCTCTTGGATGCACCGTCGCCCGGCTCTGTGGCACTGTTAGACCCGGCTTCACAGCAGCCATGTCCCGCAGAAAGCAGAGCAACCCGCGGCAAATTAAACGTAAGTGCCTCCTGTTCCTCATGTTTCATAATCCGAGCTCGCTTTATCTGAGACACAAAAGTTGGTTAGATAAAAACGTAAAACAAGAAAAAAACAAAGCGGACAAGTTGCTGAGTGCTGGAGTCGGCAGGTGCAGCTGTGTTGTTGTTGTTGTTGTTGTTTTATTATGATTGATTTGTTTGTTTCTTTTCCTCAGCTATGTGGACTACAGCTGAAAGAGCACACTACACTGCTGCTGAGTAGTGCTGTAGAAATAACACTCTGCGTACTCTTTAGTACAGTAGTGTGCGAGTTCAGCTGATCATGTCACAGTCCAAAAATACAGGCTCCATTTGGTTGTTTTTTTATTTTATTATTTTTTTTAATATACTCTTTTAAAGAGGGATTTATGCTGGACACATTGAGTTGGAAGTGTAGTAGTGGTCACGTGCTGTGGACACTTCTGGAGAAAATGTCATAAAATATATAAATAAATCTATAGTAAGATGAAGAACTGTATCTCTCACACACACACACACACACACACAGAATCATATCATTGAGAGATATCATTTCAACAACCATGATAATAATGGGAATAATTACATTAATAATAATAATAATAATAATAATAATAATAATAATAACAATGATGATAATGATGATAATAATGATGATGATAATAATAATAATAATAATAATGATACACATGTGAATTAATTATGTGTATTATATGATGAATCGGGAATACAACACAAATATAATTAGTGTAATTATTATTAGTATTATTATTTTTGCTATAATGTTTGTTATAGCAATTAAAATTGAACAGTAATAATGTTTTTCCTATTATTATTATTATTATTATTATTATTATTATTATTACATGACAGCCAGATTGTATTCCCAACCCCTCCTGTATTTATTTATTTATTTTTTTGTGTGTATTTCTGGTTGGTTTTGCACTATACAATAAATGTGAAACTATCATTCATGTATTATTTCCATGAATAATATATGAATTTATATTATTTAGCATTTTGTGTCTTAGAGCAATCTTCTGAAACGATCGGAACGATTGCATGAAAATGCATAAACACCGCCGTGAGATGTTCAGATGATTGTTTTTGCAGCGTGGGCAGCTGGTTATGAAAACTAAACTCAGATATTAATGCGATAAGGCTGGATTCAAAATGTCAGACTAGTTTATTTAGGGCGTAGTAATGGACGTAGGTTTGGGATATAGTAACTGATTGGCGAGATTAGTGTAATTAGTGCATGTTGTCATGTGTGATGCAAGGGCCTTGAGGTGTGTGTGGGTGTGTGTGTGTGTGTGTGTGTGGGTGTGTGTGTGTTCTGAATTGTTTTGAGGGACAGGGTAAACTCTCCTGTAGGACTACTTGACTGTCCTCTCCTTGATCGTGTTACAGTAGTCTTGAAAGCTGTGTATCTGTGTGTGTGTGTGTGTGTGTGTAAGTTTGCTTTGTACTGATTAACTTCTGTGTTTGCATTCAGACACGTTTCCAGTCAGAATGGATTCTGTGTACTTATTTGTTTCAACAGTTCATGTAAACGACGTGCGATTTTCTGTGATAACTGCGAGCGATCATGGTTATCATGAGTGTGAAAAAAAGTTCAGGCTTTAATTCCTCATATAGTGAACGTTACATCCGGCTCGATTCACATCTAGAAAATGTTTTTGTTTGGTTTTTTTGTTTGGTCAGCGATACAGTGATTGTATTTGATTGTGCTGTAAATATTGACAGTGTATTTGCAGATTATTAATCTGCAAATATCGCTCATACAACTAGACCGGACGCATAGACACTCTTGCTGACGCTGTTCTTTTGACATGAAGCTTGGTTCTGTACTACTTGCCAGGCATGAGCAGTTTGTAGGAAATCTTTACAGTAACAGCTTAGATTCGGAATAAGAGACGAGCCGCTCGTGTACAGCAAGAACATGCGCTTGCTTTGTAACGTCCATCTAGTCTGTCTTTCTGATACCATTGTAAGCAATTTCACTGTTAAACGCGTTTGGGAAGATGAGGTGTAAAGAATAAAGGGCAGTTTTGTCATGCAGTGATGTATAGTGTGACTAACACACACACACACACACACACACACAGTGTAAGAGGGTCGTACAGCATGCGAAATCTGAAATAAAGAAGGTATAATTTCACAGCAGTGGAAAGTCACCGCTGCAGAATCATCCTGAAGGACAAAAAAAAATAACATAACCCCAACACCCACCTCATCCCGAGCTCCCTCCCTCCTTCCCACAACTTTCAGGCCGCCCGTTATCTAAAATTGTGATTCATGCAGCATTTTAATATTTTGCTTATTCCCATCCCTGGGGCTGCTCTCCGAGCGCCGATAAAAAGGAGATGGCGAAAGAGCGCCATTAATTTGCTCCGATGGCCGGCGCGATAGAAGGCGATAATGGGAAAGATAGGAGCTGCCAGATATACCATCAGAGGCCCCCCGATTATTACCATTAAAATTCCGGGCTGGCAATCTGCAGCCGCCTGATAATTCACCCCTCTCCGTTTCCACCACTTTGGATGATAAGGCAAAAAATAGTCACTCAGCGCTCCTTGATTAGCTTGCCTGGATTTTCCGATAATACCATGATAAATTATGTTTTTTCTTTTTTTCATCGCACCTGTTTTTCGGCATCTGATTTCTTTTCTGTCTCTGACTGTTATACATAATTTATAGAATGGCATTAATTAATAAGAATTATTTGTTTAAATAGACTTTTTCTCTTATTAAAATAGCTGATCTAGTGATCTAATGATCATTTCCCTGTTTTACTGTTTTGTAATAACAAACTGAAAACATAACACAATGGAAAAATATGAATTTTCAAACGTGATCGAATAAAATCACTAGGGAATAAAAATAGTCACCCTACTGTTACCCAAATGCCACATATAAATGCGAGGAAACTTTTCGTTTTAAAGGAAAACACACAGGTTAATCTTTACACCGAATAATTTTCTTCTGAATCTGCTAAGAAGCAGCTTTCACTGATAAAAAGTTCAGCGTAAATCGACGTTTCTCAATTTCTCAAATTCTCAAATTCCCAAATTCCTTCCATCATTTACTAGCCAAAACATAATCGCTAACTGTTAACTTGTGTGTGTTTGTGTGCGTGTGTTTGTGTGCGTGTGTTTGTGTGTCTGTCTGTCTATGTGTTAATGTGCAACATCGCCCCCATCGCTTCCTGTATTGTATTGCAAGTCTTCACAAACACTAATTTGATCAAGTAAACGCATAGCTGGTGCATTAGCTTCTTCGTTACTGTTTTGTTTCAGAATAAGACTGTATCAGATTTGGGATCCAGATGTGTACAGATGTTGTTTTAGCCTGATTTTATGCCAGAAAGCATCAAAAAATTTTTTAAAAAATGTGGATTAATGGAGACTCTGTGTGACACAGATACACCGGGTTCATAGTTTTGTATGGCTTTGTGGAATTAATGATATACAGGAGCAGTGAAGATGGGATTTGTATGGATTTTGTAAAAACGTGCCTGTCTATGGAGCGAAAAGGAAGACAGAGACTTGTAGAGACGATTCAAAACGTCCCATTTTCATCTCGTACGCTGACAGTTAGACGTGTATACGAGGTGGAACGTTACGAGTACCAGCGTATGAAGAATATACATGTACACGTAGATTTACACCACAGCGCTGCCGAATTCTCAACTCTGATTGGTCGATAGTTGTTCGTTTAATTTTCCAAAACCGCAATGCAGATCACAGGTTTATATTAATGCACTTGTTCTAATACGTTATCGTTTCTATAGTAACTGTTATCTCGGCGTAATCTAAGCCTAAACATGAACAGATAGAGAAAACGCTGTCGACAAACAAAAACGTATAATTGTTGCTACATTTATGGAAGGAGTCTCCAGTGTTAGTGAGTTTTCTTGGTGATATGACAAGCTGTGAGAAAAGAGAGGCGTGTAAAGGAACGACTGTTTACAGCTGACGTTCATCAAACATTAAATGTTAGAGAAGGCACGATACCACTTTTTCTTTTCCACTACTGATAATGACACTAAAACTCTGAATATCTGATATCATTTTCTGTAGAAACTACTAAGCTTTAAAATGTTTTTTTTTTTTTTTTTTTTTTTTGTTCCTGAAGCACTTCACAAATCACTTACATTGTAAATATAATATAAAAGTATAAAGTAGAATTATCATCAAATCAATCAATCAAAAAAAACGGTGGAGTCTGTTCGTATTGTAAACATTTCCGGTTTTAAAAGAAATTCCTTTTCCAAATCTAATTGCCGTTTGTTACAGGATTTAACGTATTCTCCAAAATCCAATCCACCGTTTTTTGCTGACATCGACTCGATTTCGATGACAGGCGTCGGACCAGCGCCATCTCTAAGTAAATGTAACTATAAACGGATGAAAAGTACGATGTCATTCGTTAGCATGTAAACAAATATTGTTAGCACTGGTAAATGGTTGTGGAATAAGTGGAAGAAACACTTCAGGAAAGGAAACTAATCATCGTTGGCACGGCAATGTCACGTCCTGTAGTGTTTCATTCCTTACGTAATTGCTCTCAGCGTTCTCTGCTAGTCACAGCTCTTGTTATGTGACATGTTTAACCTTCGAACATTTGACTTACTGACCCAAGTTTTATAGGAAAAAAAGATTAGCAAATTTAGAATTAAATTTCATCATGAAGTCCTGCTCTTTTACTTCGATTCTTATCGATTCTTTGAGCACTTGTTTGGATTAATTACTCATGAGTCATAAGTTAAAAAAAAAAAGTGCTTATCTATCTATCTATCTATCTATCTATCTATCTATCTATCTATCTATCTATCTATCTATCTATCTATCTATCTATCTATCTATCTATCTCTCTATCTATCTATAATTGAATATAACACCGGTCATTTCTCTGCAATCATTCCTTGTTTATTTAATAAACCTTGACTAATAAAGAATTATTTAATTGTCAGTTAATTATTTATTAATGTAATTATTTTTAAATGCTTGGTAATATGGCGATATAAAATCGCTATCATGATAAATTATGCCACGATATCGATGTCACGTTTCGGAGATATTACAAATATTGCGATATCTTTTTAGAACTTTCGAAAAATAATCACAAACTCTCTTTGGAAGCATCTGATTTGTCTCACCTGACTCTCTTAAGTTACAGACTGTAATTCGTTTATTAATTTTTTTTTATTCCCTTTCAGTCTACAGTAATTTATTTTTTGCAGACAACATTTTTTTAATAACTGCAACACTGCTGTTTTGGTGCCATAGTTTAATAGCAAAACTGCATATCGTGATACCTATTGTATATCGTAAAAGTATCGCGATATGATATTTTGATCGTATCGCGGAAGTGTTGTGATTTCTTTTTTTTTTTTTCCCATATTTTATATGTTTTTATATATTTTCCCTTTTTTATATCATTTTTAGATTTAATAAGTGCACACGACGCACTGATAGATCAGACAGTTGAGTAATTAATTGGAAAATAGCTTAGGAGTCAGATTAATATATGATCACATATATTATTCACACACACACACACACACACACACACACACACACACACACACACTGCAGTTCTAAATGTTCTATCACAGTCATTTTACAGAATGCGCAGAATCTCATGCAGCTGATGGAAGATATGGGTGCAGTGCAGTGAAGTAGTGCAGCGCAGTCTGAGCTCCTCCCTCGTGGTAATGGCATGTGTAATAGGCTGTCACTCCGACTTCATAGCGTCCACGCTGTACCGCACGAGCCGATGATGTCACACCGGAGCGCAACCAGGCCTGTCAGCTCACACTCAGATCTCTGCATGGGATTTATCACACACAACTCCCAACACCACTGCCAGAGTGTTGCTGACTCGGCTGCCAACATGTCATTGTATGTGTGTGTGTTTATGGTACTTATTGTAATGGATGGATTCCTATGTCAGAACGGGTCGCATAATAGTGTCAGTCTGTGTGTGTGTGTGTTCATGCAACGTTGCCATGTTCGAAGTGCGTAAAATGACTCGTCCTAATAAATTGGCCAGGATCCTGCAGGACGTATTTGCATTTTTCTATTTTTCCCTCTTCAATTGAACTGACATCAGTTTCAAATCTATCTAGGGCTTTTAAATCTATAAATGATTATTTTCCTGAGTATTTTATGAGTATTTTACAATTTAAATTTATACTCACACTAATGTGATACGTGTATTTATTCGAAGTTTTACTCATTACATAGGTGCGGATGGTACGGCAAAAATATATCACGATTCTCCAAGGCGTTTGTGCTGTACACGATATGTATCACGATGTATAGGTTTACTTGCAAACCTACAGCAGTATAGTAGCTTTGGTGTTGTTAAAAAAAAAAAAAAAAAAAAAAAAAAAGATAAAAAAATGTAAACTTTTTTATTATTAATATAAAAAAAAGTTTTTTGAAAAGGAGAAAAATATTTAATATATTAGAATTAAATATATTTAATATGATACATAAATAATTAGTTATTATATTGTTATTTTATTTATTTAATTAATTTTATTTTTGAATTTTGTAAATAAAAAATGTTAGCATTACATCAGCTGCTTTTAGTGAGTTTATTATTATTTAATAAAAATACCTATTACAATATCCAGAACATCCCAGAAAAGTGTATCGTGACATCATTTTTCATGATATTATGATATTATTTTGTCATATCATAATGTTTGTTGATTGGTTGAGTGTATATATGCTGTGATTGGATGGAGTGACGTGGAGTAACGCGTTAGTAAAAGGTCGTCTCGCTATCTGACCCAGTGGAAAAAACAAGCAAACCCAACATCGTGGAATGAACTACACTAAGTCAATGGGAGAAATGTTTCAGAAAATCACAGATAAATGTTCCACAAGTGCCACATGATGTGTAAAGAGTCACGCACGAAGCGCGCTCCGAAATTTTTTTTTTTTTAACAAATAAACAAGACTGCGAGTGATGCGGGTTGTGCTTTCTGAACATATTTTGCTAATTTTGTGAATTAGCAAATCTCATTTTATTTATTAGTGGACCTGTTTTTATATTTGTGAATGACTCAGTGTTTATTTTATTTGTGGATCTTGTGGAACTATTTATTTGCACCCCCATAGTATTATGTTTTTTTTTTTAAAAATTGAGATTATGAGATGACGTTGCTTTTTTTTAAAAAAAATAAATGTTGCACTTATGTCGCTATAAAATGAAAAGAGATGATGTGAATTGATCAGAACATGAGGTTCTGTGATTAAATTCCCATCTGAACTAACTCAGCATCTGGTCCTCAGAGAAAGCGCCTCGTTTGACCACAGATCGTGCTTAAGTGGTGCTTCCTACACCGACGATGATTCTTCCATCTCGATTTATGTCACACCAAGTGTGCTCGCTCCGTGCCAACTTTCCCAGTGGCATCTGCTGACATCCAGCGCCGGCTCAGCTCTCACTCGGGAAGCGCCGTCTTCCTCCGTGTCTGTGTGCTCGAAAGCCGCCATATTATCCTATGCAAATGAGCTATGCAAATGAGCTATGCAAATGCAAGCGGAGCGATATCAAGACAATTTGTCATTTTTTTATCTCCTCGCCTATTCATTCAAGATTATTTGTTTTTATTGTTATTATTATCGCCGGCCGCCTGCTCTGCAGTGATGGCACGTCCGGTCGGAAAAACTGAACGATCGTGAGCGGTGTATTTCATAGGGGACAGCATCGCGGCACGCAGCGCCAACTGACGCACGTTTCCTGCGCTGGAAAATTTGATGCGTGTTAGAAACATGTCCACAGCGTGCATTTCTCTCGTTCGTTTTCCCAAAAAAAAAGAACAGAGGGTGATGGGCAGCGGGTGCTGCTTTCAAAAGGTGATAGAGGTCACTTCCGGCCATAGTTTCCACTTTATCTTCCTTTTTCCTGAATTCGGCTGTAAAGAATTCTGTGAGTCAAAATCCTCGCACAATATCCTCAGCTCTATTTATAGCCCTGCTTCTATTTGCTCACCATCAATCATCAGACATTTTCATGAGCATCTAACACGTTCATAACATTCATAATGCATTATACATGTTATTTATTTATGGAAATGCATAAATCATTTGTAACGCCGATTGCTATGTAGTGTTTTTAACACATTATAATGCTAGCAGCAAAGAAATTTCAATCGGAATAGTCCATTATTCATTGTTTATTGCTGTATGTCTGTTAATAACAACAGTATACATTCACCATCCTATACACCCAGCCAATCATGTTGCAGCAACAGAATTCATAAAATCATGCAGGTATAGGTCAAGAGCTTCAGGTAATGTTCACATCAAGCATCAGACGTCATCCAGTGAGCAGCAGTTCTGCAGGCAGTAATGCCTTGTTGATGAAAGATAAGAGGAGGATGGTCAGACTGGTTCAAGCTGACAGGAAGGCTACGGTGACTCAAATAGCCACTCTTTACATCCGTAGTGAGCAGAAAAGCAGCCAAGAATGCACAGAACCATGAGGCATATGGAAGAAACAACAACAGAAGCTGTCATCGGGTTTCATTCCTGTCAGCCAAGAACAGGACTCTGAAGCTGTAGTTGGCACAGGTTCACCAAAACTTAACAGATTGGAGAAAAATGTCTTCTGGTCTTCTGGTGTGGTTTAGTCTGCTTTAGTCTGCTTTAACTAAAAAGCAGAAAAGCTTTCAGATCTCTTTGACTGGTTAAACAAAGAGGAGCTGCTTATTATTAGGATTAAATTATTACCTCACTGTTTTTTTTTTTTTTTTTCATTTTTTATTTTTTGCTGTTACTTGGTGTATCAATGTACACTAGGTTTTGTAGTAAACTAGGATTTCTGTTTTGTTTTTTTTTGTTTTTTTCCTCATTGCCTGCTATGATTTTCTTGTTAGCAATGTTGGAACAGATCAATCGTGATTCGGTATCATTACGTATGTGGTATGTGTTTGCTTCCAGAATATACAGGAACGTTTTCAAGCTTCTCTGGTGTCTATGAAGATAGCATTAGCTCAGAGACTAGGAGTCTCAGTCCACTCAGCAGAGTGTTTACAGGCTTCACATAACAACTGACCATGTGAGTTGTAATAGTCATTTCCTCGGCCATAGACTTGGCGGACATTGTTGTTTTGTTCTGGGCTTTGATGTTTTGTTTGGCTGTGACTTTGACGTGTCAGACTGGAACAGAGGAAACTACTGCATTTGCATGTCGCTAGCACCAGCTATGTCTAAGTGTTTAATACCAAACTAGTAAGTCTTTTTTTTTTTCTTTTTTTTAACAATTTATTGCTATTATATTTGTACAAATTCCATGAAATTCTTTGCAGTCCTGTAAAGAAGAAAGCGTCCTACGTCTCTTTCATCTTTTTTCATCATGGCTTTAGCATTATTTCCCACATACAAACCATAAGTATGTGATTGTCAAGATCAGACAACAGGCACAACCGCGTTTAAGAATCCACATTTAAGCGTGTCATATCAGAGATCCGCACCGCGCCGCCGGCACCAATTGACTTTCAGCCTCCCGGTTAACAGCCTCGTCTCGTGCTCCAGCTGATCAATATTGGTATTAATTAATCAGCACTATCGGGCCTTGCGATCTGGTCCAGTGCCTTGTAACATCAGCGAAATATCAATAAGTAGAGTGGACTTCTGCGATCGCCATGGCAACTTCATCTCTCAGGTCAAAGTAAGTTTATCGTATCTTGCGGCAAACTGCTTAGGAATCTAGCTTACACTCCGAGATCATCGATTGCTGTTTTTGTTACGCTCTCATCACCCCATCGTTGTTTTACGAGCTGGGAAAAAGAGATCACGACGGAGATCTAAGTGAGATTTAAATATCGACATTAGAGGAAAGGCCTGGAGTGGAGCTCCGGCTCAAGTACGTCCTTTTAAAACCAGAACAAAGCTCAGATTATTGGAGCGTAATCTCCAAGAAGGCACTCAACTGTGTTTTTTCATGGAATATATGAAAGCGATGTACTGTAGTGCATCTGAGAATATTAATGATGAAGAATGATTTCCTGAATCTGATTTGGTTTGCACACAATTAAGAGTTTTTTTTGTTTCATCTCAGTCCTTCTGGGGCACACATTAAAGGTTCTACACTAAATGGCCAAAGGTTTGTGGACACCTGATCATCCCATTCCAGATTTACTCCCCCTTTGCTGTTATAATACCCTCCACTCTTCCGGGAAGGCTTTCCACTAGATTTTGGAGCGTGGCTGTGGGGATTTGTGAGTATTAGTGAGGTCAGGTACTGATATTGGGTGAGGAGGTCTGGGGTGCAGTCGGTGTTCCAGTTCATCCCAAAGGTGTTCACTGGGGTTGAGGTCAGGGCTCTGTGTAGGACACTCAAGTTCTTCCACACCAACCTTGGAAAACCATGTCTTCATGGACCTCGCTTGTGCAAAGGGTATTGTCATGCTGGAACAGGTTTGGGCCTCTTGGTTCCAGTGAAGGGAAATTGTAATGCTACAGCATACAAAGGCATCCTGTACAATTCTGTGCCAACTTTGTGGGAACAGTTTGGGGAAGAACCACATATGGGTGTGATGCTCAGGTGTCCACATACATTGGCCATATAACGTATGTTGACGTCTAGAGTGTTTCCCTATCAGAACGTAAAACATCTTATGACATCATTCATATGATGTCCTAAGTGCCACAGTTTTTGATACTCAGGTCTGTTGTTTCAGTTTCAGATCTCCTCCCCTTGGATTTCTGCTTTGGGTTCTCCGTTTTCCTCCCAGTACCCAAAAACATGGATGGATTGGCGAATCTAGATTGCCCCAAGGTGTGAATGAGTATGCGCATGATACCCTGTGATAGATTGGCATCCCATCCAAGGTGTATTCCTGCCTTACAGCCAGTATTCCCATGATCCACTATGTCCCTGACCAGGATAAAGCACTTACTAAAGATGAATGAATTGAATGACATTTGAAGAAAATGTATAAACGGTAACTCCGCCCCTAATCTCTAACCTTAACTTTTCCACACGCACTGAATTGTTACAAATTGGGACTTGACTTGGGTTGACATCGTGGCATTTCTTTATTTTTACTTTTGCTCGTTATTATCAGTGTTATTAGTCACCTTGTCCTCAATTTGTATAGAAAGTTACGACATGTGGTGGGGTTACGGGGTGGAGTTAACTTTTCTGATGACCTCATTCAAATGAAACCCAAAAAAAAAGGACTGTATAAAACTTTGTGCTGCATTTGACTAAAGGTTGCAATTTCCGACCTCTGACTTTTGTTTCATCAAAACAAAACAAAACAAAACAAAAAAACACCGCAGCTTCTAATTCCTACTTGCAAACGGTCTCCTCAATCCTGAGTTCAGCAAGTGACAGCAAATTAACAGCATGAGCAGTGAACAAAGCACTAGCACTTCTTCATACAACATACAGACATATTCGCTTGTTAAATCTATTACACTGACTATGCAGATCACTGGAGGCGTCTGTGGTCCATGGAATATGACATAGTTCTGACTTCCGAGGTCTGTTTTTTTTGTGCAAAAATAAAAACATACAGAAAATTAATGTTCTCCTAAAATGCTAGTTGACTTTGGGATTATTGCAAAAACATGTTTGAAGCTTCACTCTTTAGAGGTGCTAATGTTCATACATAGAACACAGATTTTGAAAAATGAAAATATTATCATATTATTATTAAATCATTTGAATTTCAGAGTTGTTAAAGTCTTGGATGTTTAAGAGTGAATTTAGCTTCTCTGAACACTTTCATTCATATGAACTCCAACAAAAATCATTCCTGTTTGTTAGAATTGTGGGTGATTTGGCGAAAGATTGCGGTGTCTACGAACTTACCGAATAAATGAATTTAATATGAGCAGTTTAGTCAGTTTAAGCTCATTTTTGCAAATGTCACTGGTGCTCTTGTGATATTCTCCAACTGTATCCTTAGCGAAGATTTGTGCTTGCAAGTTTAAGTCGTTACTCTTCATCCAAGCTGTTGATAGATTAAAGAGGCATGTAGCATATTCACGAGACGGAAAACATCCTGTATAGTCTGACTGTGTGACTTCTGAATTAGCAGTCTCGCCATAATTTAGCTTTATTTCTCAAATGGAGTTAAAACGTCGATGAGTAACTGCAGAAATGAAACCACGGTGAATAATGTATGAAAACTCACCATGTGATGACACCAGAGCAAATCTCGTTCTCTTTTCTCTTGCTGTCTGTCTCCGACATCATCATATTCCTCGTCATCCTTAGAGGAAGAGAGAGGAACACTTTTTTTTTTTTTCCCCTCCCGCTGCTCCTCTGCCTCGGGGACACACTCGCCTCGTTTAACATTGCAAGTTTGGCCCCAGCCGAATGGAGAGAGAGTGAAAGGGGGCCAGTGCATAAGCGCGTGCGCACACACACGCACACACACACACACACACACACACACACACACATGCAATTCAATCATTACACTTGCACATCCCCTTTCACCTTGCCCAGGCTGTGCAGATATGACTCAATTAAGCGTGTTTGGTTAGCCTACAATGCTTGCGGTCACAGTGAAAGTGTGTGTGTATGTGCGTGTGAGCATATGTGTGTGTTTATCAACCATTTTTATCAACCAGAATCTTCGCATGTAATGAATATGGATAATGGGTCATGGGCTGATTTAGCTCACGGCTCCACCTGCCTAAATACACACCATGCTTATTCTCTCTCTCTCTCTCTCTCTCTCACACACACACACACACACACACACACACACACACACACACACACACACACACACACTCTGTTTCATCCATACTTTTACATTTAATAGCACATATGTTTCCATCCAAATGTTACATTTCCATAAAAATTATTAGCCTTACTATTTTTAATAGTATATATATTTAATAGTATAATCATATATTTATTAAATCCTTCTAGAGTGATTAGGAGGTTTTGTCACATTCTTTTAAGATGTAGAAAGAACTTGAAATCCGATTAGGAAATTTGTGTCATTATTGAACATGAAACAGGTAGGAGTTATTGCATCGTAAAGTAAAGGAGCCAATCAGGTGCCAGTATGCAAATGCAGGACATGCAACTCTGCTATACCAGGTGTGTATGCGTGGTTGGATGGGGCGTTTAGAGAACGCAGATTGCCAAAGTGATGTAATAAAATGAAAATTCTTGGTTGAAACCAAAAGTGAAATTCAAGGCTCTCTGTAATAAAAAAAAAAAAACTGTAACTGCAGTTACTATTTTCAAACACTTTTACTCTTTCAGCCAAAAAGTTAAAGTGTGATTTTTAGGGCTAAAACACAGTGACGAAAAAAAGGACAAAAGGGCAAAAAGTATTTGCATCAAAACATTATTGTATTTAATAGTAAAAAAAAAAAAAAATCCTAAAAATGCTCTCTTATGTTCAAATTCAAACATTACTGTATTTAATAGTGAAAAAAAATCTTAAAAAAGCTCAATATGTTATTTAATAAATTTCACATTAAATGAAAGCGAGCTTGAAACCCCCACTCTGCTGCAGCGTGTGAAGTTTTGCTCTTTACAGAGTTTTGAACAAATCCATAATGTTTAAGACATTACCCTGATGATGACGCTGCGAAAATGATATTAAAATGGAAAAAGCATGAAACCCTCTCTATCGAAAAAAGAAAAAAAAACCCATAGGTGCTGTAGGAGGATTAAACGACAAGCCTCTCAGCTTGATTTGTACATAAGACTGCATCTTAACACCAGGCTGGAAAATTCCACATGACAAAGCAAGTAAATAAACCAACGTTTTACGTCAGGAAGGTTAGCAGAGCTGTACACACTTCAGAACGGGGATTTAGGAATGTTTTGCCAGATCATTTCACTAACACTTCGGGATAAATAAGGACTAGCACACGTGCTGGTGTAGGAAAATCATCAAGGACTGGGAGATGCATCTTTGAGTTTACTTTTTTTTTCAATCACAGCATGTCCGCGTATACCACAAAGATTTTATTTTAGTTCTAGTAAACACTAGTGAATACTTTTTATCCGTTTATAGCTACGTTAAACTTTGTGTTGTGGAACTTTCATGGAGTTAGCATTTAACTTTAAACAGTCGCTCCCTCACCAGCCTCTATCGTTTTTTTGCGATTTGAGAAACCGCAAATCCCTTTGTCCAATCAAAGTTACAGCTTTACCTCACTGACACTGGAGACTCCTTCCAGGAAATTTGAAATTTTCACCAAACAATTACGGACTTTTTAAATCCGTTTTTAATAACACATTAACGTAAACCCGTGATTTGCATTACAGTTGGAACTATTGTCAGAGCTGCTGTTATAGAAAATAAATCAACGCCTTCTGACCAATCAGGTTTGAGAATTTAAACTTTATTTATTTACAAAAATATAAGCGACAGTAAATCAATTTCTGTTCTACATACTGTCTATCCATAGATCATTTTAGTTTATTTACCTCACGGCTTATTCAATCTGATTTTATCACAACAAAGGACTTCATTTGGATCATTCACTTTCAATATTTTATCCCTAAACGAAAGTGTTTATTTGAATATGAAGCTTTTGCGAGTGTGCTGTGCTGAGTAGTGACGTTCATGTTGTTATGCATCATCAAGATATACTTCGCTGTATATCTGAAAAATGCTTACAATGCATTGCACTGTAAATTACAAAGAATAATGAGTGCAGTCAGAATGATTTATGAATCATAGGAAGTGTTCACAGGACCTGAAAGTTGTATGAAGTTGCAAGTTTTTTTTTTTTTTTTTTTTTTTTCCGAAGAAGTTCTTCCTTAAGCCACGGGAAGAGCAGAACAACTGGGTCAGGTGATAAGAAGGAAGAGCTGCAAAAGCCTGGCGATAAAAAACGCTAAGGCCTGACTGATTGATGCTTGGTTCTCCCCTTCATCACACACACACACACACACACACACATACAGACGTTTGACAGTTCTTTCGGGATCTGATGATGCTCAGATTGAAGCGGAGAGGAAACGAAGCAAATAAGAAGGACACGAAGGTCACAGACGTCTATCTTCCTCCCTCGATTTTTCTCTCGCCGTCACTCAGGGAGCAGACTGTGGCAATGCGCACCGCCGAACAGGTTACAGTGCCAGCAGATGTTTTACAACATCAGCCATATTTCATTTCCCCTGGTCGCACGTGTACGGAGGTTGGTTGTGGAAGCGTTCTGTGTGTGCTTTGATTTTACCTCCTGATAAGTCTACATATTCTGAAGGCACATCATCCTCATAGGACTGGGAAATATCATATCATGATATAAGATTGATGTCATGATAAATTGTGATTTTTTTTTTTAGATTTTTCTTTTAATAGTAAAGACAAACTCTGATTGGAAGCAGCTGATTTTATGTTAAAATTTTGTACCTTTAAAATTGTAAAACATTTGTAAAATTGAATTCATTCTTTTTGTTCTCCGATATCAGCATGCTCTTTTTTTTTTTTTCTTTCTTTTTTTTTTTTTTTTTTTTTTGAAGAAAATGCACAAATATAATACCAAGGATTGGTATCAGTCTGATATTCCCAACAAAATTTTGAAAAAAATTTAAAAGAGCTCTCTGATATCAGACAACAAAAAGAATGAATCCAATCCGACCCTGTAACAAATGGAAACGATTGGTATTAGGTTTGGAATTTTTATTTATTTATTTTTTTTTTTGAAATGGAAATGTTTGCATACATATACATGGACTTGATTGGTTTTTTTTTAATTGATTTTTGTTATATTTATAATTTATTATATTTAATTTATTATAATTTTTTATATTTGCAGTGTAAATGACTTTTGTGTGAAAGCTTATGGTTTTTCGCTCTGTATTTTTTTCCCAGGATTTTTTAAAAGCTTCAGTTAAAAAAATAATTGTCCAATCAGATTCGAGCATTCAGCAGCACTGCGGTATAAATTATCACATACGTGTTATTTCTGCACCTGAACGTAGAATGCAAGTGTCAGCTTGGTTACTTAAAAAAAAAAAACAAACACGATGTCAATGTTATGAATTATTATCAGTTATTGCTTTGATATTGATTGTACCGAAAATTCAAAAATGTGCTCCGTACCATTTCCCTGAAGATGATTTTGTCACACAATACATTTCTTAAATGTAATGTTTTGCAATCATTCAGTTCGAAAAACCGTATAGTGCAAGAAAAATACTTTATCGACACACAGAACTTTGTTCTCATCCTTCGCCTTGAGTTGTCAATTTAACAGATAGAATAAAAGAAGCAAATTATCGCAAGGCAGCAGCTCAGAAGTCCCTCTTTTCTCTAAGTGGAACATATTAAATGGCCGCATCATCTGGTTTTTAGCACCTTAGAATCAAAATCTATTCAAAAGGCGCCATTATCTCAGAGAAAGACAGTATCCAGCGTCGTTCTCCCAGACGTGAATTGGACTTTATCATTAAAGAAAAAAAAAAAAAACCTTTCTTCACAGAGTTAGTCAATCAAAGAAAGTTTGATAGAGAAACGTTTGTAAAAGTGTCTTAAGGTGTTCGTCATTATGGCTGCCGAGGTCAACGATGAGCTACGCTCGTGAAAGCGACGCAGTGAATAGACCGGAAATTAGCGACTTGTAGAACGGTGCACTTTCCTCTGGATCATCTTCCCAAATGTACCCTCATATGATTGCAGCTCTGTTTGGATATGAACACGTCTATCTTTGTTTAAAGTGGCGTTTCATCTCCACAGCTTATTCTCCGAGCTTATCAGACTTCTCGCCTTGCTCGCTGTTTTCTTTTGCGACAATGCAATTTTTAAAAAAAATTTCGCCCATATTTATATGCTTTAGGATTCTGTTTCTGAGATTGCGTCTCCGAATTGAAGTTCAAAGCCTCTTCAGTTCACTTATGAGATATGGTGTGACTGAGAGAATGGCCCTTTGTTCTTTGACAGTCTTTGAGAAGTGTTGTATGTGTGTGGAGTTTTTTTTTTTTTAATCGATTTCTTGATATGCAATGTGCTAATCCAACTCCAGGAAAGAACACCAGAGCGATGCTGGTACGTAAACAATGGTTCATTCAAGGAAATGTTGGATTATTGACGCTCTTGGCAGTGACAAAGTTGTTTATTCGTGGCTCTCAGTCTGAAAAAGGGTTTTAAAAAGAAAATAATACTACAGTAAAAAAAAAAAAGTTAGCAGTAGCGTGAATTATCAGTGTTGCAGTGAAGTTTGTTGTAATGTTTCGTAATGTTGTGTGTGCATTTTGGAAGCACATTTGGCCAATTTCTGCTCGAAGAAAAATATCTGCCACTAACAGAATTAGGCTGAAACATTAAAGAAAGGGATTGCATTAAAAAAAAAAAACAGCTAGCTACAGCTAACTTCCACCATTTTACATATTTATCATATCATAAGAGAAGCTGCAGCAGAGCTTTGTGTCTAAATGTATATAGTGCGTTTGTTCTGACATCAGTTCTGCCTGTAAGGCAAATTACATTTGAAAACAGTCACATGATCATTATTAATGAAAAACTGATTAAAAACTAAAAAGGAAAGTGATTTTATGTTGTTGTTGTTTTGACAAGGTATTAAAGGTAGCCTCAAAGTTTTGATATCAAATGTAACATCACAAGTTTGTGTTAAAGCTCCAAGTAAACTCGATACACTCTAAACTTAACCACGTTTTGTTTTTTGTGTTTTTCCTCTCCCTAACATTGATCAGCGTAGCAGCAGTCAGTTTCCTGAGTCCAGGATCCTAGCACAGCACGTTTAGCTTTGTAAGGAAGGCCTGAGCAAAAGCCTAGCTCCAGGCCTTTTCCACACTCACTGGATTAGAAGTGGCCTGCTTTTGCAGAAAAGAAACACACACACACACACACATATATGAGTATGTACACACTTGGACACACACCGGTGTGAAATCAGCTGCCCGCTCCGCCTAAGACTAAAACCTCACTGCGGCCATCTGTGAAATCCTCCTGCTCTGTGTCTAAGTGGAGCTTAGATATCAATAATAGAGAGAGAAAGAGAGAGGGAGAGAGAGGGAGAGAGAGGGAGAGGGAGAGAGTTTTGGGGACATAGACTAAGCCTGTGAATTTGTCCATTTTTAGGTTCATGTGTAGGAGTGTTTATAGACTGGAAGCAACGTTACGTCAACAAGAACCGTTTCTTTTACATTATTAACTAACACTAATACAGCTAATGCTAATACTAGTACTAGTACAGCGAATCAGTGTTTTAGCTCATGGAAAATGAAAATTTTATAGGAAAATTTATTACATACAGTCCATTTTATTAGGTACACTTGTACAAACTGCTCATTCTCGCAAATAATCCAGTCAGCCAATCATATGGCAGCAGATATGCAAAATCACCTTGTTGATGAGAGAGGTCAGAGGAGAAGATTGGTTCGAGCTGAAAGGAAGGCTACAGTAAATCAAATAATCACTCTTTACAACCGTGGTGAGCAGAAAAGCATCTCAGAACGCACAATATGCCAAACCTTGACGTGGAAGCGAGGATATAGTTGGCACAGGCTCACTGAAACTGGTCAGTTTTCTTTTTTTTTAGCTTTTTTTTCTAGTCTTTTATCTGTGGTACCATATGATTGGATAATTGCATACATGAGCAGATGTACAGGTGTTCCTAAAATAATGGTCAGTAAGTCATATTCGATTTGTTTCTGCACATCAGAGTGCCGTCAGAGGTTAATAGGGACTTAATAAGGATCAAATTTTTATGATAAATGTACCAGAAAAGTTTTTTTTTTTTTTTTATGTGATTCAATTTTAATTCACAATTCAATTGAATTTTATTTGTATAATGCTTTTAACAATGGCCATTGTCAGTGTTTTACAGAATTATATGAATTCATGACATAATTATCTGAATTCGTGACAGTTTTAAACTTATAAATTTATAAATTTATTCTTGATGACCAAGCCAGAGGTGACAATGGCAAGGAAGAGGAACCAGACTCAAAAGGGAAGCCATCTCCATCTTTGTGGCAACGAGGAGTGCAATCACAAATAACTTCCACTTATAACCGTGTATGCCATAGAAGAACAATTTTTGGTTTCCTAAAGAACCTTTTGATTGATGGATCTTTAAGCATTTTCGCTAGTGCCACAGAGAATCCCATCATAAATGTTATGATTTTGTAGTAGCATTTAACAAAAATGGTTGAGCGAATCATAGAGAGAAAGGATCTTTGGGGAGTTGAGAACAGTTCCTCTGTAGTGTTGCTCTAAGGAACCATTTCTGCCACCGAGGTTTGTAAATATTACAATAGATTTTGGAATAGAAGACATGATTTCAGAGATGAGGAGCAGGTTATGAGTTTAAGAATTGGATTGGATCTACTGACTATTGGGCTAGTTTTCTGAAGTAGACCTGGCAACCCTATGTGTACATTAACCTTTAAGCTCATTACCTTAGAGGAAATCTTTTGGATAATTTTTTTTTTTGTTTTTTTTTTTTGTTTGTTTTTTTTTAAGGAATGTAGGAATACATGATAGTTTTGACATTGTGGGAATGATTTTGGGGTAACCAACCAAACGTTCCCACAATGTCAAAACTGTTTGAATTCCTGTGGTTTCGTGGTGACAAAGAGCTAAATACAATCCCTCAAGCTCACACACACACACACACACACACACACACACTCTTGAAAGCATTCATTCACTTCAGCCAAGCTGTCTGTTTCTTTCTGATTCATGATTCAGTGAAGCACTGCAAGTCGATTCACTGAATCCGAACAGATTTTTTTTTTTTTCGCTGTTGTATAATGAACTGCACACAAGAATCAGTTAATGAGAGTATCTCATAATGATGAATAATTAATGCTGTCATAATAACAGCATTTCTCCTATTTCATTTAAAATGGTGGAATTTAATGAAGCGAATTAAATGAAATTTGATTTTATCACAGAGATATCATTATGTGATCTCTTGTGGTTGTTTTTATTTTTTTATTATTTTTTTTTTTAAAGGAGAGGCTTACTTGGGATCTAGAAAAAAAATATTGTTTTCTAATAAAGCTAACTCTCAGCTCACGCAGCTCCAAATTTGAAAGTCAATGCTAGCTCCTAGCTGAATGCTCAAGTGGACAAATTGGTCTCTCTCAATCAGTAAATGACGAACTTCATCCCCTCCGCTCTTCCTCCTCTCTCTCTCTCTCTCTCTCTCTATCTATCTATCTCTCTCTCTTTCCCTCTCTCTCTTTTTGGTTTTTGGGGTCGAGGCACGAGAATAATGTCTGGTGATTGTGCAGTGCTTCGAAGGGCCAGTGCATCATCTCCATGGTCGCCTCGCTCATCAGCGATGGAGCGTTGATTGCTTTTTGATACCCCTCCAACATGGACTGGCTCCTGCATACATTAGCCAATTACATCGCCGGCTGCAGTTTGCAAGTGGGTGTATGTAACACACACCCTTTCTCCTTAGCACAGAACTGATTCAGAGCAGCCTGTCAGTTCTCTGTGTCTGTGTGTGTGTGTGTGTGTGGTTGCGGCCTTGTTCAGTAACCCACATAGCAGAAACGATTCCACACACACTCATTTTTACTGCGGCGTCTCGTAGACTGAGCGTTCAACGATACATTCATACATAATTTAAGTATGTAGTAAAATACAATCTCAAGTAGCTACAGTTATTTCCGAAATAATGTACAATATTCTGGTAAAAACTGCATGCTTTTTTGTGTTTTCAGTCAGTGGAATCCATACGATCCAAATTCTAAGAAATGTTAAGGACGATTAAGGTTGCAGTGCAGGATGAGGATGATTAGCATCACTTTACATCCTCGTGTTGTCTCAAGGATTTTTTTCCTTGCCCCTATTGTGCCTGGTTTGCTCATTAGGGATGTAGATCTACATCCAGATTTCTGTAAAGTTCTCTAGAGTTTACGCAGAATGGTGCTGAAAACAAAAAATATCCAATGAGTGTCAGTTCTGCATGCAGAAACGCCCAATTGAGAGGTCAGAGGAGAATAGCCAAACTGGTTCGAGCTGAGAGGAAGGTTAGGGTAACTCAAATAACAACACTTTGCAACCGTGGTGAGCAGAAAAGCATCTCAGAACGCATTACATGTTGAATCTTGAGGCTTCAAGAGCAGTCAAGAGAAATCTGAGACTGTTCAGGCGAAGAACAGGGGGGAAAAAATCTTCACCTGTCCTGTTCAGCTGATTGGATAATTACACGAATGAGCAGGTAAGTTTAACTCGCACACTTTCTCTTGCTCATTGGCTTGTTCTTAATGGTTGATGATGTCACTCAACCTATCACCTATTCCCTTTAGCCAACCTTAAAGAGCTGCAACATTATCACTCCTGTTTGGAGGTAGGAAATTCTGCATTTTGAGAAATTCATCGATAGCGCACTTGGGTCCTGTAAAAATTTGGAATCACGCCATCAGCTCTAACATGAATGGCTGACCAATGGGAGGCTGAGATTGCTCATGAATACAGATACATTCGGGATTTCTCACTGAGTCCACTATGCAAACGAGCTTCTTAGAGATGATAGGTGTGGCTCAGGGGAGCTGATTTAGTTAATGAAGCTTCACAAACGAGTCAACAATATCAGATTGTGTTAGTAACCCCAAAGCAGGACTTTACAGAGTGTCACCCTTGCAGATTCATAAGGATCAGAATCTTTTGTTTGGCGAGTACAAGGAGTTCGTCTTGGTGTTGAATATTCACCAATATAAAAACTGACAAAATTAAAGTTTAATTGTCTTGCTACTTCATTAGTATAAACACATTAGGGTTCCTCTTGCTTGTTTTGGTTGCTTGAATTGATTATTTAAAAAAAAAAAAAAAAAAACATTTATCTGGACACAGTTTCCCAAAGACGCCATAATGTTAAGATCATAGTAACTGATACAGAGAGAGAGAGAGAGAGAGAGAGTTTGTGATGCTCTCTCTACCATTTAACAGTGACCTTTTGCTGTAATGCTTCTGGGAAATTCAACCCTAAACAACAAAAAGTTTCTTTTATTGTATTAAAATTTAGAGCTTTTATAGAGCTTTCTGTAGGTTATTCACAACTCATAACTGGTTTATTCAATACCCGTGCAATAATTATTCTACTTTATATAATATATTTAATATTTAATAAATATAATTAATATAAATATATTAAATATATAATATACTTAATATATAAGTATGTTTGTGTAACACCTTCTATACTTCTATACAACGACTGGATGGGGAAAAAATAGTGTGCAGCAAAGAAGAAGCTTAACTAGAAATCACACTCTGTTTCTCTGTCTAATCTTGACATTGATCATAATTCCAATAAAATGTTTTTCCCAACTTTTTTTTTTTTTTTTTTTCTTCATAGAACTAGACCAAGTCCAGAAAAGACTTCCAGTGGCATTTCTGTGGTCATACTTTACTGAATATCATTTCAGATAAGAATGTAATCCTTTCGGCTAGATGATGTATATTGACCAGCATCTTTTTCTTATCAATAATAGCGCACAGGGCTGGAGAGCTTTAAAGTAGTGTGGGTTTGTGTGTGTGTGTGTGTGTGTGTGTGTGTGTGTGTGTGTGTGTGTGTGTGTGTGTGTGTGGTGTTTAGTTCTGATCAGTCGACATGAGCCTTACACACTCTATAGGATTAACCTGAACCAAACTTAATATCTTCTGTAAGTGTATTATCACAACTCAGAATGTTAGAGCGAGTTTTCAGTAGTGTCTTTTTTTTTTTTTTTTTTCTTAGATAACCTGTTTGGAATTGTATCTCCTTCTTCTTTTTTTTCTCTGCAGCCTTTGATTTGTGAGTGTTTACAGTATGAAGTCTAAGCCTGAAGCTGTTTGGATGGGGCAGAGATTATCAAATAAAAAGAAAAGGCAGAAATCCAAGACTGGCTTTTATAGATTTGGCCTCCTCTGATGTCTGATTTTGTGATTTTTTTTCTTTTTGCAAAAGTGAAAGTCACCCTTACATTCAACCTTTATTTAACTAAGAAATAAACCAATGGGGTGTGTTGTTCTAGGAAAATAATCAACAGCATAGTGGTACCGAATTGTTTAATTCCTCTTACACTACAGCAGTTTGCAATACTTAAGACTTTTTATCTGTTTACGGCTGTGTTTAATGTCATGGAACGTCCATGAAGCATGCTAGTGTGTGTTATCTCTTTGTTATAGCAGCTATAAACACTCGTTCTCTCAGCAGTCTCTCTTTTTTCTTTCTTTTAAAGTTAATAAGACAAAAATAAATTAAATTACAGAGAAGCTGCAAAGCCTGCTACCCAGAGCACTTTCTCATGTCGGAAACCTTTAAGCTAGAACTGTTACACACCACTGACACTGGAGACTCCTTCCAAAAATGCTAAATAAACATCTCATCAGAAAAAGTCACCATATTACCAATTACACTTTAAAAAAATTATTTAGTTTTTATGATGAATAGTTTTTATGATAACTTTACACCAAGTCCCTGTGTAAGTTGTTGCTATAGAAACAATAGCATATTGGAACAAGCATATTAATATAAACTACTGTCTTGAGCTGTGCTGTGATGGAAAATTAATCAACACTCTCTGACTAATCAGAATCAAGCATTTTGTGGTATAATTGAGCAAATAACATATATTCCAATAAATCTATATTGTTCTCATTTTATGTTCATAAAAATACATTATTTAACATGGAGAAGGAACGTTAAATAATTGTAAACTTTTAACAGATTTAAAGGTTTCATCCATGGCCAGGAGTCAAGAGAGCAAAATTGGCTGTGCTGTCTGGGTGGGAGAGATGGTGTACTCTCTCTCTCTCTCTCTCTCTCTCTCTCTCTCTCTCTCTCTCTCTCTCTCTCTCTCTCTCTCTCTCTCCCCTCTGTCATTCACAGCGACACTAGCCAATCGTAGGTGTCCATGAGCTTCTGTATGTTGAAGAGGGCAGACAGGGCTTTCCTCCTAGTCTGTTACACTGCCCTGTGATGCAGCATGAGCAGCAGTTTGAAAAGATGTGTTTGACTGGAATTCATGTGTCTCAGAGGAAGCACATGATAGCCTTCATCCTCAAACCTTGGTAGCTGTCGTGTGATAGGTGAAAGCTGGCTGGTGGGTGGGAATTGACCATGACCAAATTAGGGGGAAAATCTGTTAGTTTGTCATTATAAATAAAAAAAAAAATGTGATGTGTCCATGATATGTTATAAAAGTTTGTGATATTATTATTATTATTATTATTATTATTAAATTTCTTGTGCTCATTTCAATTTTTAATCCCTACTGCTTTTACACAAACTCCAGTTGCCTGAAACAGAGCTGCGGCTTTTTAATAAGAATAAAAAGGAGACTGTCATTTTCTGTTCGAGAAGATGTTGTTCATGTTCTGGCTGCACAGGCCAGATTGAATCGAGCGCTTTTCAAAGCAGCAGTCCCTGAGGCTTTCTCTCTGCATCCGCACTCCGTCTCAATCTGTGTGAAGACATTAGCGACACCGTGCCTCCTCATGCGAAACCGTGTTTGCTTGACTAGCAGTTTCAGTTAACTTATTGCTACAAGACATCTGGCTAATCTCTCAAAATCAAGAAAAGCTCCTGAGCAGTTTATTTAATGAGCATCAACATAAATTGGACACATGCGTTTGAGTGCACCAGACCAAGACGAACACGCGAAGAAAGAAATGTTATGGAGCTGAACACAGCTGAATTAGTTGTTGTTGTAGATGCTTTAAACTCAGAGGTAGAATTTCTTTAGCACAACATGATGCACTGAATATTGAGCTTTTGTGTTCGGCACACTAAGGAGGATTTTTTAAACCAAAAGTTACTAACTATAATATTAAAAGCTTTTTCTGATAAACCTGAAAACAATAGTAAAATATTTTAAAAGTAATTTTTTTTTTACTTTGAATCAAATCAATTTCTACCAGTCAGTTCGTAATCATTTTTTAATTAGAAATAAATCTCAGAAAAGTGCCCTGTCACATAATTTATTATAACATCAATATAAGTATTTTATTTTTTTTTAACTTTTACTAAAAGTGAAACAATAATAAAAGGGTGTTTTTTGTTTCTTGTTTCTTTTCTTTTTTTAAATTGGATTTAATATTTAATATTTTTTTTAAAGAATTTGAATATATTCCAGAAAAGCACAAATATTATTATATACATATATTTGTATATAATAATAATAATTATTATTATTATCATCATCCTCCTCATCATCATTATTATTATTATTATATTCAAATAGTTTGTTATTGTATCAATATGAGTACAAGTATTTTTTAATGGGATTCAACATTTCTAATAAACCTGGGGAAAAAATTAAATAATGAAAAATTATTTAAGTACAAAATTTTAACATCAAATCAATTCTTCCTTTCAGTGTGTAATCATTTAAAAAATATATATGGCATAATTTACCATTGATCTAAGTATCTAAGCTCTAAATTTTTTTAAACAATACTTAAAAGCTTATTTTTAATGCGGTTCAATTTCTCTAATAAATCTGCAGATGTCCTCTCTGCCACTCTGTCACACTATCACCATTATCTCTTCCCAAAGTGCAGTGCAAAGCGTTTTTGCGAGGCGATTTCTAAGAACTTTGCTAAGTAGTGCACAGTAACTCCCCTGCTAGCATCACATCATGCTCGACAGAAAATGCTAGTTAGACTCAAATATCTTTTATGCATGGTGTGAAAACAAAACAGCACATCCTGTAGCCAAAACATCAGCTAACAACTTGCTGACTTTCTGTTGATTAGAAACTTTGTTCGAAGAGAATGCATTCATAAACTCCCTCTTATCTAGCACTCAGCTAGCAAATTAGTTCACCATACGTTATTACATTACACTAGCTACCACTTTTTAGCCTAGTCGATTTCCAGGCAACCAAAACGTGTGCACATGAGAGAGATAGCTAAAGAATTTATGATTTGTCCACCCCTCAAGGGAGTCCCGTTTCAGCTAAAACGCTCCTGATCATTCCGGGCTGGCCGTTTATCACATGACTATATCATCTGGTCGTTTTTTGGGTTCTTTTGGAAGGATGTGTTAAGATCAGTGCTGTTTCACACACTGGGTCAGTTTTAGTCAAATGTGAATGTGTGTGTGTGTGTGTGTGTGTGTGTGAAAGTGACTCTATCTTATAAAAAAAGGGGACAAGACAGATGTCTGAGTCGAGAGAGAGGTTCTGCTGATGTGTCATGTCACCCCTAACACACAAAAGGAAGCTGAGGATGAAGCTAAATTATGCCCTGAAAACTATTTTTAACCTTGTTGTTTGTCAGTATTTAGCTTTAGATCCATGACAAAAAAAAAAAAAATCCATAATCTGAATTGCTTGGATTGCTCAACTTCTAGTTCTTCTCCAAACATCTTCTTTATATATAGCATATTTTTATTTTCTGCTTTCTTTCACTACAAATTTTCATATGAGAGGAATGCCAAAGCTTGCTACAGCATCACTTACGAAAGGTGAATTTTTTGTTTAGATGTACAAAATAGAGCCCTAGATATGCTACATACCTCGCTGCAAACATCCCCTGCTTTTAAAGATCATTCTTACTTCAAGATGAGCAAATTAAATATTTTTTCCTTCCCTGTCACATTTAATTTTTATCTTATAGAAAAGTATTACTCCAACATCACGTGAATATCATTTACGTTAGTTAATTACGCTACATAACATACATGTTAAATAATCCGTTATGTACTGTAGGTTACGTAAGTTTAAGTAAGTTGTTTCTTTGTAATAAAATAATGGATCAGGTGACCCTACACTGAATGAATAGAACTTAATTCAAATAAGTTAATCAAATTAATAGCGAAATGTAGTAAGCAAAGGTAGCTAGGTAAAGTTTGCGGAGAAAATTAGCCAACTTATGTGTCGTAACTTACGTTTTTACACGGATACTTAGGAGGGTGTAAATTTCAATCTTTAATTTCAATTCTTAAGACTTCTGAATGATTCAGTATTTGACAATACCACTGAATCTGATATGATACAATGCAATTTTGATTCATAAGGCAACGATTCGATATTTGCTGATACCACTGAATCTGCTAGGACACAATATGATTTCGATTCATAAGACAATTATTTGATATTTGATATACCACTGAATCTGATATGATGTGATTTCGATTCTTAAGGTAATGATTCAATATTTGATAATATCACTAAATCTGCTATGATATGATACAATCCAGTGCCATTTAGTAGCCTTTTGATTCATATGTGACCATCTTTGTTCAGAATCTGATGTAGGCCTAACGTTAATTAGAAGGACCATTTTAAAAGTATCAGAGTGATGGGAAATCAGCAAATCATCTCGCTATCATCTATTTACATCTATTTACATTGGTTTAAAATCGGAATTATTTTGTACACATCAGTTGTCTTTCTTTTTTATTAGAATCAGTTTACGAATGTTGCCTCGATTCATTTCAATTGTTGCTATTTAAGTCGATTCATCGATCCAAATCATCCGATCGTTACGCATCCAGATACTTAAACACGAAACGTTTCATTAACACCACTGCTACCATTATTCTGAATTTACCACATTTTAAACGTTTAGATCTGTGGTGTTGTCCAGCTAATTTACTTTCTCCATGGTTTTCAATCACTCCTAATTGAAATGTAAGTCTGGTCATGTGACGTGTTTGAAAGAGCAGGACAGTCCTTTTTTTCCCATCATGTCGGTTTCATAAACATCTCCAGCCGTCGAATTGGAGTAATTCCCTGAACTCCATGTTCAGCCCCAGCGTTTACACACAGCCCATCCCTCTGGATCAGCTCGTCCCGTTGTCACGCTCTGCCATTGTTCCAGCGCTCGGTAAAGAGAGAAGGAGGGGGGAGAGAGTGACATTATCCTTGCCGTCTTTGATGGCGTCTCGTGTTTTGACGCTGGGTAATCTGCCTGCCTAATCTCCTGAGCTGATAGAAATAAACAAACGAGAGCAGAGGGAAAAAAAAGTGCATGAGCTGAACAGAGGGAGGATTATGGTAATTTGGTAGGATAAGTAGAGGTGTTTAAAACATGCCTGTTTTAATAAGGAAGACAGACGCCTAGGGAGTACACGTCTTTGCTTGAAATTGTTATTTCCGAATGTATGTTTGGATATTTTATTAATATTCTGACATGTTTTGGTAAGGTTAAAGCAAAAATTCCCATTTTGGCATTTCAGATGCCACCAGGTTCTCCTGTGAGGCAGGGTCACAAAAAAAAAAAAAAACGGATGACAATTTTCCTAAACTTGATTCTCCATCCAATTTTTTCTGGAAACTCGGGAAAATCAATTACGAGGCTGTGGCCGAAATGAAAGCAGAGGCACCGTGCGACTTAAAAGTGCGCCTTTGACTGGATGCATTACAAAGGAAAAAATGATATCGCCGCATACCTGAACCTCCGAAGGCTGACGCTTTGAAACGGTCCAGGCTGGCACGTTCGGCGGGCGACGACGGCGCAGCCCGCGGGTCCGAACGCTCCTGGGCCCCGGCCCATCTGCTGGGCGCTCCGAAGCCATGCCATCCGAAGAAAGACCTATGGGCTTGGCAGCACATGTGGGCACACGGTATTGAACGCAGCCCAGCTACCCAATCTACATGACTACGCTTCTAACCAAATAGCTTTGAAATTTTTTTTTTCCTCCATTTGTTATTTCTGCATTTTTGCATTTAAAAAAGTTTTTAGAAACCTGATTTTTTTTTCCTGCTTTCTCAAGGCTATGAACATCATTACTGCAAAAACCGGCTCCAGAAGCCAAGTTCTGTTTTTTTTTTTTTTTTTCCCAACACAAAGCAGAGTGAGACGATACAAAACTTAAAAGCTGTCTCTCATCCGGACTGCTTTAGTCGCTGGAGGGAGAGACAGAGGGCACAGGGGTAGTCTTTCAACCTCATTCTTGTGAGGCCAGAGAGCTCGGCCTCCTTTCTCACCCACAGGTAGAAGTCTCCTTCTGCCAGGACATATCTTTTGTCTTCCATTATCTTTAATTTTTTTTTTTCCGGATTATTCGAAACGCTTGGATTTCTCGCCCTTCCTCCGTCTTTCTCTCTCACCTTTACTTCAGCAGCTCTTTTGATATCCATTTAGATTGGAGCTTCATTTGAAAAGGCTCAGACAATGGAGTGACTTCTAATTAAGAGCAGCAGCATCTGGCCTCTGGCACGCTATCCCGTTGTTCCATCTATTTTGCTGGGGAGAATTCATTTGTTTCTTAATTAAGAAAAACACCAATAGCGTGAAAAATCTGCTTATGTTACCTGAATCCTAATTAGTTAAATAGTGGAAGAGAAGAGTTGAGGGCTATTAAAAAAAAGAAAAACATTCCAGTAGCCCTAGAAATGAACTCAGCCCTGATAAATATGAACTAACTAGCCTCGCATAAATCGACAGTCGCGAGCAGCGAGTGCGCCGTCATTATGGCTAAGACAATATGCAAACTATCTTCAAAGAAATCAAATTGCTGGAATGTTTTCATTTGCATGTATTAACCATTAACATAATGAGGAGAAGTGACATTGGACCCGGATTGCGTGTCTGTTTGGATTGATAACTCTGCCGCATCTGGGGGGGAAAGAAGAGAGCGGATGCTAGTCAACTCGGTGTTGAACTGTCAGAGTGAGTGTGTGTGAGTGTGAGTGTGTGTGTGTGTGTGTGTGTGGAGCCTTGAAACCAAACCTGCAGCAGTGTTGAAATGGTGCCATCTCTTCCCAACAGCTATCCCCAAACAGGAAGCGACTACCAAAAGGGGGAACATGGGACCTCTAGACAGACAGACACACACACACACACACACACATATATATATATACACACACACATGTATATACCCACACAAAAAGACTTATCTGTTCTATAGTGTGGCCCACATTGCACCGAAGTGGGCGTGCAGCCAAAATGACTATGGTTTATGTAGCGCACACCGAACTGCCTTAATATTCGAAACCATTTTCCCTCGTGCCGCGTGCTGTTGCAGGCAGGATCAGCCTCCGAGGTCAAATGATTCAATTAAGTGTCTGTTTATGACTGATACCAAAGCCGGGTGGCGTCTCCTACTTATCACCTTTTTTGCAGATCGGTGTTGTCCCAGAATGCCACGCGAGAGATTTGCCGAGGCTGTAATTAAAATGGCACGGAGACATATTTGACGTAGGGGCTAACAAGCAGGAGACAAATATGATGGGGAGGCTAAGAAGGAGGAGGAAGGGCTGCGGGATCGAAAATAGCAACACTGCTGTCAGCCAATTAGAGAGGAATGAAGTTTGAGGGTGTGCACCAGAGCTATTCAGCTACAATTTGTAAAGTTATATAGAATTTCAGATAAGCAACTAACATGAGCAAATGGTGACACCAGGTACCTTTTAATGCGATGTTTTGTTTCGTGCTGGCACTTCACGGTAACACTACTGACTAGAGGCATAGACTCTGAACAGATGAGATGCTTCTATTTTAAATTTGACAGCAGAA
Organism: Pangasianodon hypophthalmus; assembly: GCF_027358585.1. Taxonomy (NCBI): domain Eukaryota; kingdom Metazoa; phylum Chordata; class Actinopteri; order Siluriformes; family Pangasiidae; genus Pangasianodon; species Pangasianodon hypophthalmus. The sequence goes on along the minus strand of NC_069731.1, from coordinate 6,158,324 downwards.
TACATACATAGCCTACACAAGCCCTGCTGGCAGTTTCCTAATTAGACAAGCAAACAAAGTATGAAAGTCTAAAGCTAATGTTTCTAGCCTTGTAGCTAGTCTCTGGTCTGATGAGATGACTTCAGCTAAATAATTTACATAAATGCATGTGATTGGATGAACCGCAAAACAGAGACTCTGCTACTGAAGCGGAGCTGGTTAATGTTTTCAGAAAATGGCTGAAAAATGCTTCTGCTGAAATATGCCGCATTTGATGAGAGATCGTAACCCATCTCAACCTCTGTAACTCCTTGTAACTCCTACTCGGGAACTCGGGATGGGCCCCAGAGCTCAGCAAGTGACATCTAATCAACATGGTTGCACTGCAAGAACAGTAAACACTTTACCTTTAAATGAGCTTTTCTGTATGTACTTGCTACGTATTTGCATTAGATCAATCAACATACAGAATGTTTGCTTGTTAAAGCTGTAACCCCGGCTATACGGTTCGCTGTTCTGAGGAAGAAAATATACATGACTCATCACAGTTAGCTGGCTAGCTTGTTGCTAACAAAAGACAAACATGGAGGTGTCCATGTTTTGTTTTTCCCACTTTGTAGCTCTAACGAGGTAACAGAGGTCGAAAAAATGACATAATTCCAAGTTCCGACTTCCCACTTCAGAGGTAAGTTGAACGCAGCAATGCTTTGAAATACCGGCATTTGACGACCCCTGGCGTATAGGATACAGCTTACAGGGTGCGGGTGTCAGTACATGAAGGAACTTTAGGGCCTAGTGGTGGTACACCCCTGAGATATACCAACCATAGTAGATGCTTCCTCATGCGAACAGCTTCGTCCCACATCTTTGTTGTGGTATTCCCAAGCTCTTCAGCATGACCAAAAGGTTTACCTTGCTCAAAATCGACAATCTTGATGAATGAACGTTTGGGATTTTTCACTCAAGTCATTTTGAAGCTAACTGCAGTGCCATGTCGCGGTTCATGGTGGCTAACAGGCTAAGCGAGGGCTGGGCACAGTGTGTGGCACTGTGCTGCTGTTGGTGCCCAAAGCTGGCCTCCTGCTGTGACTGCATTTGATGCCTGACTGGCAGCAGGAACTGGCACATGTTCCTTGTGTCTCATGGCAACAGTACCTTTCACCGACAGAGCTGGAAACATGTGACTTTATCAAAAGGAGAAAAAAAAAACTCAAAATAATGTATGGCAATGAAAGCAGCAATGAGAAAAGGGAGAAACAACGTTGTCACTGTTTTCGTCTGAATGTTTTCCATATATCTGTGGAGGAAAAAAAAAAAAGCAAAATCGTAAACCAGTTGATTGGAATAATGAGGGAATCTCGTCTCTGTCTCTTTTATTTGCTCTCTCCTGAATCGAGTCTTAGCCGTCTGATACGTGAATATTAAAGGGTGGTTCGAGCTCATCTGCAAATGTGATTTGCACATATCACGCTCCCGCAGTCGTCGCGGCTTCTTCATCGCAAAGCTTTTCCGAAACAGAGTTTGTGGAAGGGGGTTGGGGGAGGCACGTTTTGGGGGGGGCGGTGTCTATGATGCACATATGGCTTTGCTGTTGATGTATTCCAGCCTTGACCTAATTTAAATCCCTGCCAACCAGCTCATATGCATACCATACGTTTGCGAAATTAAAGAGCACAAACCTGGCATCTCCTCACCGAGACAGGTATAAACAGCGCTGTTGTCACAACGCACCGGCAGTAAATACGATAATCGGGGCGCAAAAAATAATTTGGCCATCATTTTGATGCCTGGGATGCCTCTGGGGAACGCCCCGCCGGAGGAGGATGCCCATTCGCATGCCGCACACGGAGAGATATAATTACGGCTGCCCGTCTTTGTTCCTGCCCGGCTTGCTCGAACCGCGCTAGTAATTTGCTTGTAATACGGAGGTGTTTTGTAAAAGGGAGGGTGTGATATTTAGGTTGGAGTATTCTCAGTGGGACTGAGCGATACGATTGTAATGGACGCTTTTGTCCCAGAGCTGTGTGCTGTAACAAATATAGCAAGGCATACTGTGAAGCATGCAAATGCAACAGTGGTACTTAGATTATTAATGCCATTATTGGAAATAATAATAATAATAATAATAATAATAACAATAGAATAATAAGCTTGTATTAAAAATATGTACACAATTAAAAACAGCAACAATAACATCATCATTATTATTATTATTATTGTTGTTATTATTATTATTGTTATTATTATTATTATTTAATCAGCTGGTTATTATTAATAAGAGTATGTTTGTTATATTAATTGCCCTGCTGATGGTACTTGACATAAAAAGCTGACATAGAGCACCAGCACAGTGGTGAAGTGGATTAGGTTATAATCTTTCGTGCACTGAAGTGCAGCTAAAGGTGTTGAGTAGGTAACAGTATAGCTCCTTGAGTGCGTGTGTGTGTGTGTGTGTGTGTGTGTGTGTGTGTGTGTGTGCTGTCAGGTTGAGGTAGAAGCTGTCAGGTTGAGGTAGAAGCAGGATTGCCATCTCTGGAGGACTCTTTTGACAGAGGCCCTCTCCCCTCTGCTCTGTCGAAAGGTCAGTGCTCCATCAGTGCTTCTTCTCTCTTACTGCTACACACACACACACACACGAACGAACGAGAGGGGGACTGTTGCATTTCACTTTAAATCCCCAACCTAAATCAAGTTTTAATAATCATTGCACTGTTTAATCAGTAGTTATATCCCAGTGTGCCGTGTACTGTATGAAAGGTAATAAAGCGGAATTTCTCCCAGGCTACATGCCTTTCTAATCATCTGCTTCACTCATTTATCCTTAAAGTAACTTCATTCCGGTTCATTTATGTACACAGTGAATCTTTCTTTCACACACTGAAATCTGTTTTGGCAAAGTGAATTGAGTTAGCCGTGAGGAAGGCGAACACAATGTGATTGTTCAGTTTAGACTGAAAGTTCAGTTAGCAGCCATCAGACTTGTGTATCTCATGGTATCAGTGTGCTTCCGTCTTTTCTGAGCTGTTTCTGTAATCATTTTTATCATTGATCCATATATCTCTTGACTGTCTGTGAAAATGTTCTAATCTCTGTCTAGTAACTAAATCTAGAGATGGCACGATACCACGTTTTCTTTTCCCATACTGATACCGATACCCAAACCTTGAGTATCAGCCGATACCGATACCCATCTGATATTGTTTTCTTTAAAAACTACTACACTGCAAAAAAAAAAATGTCATCTAAGCTGTGAAAATATCTTGAATATAGTCAAATTTGTCCAGTATTTCTTATTATGCGATTACAATAAAGCAAATATAAGGTCATTAAACCTATTTCTGGACATCATTACTTTCAAGCTTGTGGTTTTCTTAATAAAACAGATAATTTTGCTTCTTGTCAGAAATAAATGATTAAAATGATTAAAATGATCTGCCAATAGAACAAGACTATTTCCTGCTTAAAATGAGTACAAATGGCTTGAAATAGGTTTAATCTTATATTTGGTTTACTGTAATCTTATAAAAGGAAATACTAGATAAATATGACGATATTCAAGGTATTGCACTGGATAAGATGTCATTTTTTTTGCAGTGTAAGCGTTAAACTCTTTCACACAAAAATCGCTTACTTTGTAAGAATAAATGTAATAAAAATCAATCCTAAAGATAAAAGAATAAAACAGTCAAGTATCTTTATATGTAAATAATACATTTCTTTTTTCAAATCCAATTCCAATCTTCGCCATCTGTTACAGGATCTGATATCTGATATGTTTTCTCTGATATCCAATCCATATCCACACTGAGTATCGGACTGTTCCTTCTCTACTTAAAACTGCTTCCATTAGTTCCATTAATACATGTATAATATATAATATATAATACTTACTTATTGTATGATGGAACATATTTTACAATAAATATGAAAATATATTTTATATTACCACCCCAAGTCAATTTTTCCCAAAAAACAAATAAAAAGAAAAAACTGATTGAAATCCATTATAAAAATTCTTCAGGGTTATTGTAGGAGCTGAGTTAGTTAGCTTTTAGTATGACTATGTATAATATTAAAAAAAAAAGTTTAAAAAAGCATTATAAAATCCCCAGCTTGATGTGTCATGTAATATTAAAAAGGCCATGTCTTTATTCCAGTCTATTAGCTCGCAGTAATTTCTGAACTACACACTTCACCATATTGCTGAGTTTAACAGTTATAACTGAACTTATTAGCTAACGCTTTAAAGGTTCCATTAACTAGCATTTTCTGGATAATTTAACATCATCAATCCATCAACTACAGAATTACTAAACTATAAGTGACTTCAACAACGTCATTATTGTTTGTATTTATTACATTTTGATATAATAAAATACACGCACTCACCAATATCATCCATCAGTGATAATGTGCGCAATAAGAAATAATTCATTAAGGTTTAACAGGAACTAGCATGTTTAGTGGGCATTCCACAACATTAACGGGTAACAATAAATGGATAAAAAGTATGACGTGCTGTTAAAATAACAAATAAAAAATTGTAATTGTTGACAAATTTCTGCCAAGACTTCATAGGAAAATAATCAACACACCACCCCAATCACTGATCATTTTTCTATAACCTCATGCCCTCATATGTTTTATTCATTACTTACATTAATGTTACTGAACTAAACTTTGTTTACTGCAGATGTTTAGACAGATGTCTGTTAATAATACTTTGCTACTTTTGTTGTATGTATTGTTTATTAATTCTGAAGTTTGTAAATAATGTTATTTGAGGTAATGTTAATGTAAAGCGTTACCCTTTATTATAAAAAAAAAAAAAATCCAGCACAATCGCTTTCACTCGTTAGATTTGTTATGAATATTTCGTGTCACGCATTAAGTCGGATTTAAGAATCTACTCTAAAACTTTACAATCAAGTAATAACACGGTGAAACTCTGACTATGCCGACTCTGTCAGAACTCTGATCTGTCGCTGGAAGTTCCATGAGGTCAGATCAAGAATGAAGAAAGAAAGCAAGTGAGAGAGAGAGAGAAAGAGAGATGAATCCCCCCATCCCTGTGTCACACTTTGAAAGGACAGCACTTTGAATGTCATTCGACAATTTCCTTTTAATTAGAACCAATTTACAGAAAGATGCCCAGTAGCTAATCTTTACAGGATAATTAACTTCTATTTTCTTTACTTTTAATTAAAAAGTGGAAAAGATTTCTCCGATCCATAAAGAATCACTCTTTTGAAATGTTCATCAGACTTTGGCGCTTTCTCTTTGCCAGGGGTAATATTTAGATCTTATCCATATCCTCTGTTCCCTCCGACTCAGACGACTCCGCTTCTTTTTTTTTTTTTTTTTTTTTTTTTGGCAAAGGGGGGTATTAAGAAGCGGAACTATCAATAGTAGAAATAAGAAGCGGAGAAGCAAATTAGAATTGAATTAAAGAGGAATTTATTGCGAAAGAAACTCGGAAGCGAAATTGCCGTGTCAGATATATCCCTAATGGAAGAATAATATACTGTATGCTACAGGGTGTCCCAAAAGTCTCTATACATGGGGGACTATGTTCGCCAGCAGCATGTCAGATGTGACTTCGTCAGTGGATGTTCGACGCCATGTTTCCCGTTAAAGTCCATCGCAACCTTGCGACAGCTTCCCGATTCACCCATGAGAATGATTTCAGTACGTTCTTCTTTTGTCAAATGCATTCTGAAAGGCTAGCTGAAAGAAAAAAGAACATAATATATACTAAATATGAAACATTTTGGAAGACATTTTGCTAAAAAGGAGTGGTTGATATGACACTAATCATAATCTGAAACTCTTATTAATATGAAATTTGATTGTATAGTGTTGTAAGAGGACGAGTGAGGATTAACCTGTGTTTAATCGGGATTAATACAAGCGAAGTGGCGTAAATGTGACACGGAAGATTTCATTTTTTTAATCATTAAAGCTATAATCAGTGATTTTGGAATGTTTCATCCAAAGCCATGCCCAAAATGCTAAATCGGAAAATAGACACACCTCCTTGTCCTGATTCGTGGAAATTTTGGTGGATCACATCATTTCCTGTTTACAAAGCTGTCAAATATTATAAAACATAAACAATAGTCAAAATCACCGATCACACCATTAACACCCACCATCTTGAACAGTTTTTTTTCTTTCCATAAATGATTCAAAGTAAGCTTTTCAGTAGGTTCTGAACAACAAACAATCATACTGATGGTCCAAATTGGCTCTCAAGTGAGAGCAGGAGCTAATAAGAGCTCGCACCTGAGCTTCGGAGAGCATGGACGCTGTTGAACATTTGGAGGACGACCCCGGGCCTTTAATAGACGCCTGCGACTGCCAGTTTGGGTGGCAGCGCACGCGTGTGTGTGTGTGTGTGTGTGTGTGTGCAGAAAGTAAAAGCAATGCAGGACATAGAGAGCCTGGCATCTGCCGAGGCCCAAAGGCACGCTCAGAGGAGCCTCCAGATTTTTAATGACCTAGTGAAATGCCAGCCGCGCTTTCATGCCACTCCAATTTGGAGGCGCTGGACATGGAAAGCACACACATGCGTCTTTAATACACACATGGACGCTGGACAAATTGTGAGTTTGGAAACTCCAAGCACATCAGAGTTTGCTGTGTGCGCGCATGTTTGTGTGTGTGCGTGCGTGTTTGTGTTTTTGTGTGTGTGTGTGTGTGTGTGTGTGTGCATGATTCGCTACAGTAATTCTAATGATCTGTTGTTTGTGATGATGACCTGCATTAGCAGTTAAATCTTTTAATCAGGGATCTTTGCCTTTAATGGACGCATCCAGCAAACATGACCTAATTAAGATTTAACTCTGCATTTTTGCCTTCATTAACCGTTAGTATAATGATGAAAACTCACAAATACACACATGCACGCACCCCTATCACACACACACACAATCACACACACAATCACACACTTCCACTCATTTTCGATTAACAGAGACATTTAGGGCAATGTTTCTGTAGAACTGAATGTTTCACATAATTATTTAATTTAATTTAATGTATGCTGAATTATATAGTTTATAATGTTATATAATAATTGTTGTACATTCAATAATAATAATTAAAAATATAATATAATAAATCCTATATACTGTACATTTTTAAATGTATTTGTTTATTTGGAATTGTGCTACACTGCATATCAAATTAATTTATTTGATTCCTGCCATTCATGAGATTTCAGCTGTTATTTCCTAGAGAGTCGTTCGCCCTTGTATAAGTGTGTGTGTGTGTGTGTGTGTGTGTGTGCGAGATTTTACACACAGGTTTCTAAAACATTGTGTTGCTTGTAAGTACCCAAGCGCAGGAACGCAGCCATTTCTAATCGCCAGAATTACATTGCTTAGCAACCAGAAGATCAAGTTAAACAATACGAGCGCTTATTCTCAGGCCTGGACTGCGCACACACACACACACACACACACACACACACACACACACACACACACATGGGCAAACCAGATTCAGCCTCATCAGCTGTCAGCTCCACAGATGGCCTTTTACTTTGGCCTGCTGTCGTAACATTAGCTTCACATTTCTTTAATCACTGCGCAGAAGTGGATGAACAGACAAACAATAAAAATACAAATGAAATACAACGGAAAGGTTCTGAAAGTCGGAACAGCTTCACTTTAACGTATAAATCCTGGGTTATGTGTTTTATTGTAGCGATGTGGACCGAGTTTAGGATTGGATCGGTGATGATGTGTAGTGTGGATTTATCCTGAGCTTCTGGAGGCAGTCGAGCTCTGAGAAGTGGCGAGAGGAGGAAGAGCCAATCCTCTTTTCCTCCAGTCTTCCTTTTCTTCAGTGGAAAGGAAGAAAGGCTGGAGAAATGCAGGAATTCTAGGAGCTTGAGTGTTCGAAACAAAATCCTATTCTCCATTCCTATTTTCCTCCAGTCCTGACGTGCACCTTTCATCCAGTTCTTTCCTCCAGTCCTCTTTTTTTTCTCCAGTCTGCTTTTCCTCCAGTCCTCTTTCTTTCTTTCCACTGGAAGATAGGAAGGTTGGATTCCGTGAGCTCCTTTTCTCCAGTACTACTTACCTCTATTATTTCTTACCTCCTCTCCTTCTTTGTGTCAGTCCTTCTTTCTGTCAGTCCTTTTTTCCATTCCTTCTTTCACCGGTCTTCTTTTCCTCTATTTTGCCTTTGTGCCATTCCTTTTTTTTCTCCATTCCTTCTTTCCTCTAGTCTTCCTTGTCTCCAGAACTTCTTTCCTGAGCACTGAATGGAGGAATGGAGAAAAGGAGGAATGGAGAAAAGAAAAAATGAAGGAACGGATGCTGTCTTGAACTTCCTAGAATCCAGTATTCCTTTCCTTTATTCCTCCTTTTCTGTAATCCTCCAAACCTCTCCTCTTTTTTTTTCCCTTAATTCCTTCTTTCTGATGGTCTTGATTTCCTCCATTCCTTCTGTCCTCCAATACTTGTTTTCTCCAAGCCTTGATAGTTTTTTTTGTTTGTTTTTTTTTGTTACAAATTTTATACATTTTCTAAGAATGTCTAAAATTACCTACCTTGATAGGGTTGATAAGTATTCTTTACTTCCTAAAGAGACTCTACTTTAAACCTTTTCTGTAGGGGATTCACTCAGAGAGGGTTTTCATTTTCGTCTCTTCACGGGGATCTTTTGTACTTTCTTTTGGTACACGCTTGAATGTTAGCACTTACACCAATCTTCCACAAGCTGTTTGTCTGTTCCTCTGTTGTAGGGTCATAAATAAAACCTTTAAGGGTTCCCCCAGAGGCACAAACAAGAACTACACACAAAGGTTGGAGTAAGTGCTAATATTCTTTAACAAAGCCTTTAACAAAGCCAAGGTACCAAAAGGAAGTAGGATGTTTATGGAATATTAATGAAAAAAAAAAAACAGCATGACAAGGTACATATTAGTGTTTTAGAACGGAAACAAATCTTGGCTGAAATGTGTATTTGGTGTGTGATTGTATGGAGGACTGCAGTATGTGTGTGTGTGTGTGTGTGTGTGTGCATATGCGCCAACCTGGACCTTCTAACACCATGCCAGTCTCTGCCTTGGCACAAAAGGATCCTGGAACGACTGATGCCAGGTCGAACGTCCCTATAGGCATGCGAGGAGCATTTCGCATTCATGTTGGGTCTCAGGTGCTGGGCACGCATTTCACTCCCCTCTGGCCAAGCTCGCTCCCGATTTCAATAGCATGGAGAGATTAAAATAATAATAATAAAATAAAAAAGCAGCGTAGGTGGGAGCGAAACGATTTTTTCCGCTCGTAGAGATCGGTCTCTTTGTTCCGTCCGATTCAATTATTTCCGCCCTAATTAGGGGACGTAACAGAGACCTGGTTTGAGACGACGACACCACTGTGCCTCCTGCTGATAAAGTGCACTATCGCCATCAAACCACCGACCACATACACACACCTTCCACAAACCTGCATCATACATTCTGCTCTAGTTTTAATTTGATATCATTTAGACGTTGTGCTGTCTGCTGTGGAAGTTATCAGTGAAGTAATATATCTGTAATGAATTTAAATACGATGCCTGCCATTTCCCAAAGAGCAAGCGTTAACCATTATGACTCTTTGAAAAGGATTTCCGGAAATTTCCGGTTCTGCAATGATTTTTCCAGCATGAAACTTGTCAGGAATTTAAAAGTCCCAATCTACTTTCACGATTAGCTTCTTCCTCTTAAAGGAAAACTCCACACTGAGCGACTCTTCATATTTAACACGTGATCTTCAGTATCGTCCAATATTTCTTTTATAATAAAGTTAATGTTTTTCATTTAAACTTATTTCATTGACCCGTTGGTTTGTTTTAATTTTGGTTAACAGTTTCCTACATGCTGGTAGTGGTGCCAGTGGGATTTAGCCCTAAAGCGAGTGATGCAGCAGCACTTTAGTCTTTTAGTCTGTCAAACTCTCTCACCTCCTCATCTGTACACTCGGCTCAAACAGATCAGCTTGTAAAGTTATAACCTTCGTTCTAGTACGCCGTCCACAGCTGTAGATCACTAGCTAGCTGAACTCTGCTGTGCAACTTGTGTATCTATTGCATACTGGAAATTTTGAGTACAACGTTTGCTCTACATTATATCTACTTTGGATTTCTTATTAATATAACGTGGAACGTCGCTGGAAAATGGTAGAATACAGCACCAAGCACCACATTATCCCCGGAATTGCTAAACACATCAGAAATATTTGAATATAAACACATTTAATGTGTTTCAGAGTAGAGTTATCATTAAGTTATCATGTACTTTCTACCAGCTGAATAAAACCGAGTGATGCTGGGCTTTTCAGCTGGAAGATTTCTGAATGATTATCATTTTGTACTGTTTTCTTCGTAGTGATTGATGGCAGTTAATTTTTTTGTTAATTACACTGTGCTTGCAGACGTGCCATCATAAATGACAGTACGGCTAATTTTAAGCCAAATGCAGTAGTTGTAGAGCTTCAGTACAGATTTGACAGCATTCGAACCAATAACAGTGGCAAAATTCATGCCCCAGAAAAGGAGGGGTCTGGTCTTATCCAGAAAAGGCCGAGGTGCCTCCAGGTTTTCAGTCCAACCGAGCCAACCATGAGCCACACCTACTAACTGATTGAAGGCCAAGATCAGCCAGTTAAACCATGGATGTCCAATCTTATCCTTTGAGTATAAGATCCATCCATCCCTTAAAAATAGAAAACAGTCCCTAAATGATTTGCGAAGCTTTCCTACACTCATTACAACTGCTATCGTTGAAATGGAGATGCCATCATCAGTCATTAGTGTTAAAACAAGGATTATGATCACTGTTACATTCAGGAAGGTCTAGCTTGTGATTCCACATGTGTGCACACACACACACCTGGCATCAGGAGAATCTGCAAAGAAATGACTTTCGGATCATGTACTGTGGCAACAGTAAACTCAGTTGAGCTCTCAAGGAGATCCAAGGATCACCAGTCCTCCCATTGTGTGCTACCTAACACCTCACACTAAAAAAAAAATCCTTCCCTGGCTGAGTGTGACATTCAGAAAAGATGTAGGTTAGAAGGTGTGAAATTATTGCAGGCGTGTCCATGCTGTGTAGGAAGGCTCTTAAATATTAACTTATCAACACCTAAAAGAGTGTCACTATGACATTTAATGTTCTGGTAAATCTGTTTCATATCTTCAAATTGATTATCAGCAGTCGCAGTATTGCTGAAGTGAATTTTACTAGGTTTGACATCTGCACCTCGCTCAGCTTCACAAACCCATTCCCTTCCACAAGCTGTGTGTGTGTGTGTGTGTGTGTGTGTGTGTGTGTGTGTGTGTGCGCGTATGTGGTTAGACACATTTTCCCTCTACCCTGACAACCAGGTCGAGCTTCAGTGATCCTCGCTTCGATACGATTCCTGATGCTTATCGACAGCTTTAGCATATTGAGACGTAGCGAGCCCTCTCTCTTCATCCTTACCTTCCTGCGATTCAGGAATGGCCCGGGCTGCGATACGATCACAAACCCAGCATCCTAATTTAAAGTGGCGCACTCCAGCGCTACGCAGCATGTCTACTGGAGATCGCCACACTAATTCTTTTCATGTAAGCCCAGTTCCTGTGCACTACAAAGGGATCATTAATGAAAAGAGCAGGGTGATTTTTTTTTTTTCTTTTTTCTTCACCGTGCCTCTCGTTCAGGAAGAAAGTGCACACTCTCGGAGGGGTTTGAACCACAATAATTACTCGATTAAGTAGAGCATGTGGCAGTAGAACAAACAGAAATGAACTCTGGGGACACGTGTGTTGTGAGAGACCTTTGACCTCACTTCATTTGTAAGAGAAAATGTTCAGATGTAGCAAGGAGTGATTACTGTGAAAGGGAAGTGATGATTCATCGATTCTGAATGAAATAAGAAAAGGCATGACTTCTGTGCTTCATTCAGGGTGAAGGAGGTGTGGTCTCTGTGCTTCAGTCAGGGTGAAGGAGGTGTGGCCTCTGCTTTAGTCAGGGTGAAGGAGGTGTGGCCTCTATACTTTAGTCAGGGTGAAGGAGGTGTGGCCTCTGTGCTTCAGTGAGGGTGAAAGAGGTGTGGCCTCTATACTTCAGTGAGGGTGAAAGAGGTGTGGCCTCTGCTTTAGTCAGGGTGAAGGAGGTGTGGCCTCTATACTTTAGTCAGGGTGAAGGAGGTGTGGCCTCTGTACTTCAGTGAGGGTGAAAGAGGTGTGGCCTCTGCTTTAGTCAGGGTGAAGGAGGTGTCGCCTCTATACTTTAGTCAGGGTGAAGGAGGTGTGGCCTCTGTACTTCAGTGAGGGTGAAAGAGGTGTGGCCTCTGCTTTAGTCAGGGTGAAGGAGGTGTGGCCTCTGTACTTTAGTCAGAGTGAAGGAGGTGTGGCCTCTTTGCCTGTGAATCCCAATAAAGTAGGCGTGGCCTCTGTGCTTTAGTATTGAACCTTTGGTACGTGTACATGAGATGAGATGATCATATAAACACACACACACACACACACACACACACACTGGCAGTCATGCTGAAAATGTGCAACACAAAAGATATTTTTTTCTTTTGGGGGCAGAAACATTATATATTCAAATGCACTATGATATTTTTTTTTCTTCCCTCTGCCTTAATACAACTCAGGTAGCCGTAATTCCATCAGAACAGGATTGCTGCAAAACAGTAATATGCAAATACAGAAATGTACGGCTACAAGCAAAACGCTAAATCATTTAGATTTAGAGAAATAATATTGCACATAGGGGGGAAAAAATTAATCACACAGAAAAGTGTCTCCTTTCAGATTGCAGCGCTGTATTACCCAAAGGCATGGTATGTAAATGGAAAAATCAACATTGTACCCTGTGATAAGGTGAACAAATTAATAAAAGTATTTTCTTCCCCGTTGCTGTGCTAATGTTGGTGTGAAAAGTCAGGAGGCAGCGAGCGAAAAACTTTCCCTCAGACACATTGTTCCGGCGTTTAGAGTATCGGCACTGGGTTCAAAGCTGTTTTTTTTTTTTTATGCCGTGAGCTGCCGTGAGTTTCTGCTCATGCATACACACGTTAGAGTCATGTAATTTAGGTGCGTGTGTTTGAAGCTTAAATTTAGGTACAAGCAGGTTGCACTCATGCGTACACATATTAAATATTTTGTAAGTGTATGTGCATGTTCATGTGAGAGTGTGATTAAATTGTGTTGAAGAAATGGTACAGTGTAAAATCAGATGTACACAATTCCCTTCATAATCCAAATTTAGTAAAGATACTTTGTTTTCTGGCAAGTCTATCTCACCTAAAATAGACCACCTCATAAAAGTTCCACCTCAAATTCTGTTCACATTGATTTCTTCAGTAATTTCATGCACACACACACACACACACACACACACACTTGCTGATGTATTTTAGGACACAGTTTGACTTACTGAACAAAAATCCACCATGTAACTACGTTTTTTTGGATGGAATCTCGGACAAGTTAAATCACTTTTTCCTTGACACACAGGTCATTCCTCCTTCTAGGTCCATTCAAAAAGAGGACTTTGGGCTTTGCAGTTTCGTGGTAACATCACAAATTGTGTTGTTATTATTATTATTATTATTATTATTATTATTATTATTATTATTATTATTGTTGTTATTTTTATTTATTTATATATTTATTGTCTTAGTAACCTCAAGAGAGAATACACCAGAGCCTAGTGAGGGAACGACTGTTTATATTTGTTAAAGCAAAAACCGGAGCTAACTTGTTTTACTGACAATCCACAACATTAAATGTATAAACAGTTAAAAATATATATATCATTAATTATTAAATTAGAATTGGGAATGGTTGTCAAATTTCTGTAACATGAGGAATAAAACACTTCAGCACATGCTGTTATGGGAAAGGGTGGTAACAATAACTCCACTTCATGACACACCAGCTTGGTTCTGATTATTTTCCTACAACAGCACACACCCAAGTGTTTTATTTCTCATATAGTATAGTTCCATTTTGAGCTCAGTTTCTTCAATTTTTTGATTTTGTACTCAAATCCCATTTAGTAGATACAAACTATTGCTGCTATTTTACTGAGTAATAAATGAAAGCAGATTTAAAATAAAGATAAAAATCTTAGCCTGTATTTATGGAAAAGATTTGGGGTGGCCTAGACTTCTATTAATAATCAGTGAAAAACTAAAGAAGTAAATATCGGACATTTTAACTAATCGACTACGTTTGGGTTGAGTCTAAATTTTTAAATGTGATTATTATTTTCTTTAATATGGATATTTAAAAATGTGTGTGCCTCTGTAGTTATAAGCAGGTTGTGCACATGCATGTGCACATTAAGCTACAGTAGCGCGTGTGTGTGTGTGTGTGTGTGTGTGTGTGTGTGTGTGTGTGTGTGAGTCATCAGCTGCAGGCACGATGAGATGAACCATGTGTGATGTAGCTCCACTGCAGTTGCTACTCAACCACAATGCTGTTATGCTTGATTTGGATTAAAAAATATATAGCTTCAGCTGCTTCAGTACTTTCTATTTTTAATACTGAATCACTTTTGTGGTTTGGTAAAGATTCATGTAGCTTCATCATTAGGATTAGTTTAATGTCTGCACTATTTTAGCAGGAAATATATAAAAGTGTTAGCCTTTAGTGGTATATCTGAATAAAATATTTACCTTATAACCAGAGCAAGAGACCCTGATTTATGATATAGCAAGCTATTACCAAATTTTAGCAATAATCCTGAATCCTACAGTACACATGCTGGTCCTAATGAAGCTAATCGTTGGAATGTAGCTGGAGTTTTGTAGTGTGGTTTAAAAAAAATGGAGATTTACTAATCGTTTCTTCACAGAGAGTGTATGAAGAGTGTGTGACCGTTCTCTGCGTGTGTTTAGGTCCCCTCGACGATGGTCTGGAAGAGGAAGAGGAGGAATGTGTGTCCGAGGGGAACGAGCTTGCGGCTAAAGAAGAGTTCTCAGCTGAGGAGAACTTCACGACGGACTTTGAGACAGAAAACCTCGGCTGCGAGGACATGGAGTACTTCTGCGCTAAAGGTCAGAGAGTAAAAAAGTGCTGAGTCAGAGTCGGATTTTAAAGGGAGCATGTTATCATTTTATGGAATGCTAGTTGGAAGGAGTTAGGATCATTTGTTGTGCGGATGACTGTTAGAGGGAAAGGTTTTAGTTATTTTTCACCTAAAAATGCTAAAGAGTGTAAAAGTGAAAGATTACTATTGCAGACCAGTTATCATTCTGTTCATTTTTAGGATTAGTGGTTAGCGACATAGACTTAGTCCCATACTGTCCATATTCCTGAGAGAACTCTACTTAAGTCTTTTTTTTTTAATCTGCACTTTCCTTGACTTTTTTTTGCCTAATTCTTTTGACTGTTACTACATTTCAAAAGAAAAATCTCTACATTTTCTCTACAAGTCTATAATATTATCTGCTTACTGCTACATACTGTACAGGTTTTAGCTATTATCATTCAGCTAGTTTGTAATGACAGATTTATTATCATGCTAACTAACATTTGAGAGAATGAAAATAAGAAACAAGGAATGTTGGAAAACATTAGCTAATCCTATCTATGAAATCCAAATTTTATGAGATATTTGAAGTTAATATTACCTCTCACATTGATCTGTGTGCTGCTACATACGAGGTTTGTCTGTTAGCATTCAGTTGGTATTGACAGAGTTATCATGCTAGCTAATGTTGGAAGATTGAAGATGTTGTTAGTCAGCCTTAGCTAATGTCTACTCAAGTTCCTTGGTGAAAGGGACACTAATTTACCATCAGTAACAGATATCTTTTTTTTGTTCTGTGAATTTTCTTGTACTTTTACTCATACTTTTGAATAAATTGAAGCACAAGAAAAGAGAACTGGAAAAATACCAGGGATAGAAAATGCAGACTGAAGTAGATACAACGTAACAAAAGCAAGGGAATTTAAAAATGAAAAATTAACAAGCCTACTATGATTTGAGAAACTCTGAAATAAACATCTAATCTGAGTCTAGTATGTTGTTGTTCTTCATCTTTCTTAGGATATTTCCAGCATATTGCTGCATGAATAGACCTAGTTTAAATTACATTAATCTCTACAATCTCTGCTCTTTTGAGGACAAATCAACTCTGAATGCAGCCTAGTGAGATTAATTGTGACGCATATTTTGGTCAAGTGAAAGTTTCATTCCAAATTTGTGCTAAAAATGTAACAAAATTGTAAGAAATCATAGTTTTATTACCAAGATTATGTTCAAGCCAGTTTGACCTAAGATGATTTTGGGGTATATTTCCATTTAATTGCTAAACATTAAGATAAAATTAAGTATTTTTAAAAATTAAATCAATTTTAAAAATAAATAAAATCTGGTATGAATGGATGAATATGATGATATCACTATATCGATATCATTATAAATTATATCAGTTTCACTTTTCTGCAATATTTTTGGGTATTGAGATAATATTTTGTAATTTTTTTGTTTGTTTTGTACTGTTTTAAAATGGTAAAATATTAACAATTTTACAGATTTTTTCCCCTTCTTTTCAGTGCTGGTTTATTTTTGTAGACATTAAATAGAAGTAGATAGAATCATCAGACTCATTTGAAAAGGTTTATTTTTAAATAGTGTTTTGCTATCAGTTTTTTTTTTTTTTTTAGCAAACCAATGGTTTTCCGAGTGGCTCAATAGAAAAGCGCCTGTCCTATTGTACAGAGATTGCGGGTCATCCATGGCTGAGAGTCCAAGAGAGCAAAATTGGCTGTGCTTTCTGGGTGGGAGAGATGAAATACTCTCCCTTCCCTATAAATCACAGAGACACTAGCTAATCATGGGCATCTGTGAGTTCATGTATGCAGAAGAGGGCAGATAGCACATTCCTCCGTGTGTGTTACGCCGCCCTGTGACGCAGCGTGATCAGCAGTTTTAAAGATGCAGTTGGCTGGCTTCACGTATCTCAGAGGAAGCACATGAGAGTCTTCACACTCCCAGATTGGTAGCTGTCGTATGATAGGGGAGACCTAACTGTTGAGTGGGAATTGACCAAGGGGGAAAAAAGTAAACCTAAATATCGATTCTTCAAATATGGTGATATGATATATTTTGTCATATTATCCATCTCTAGTGAATAGGATACCATTTCATCCATTACTTACTTACACTGTATGTAAGTAAAGGACACTAGTCAAGGCCACTGCTCTCCAACATCGGGTCATTTCTTTTTTGGCTTGTTTTGGAAGGACTTTTGGACCAAAGTCCGGGCATACACACTTCTGACAGAACCTCTGTGTCCAAGTGTGTAGCCAAAGGGTATGATATCTAATCCCTGTATCTGAGGACAGTCAGAAAGCTGGCTATCCCTTACATCTTACTGTAGCCAGCTTCTGCCATGAGGTTTTGGGGAATGTTGCTAAACTTCCATCAAATGCACCATGGCTATGCACACACATAAAAACAAAGGCAGCCAATCAGTTCACTTGTTCTTTGAACTCTGTTTCAATTAGGCTGCCGTTCTTTTCCTTCTATTTATTTCGTTTTTGGTCACATCATACCACCAAAGCTTGCTTGAAGTTACAGAGCTGTCAACCAGACAACCCCCTCCACACACACACACACGCACACACACACACGCACACACGCACACACATACACCTACTCTCCACCCCAGGTGTACCCGACTTCACTCGCCACCCATCACCAGGAATTTGACTTTTTAATCAGCAGCTTGTGCTTTGAATCAGCCCTGGCCTTCAAAAGACGAGTGTTTTTTTGAATTACGCTTCTGTCACGCTGTTTTAAAAACCATTGTGCCTAGTGGGATTTTTACACAGGGCATGTCTTTGAAAAACATTATCCTTTTATGTTTTCTGTTAGCTATGCACACTAATAATCGTTTCCCTTTGTTGTTAAAGAGAAAGAAAACAGCAGGTAAGTGGGGGAATGTTAATAGTGATGACATTGCCATTGTTTAATTTCAAGGTTAAATAAGGTTTGTGTTTTTGTGCCTGTAATTTAACGTCAAAGAGGCATTGGAAATTTGGCAATAATACTAAATACAAAAATAATCATATGTACTGGGCATAAAACAAGTCTAATTAACAAATAATTAGCAAAAAAGAAACAAAAAACATACTTGCGCATCAGAGTTAATGTACATTTTCAAAGTATTTATTTATTCATTTTAAGGCTTAATTTTCAGTAAATATACTGAACCTATGCAGTTCAGGGATAGACAAATAATAAATTCCTGGCGTTCTCTCTCTCCCCTGTCAATCACTGCGACACTAGAGCTCATGTATGCGGAAGAGGGCGGATAGCGCTTTCTACCGAGTGTGCTGTGATGCAGCATGTGCAGCAATTTGTAAAGATATGGTTGGCTGGCTTCACATGTCTCAGAGGAAGCTTGTGATAGCTTTTACCCTCCCCGGTTGGAGGTTGTCATATGATAGCTGGTGGGTGGGAATTGGCAGGTGACCAAATTGGGCAGAAAAATGGGGGAAAAGAAAAGAAAAACTCCAAACAAACAATAAAAACGACCAGGAAATTATGAAAAGAAACACTGGACTTGATGTCTAAATGTTTACAGTGGACATGATGAAGTAGGTTTATAGGAACACTGCAAAAGGCATGGTTTCATTACAGAGGAAAGCTAGTGTAAGAAAGTCCATTATTCTTGAATTTACTGTAAGTAGCAAAGACCCACATCATAACATTTTTTTAAACTGACTTCAGAGTGTGTCACATTTAGCTTTTGATAGCTCCTTTTTCTTGCATGAGGTTTAACAAAAATCTTTAACTTTCGAATGGCTGTGCACAAACTGTAACCAGCACTGGCCGAAAGTTCTAACTATTCCATTTAGCAGGTACTTAAGTAATCTTGGCCTTGTCATAGTCCGACCACGTACGTCAGATTTCCCAGTTCTTCTCCTATCTTCTCTAATTCTATAAGCCCCCCATTTTCCTATCGCAGTTCTCTAATTCTCCAAATGTCCCCTCCTTATTTAGTAAGAAGTGCATGCTCATCAGGTGTAGCCATTTTTTCCTCTTGATCCTCTTCTCTATTAGATCTCTTTTAAAAGTCATTTAGCCCTGAGTCGAAATGGCTTAAATATACCCCACTTATGCCAGAGCGGCGAGAATTAAAAGCGAACGCAATCCCAGCATTAAACGGTTTACGCGTGTTATTCCACCCTTATATGAAGACAGAAGAAGGGCCCTCTTGATTAAGTGAACCCTCTCCAAAGTGACGGCGTGTTGTAATTAGTGCTGAATTGAACGTCTCCTTTCAATAGGAGCCACTCTTCCCTGGGCCTTTATCAGTCCCAGTGACTGTAGAGGAGAATAAGGTCTCCAGTGAGCAAGCTTCCATCGAGCTCTTAACAGAGTAACTGAGAATCTGTGTAGACCCAAAATGGGCTTGTCATGGGGAAACCTAAACCCTCAAAAGTTTCAGTGCATAATAGGTCTTAAAAGCTCGAAGTCCAAAGAACGAAGCTGTCAAGTTCATTAGCATAGCCACGCTCTTATTAGTGCTGCAAAGTCGCAAAGCCTCTTATAGTTATGAAAGGTCAAGAAATTGAATGGCTCTAGAGGTTCCTTAACGTGTTAAGGTGGAAAGGGGTGGACTTCAGGAAAACTGTTGCACCTTGAAGCACTTGACTTGGCTTGACTAAAAAACTGTGACCTTTTTCCTGGTCAGTGGTGCCTTATTTTCTATGGCTTACCACACAAGCAAAAGAAACTGTATAGTGGACAAGTAGACGTAGTATTGATATGTTATTATATATAGCTGACATTATTCTAAGTAAGTACAAGTAATTGTCATATTTACTAGTCTACTTGTTGGAATACATGCTCCAAATGAGACTATTAAAACTTGATGAATCACAAGTTTACAACATGACCATGCTGCTTGAAATTCCATCACAAAAGTTATAAGGCCCAGAAAAGTGGTCATGAACCTAATTCTGTGTCTCTAGGAAAGAACTAATCCAAAATCGAACAAGGAAAAAGAGGAAGTAGGCATAAGAGAAAGGAAACATCTGCAGCAGTTGATATGGAACTGAAGATCTAAAACAGTAATGGTGAATCAGCGCATAGACATCTAAGACATCATGTAGGGTCAGCCGTCAGGGCGCTGTTTATATCATAAAAGGCAGTGTTATCCAGAATTCCCCTCGGAGCTCTAATAAACACTATTTTCTAGTTTGGCTTCCTTTTAAGGCACTATAGGTAAATAGGGTAATTTTTTAAAACAATAGATATCACAATTACTTTTTGCCTGTTGAATGTTGGTATTCTTACAAGTATGTTTTACCTTTTTAAATGTATATATGCAAATGAGGCTTTATTTAATTAAGTACACAGAAATTTATATACCTAATAACACCGAATGGATGATGTTAGAATTAAAGTATTAAGTTTATTGTGAAGATGCTCTCGGGAGAAATTTTTGTACAGAACAGTTTGTTCAAAATTATTTTCTTTGGTATTTTCATGATTAAAACAACATTCACTGTTACATATTTTATGCAGTTTTTTGGTATAAAATCAAACCTTCAAAAAACCTTCAAAGCCTCCAAAGTTGCTAAGTTTCACATAACACAGTGGTGGACAAAAATGGTGAATCAAACATTTATCTGTAGAATTTTATATTTTACTGTTAATAATCACTTAAGGAGAAGACATGTTGTAGATGCAATTTATCCAAAAATCTAAGAAAAATGATTGATATGAACAAAATCTGTTTCCACCTGTGGTGTCTTGCCTTTACATTTACAAGACGGCAAACGACAGTGTCTCTTGGCATTGCTAACACTGCCCCCAAAATATCATAATAAGGAGTATAAATCTATCTCAAAAAAGTAAAGCCAGCACATCAGTCATCACCTTTTCCAAGCAGCATTTGTACAAAGGAGAGAGACTGTGGAGAGCTCCTTTCCGAGTGACCACTTTAACTATCTGGAGAGTGTTTCGGCTCCAGTGGAGCCACTGCGTAGTCATGTACCATGAAATGGTCGAGGGGCTCCAGTCAATGGCTTCACACGTAATGGTATTGAAACAGCATAGTTCGGTGTGAAATGAAGTGTCTGCCACTGAATAGATTGAGCTGAGCAAAGGGATGTGAATAAACATGAGATGGAGAGCAGGGACCAATTGAGACAGCCATACACAGACACCAGAAGGAGAGGGAAAATGGGGAAAAAAAGGGACCCGAATACTCCATAGACATGACCTTGCCTTTCCTTTGATGATTAACGAACCTGTCTTCAAATAAGGACCTGGCTGGGCATGGTCGATTCCATGTTTATGGACAGTGAAAGGTGCAACAAGACACCAAGTTGGACATCAGAATTTACAATCTCTTGTCACATCCTTGTCTATAATTTTAAAATGGTGTTTTATTTCCTGGATGTCATCTTTTTTATAGCAACTGTGAAATTTCACCTTCCTTCTATAGATGAGTGGAAAACCACAAAAGTCAGACAGATTCCCGATCCATCAGTTTCACAGAGTACAACTGACTTAAAAGGAATTATGTCTTGGTTGAGTTCAGCTGCATCAGACCAAAAATTCTCAAGTAGAAGCTTTTTGGCATTAGGATCAAGCCTGACAATAAACCTGGTTCTCAAGAAGACTTGGCTGCTTGAGTTATTTTAGTTAGGCAATTATAGTCAACCAATATGCAAAGAAGGGGTCACTCCAAAGCTTATGCCAAACACTGGTCCCATGGTTCTCAAAGTGTTGTCCAGGAACTCCCAAAGGTCTGTGAATTATATCCAGGGGGTCTACATATTTTAAATTTGGTGGTGGAAATCACAACCCACTATTATCATAATTAATAATATTGCAATAGTTATTAGCTTATTTGACTGGTCACTTGAAATGAATTGGTTTAATCAAAACCTCAAGAACTCGGCAATAAAAATGGAGAATTCAGGGAGACAAAAATGCCAATAAGTAACCAAAATATTATTGTACATATTTAATTCTAGAGCCTAATATTTGAATAGTTGTATAATGTTCTTAAAATAAAAATGTATTGAGCAGGTCCATGGATTTATTTTCTTTTTTTTTTTTAAAGTTAACATGCTTTAAGTTAAAGGGGTCCCATGATCCAAACCTCTGTTAGACAACAAAAGAAACACTTCAAGGTGTCGTGAAAGAAACTGCAAGACTTTGTAAGGAAACATTTAAACAAACACAGATTGACCTGATGGTCTATTAGAGGAAAGGTCCAGCAAGGACCAAATGGTTCTATAGCACCATGAGCTGATTTTATAACAAATTCAAACAAACAAGTGTGATGTGGTTGGACATTGTTCAATTCCATACAAAATAACTTGTAAGAAAACTTGTATGTGATTTGGTATAACTTTGCCTCTACTCCTAAGCTGTTAATACTACCAGAGCCAGGTCTTTTTGCACATTTTCCCTCACACCACCAGAATCTCTCCAACCTTCGGCTTTTGGTAACCAGCAAACAAAGAGTTGAAATCATTTACTCTTTGTTTATGCTATTTCCGAGCTAATTAGGATCATGCCTACCAGACAGATCCCTTCAGCACCTTCTTCCAATAGCAGATGTTAACAAAGAGCAGACAAAAGTAGAGATCCGAGCATGTGGTGGTTGGAAATTTGTGTGAAATACAGTTTGCCAAGCCATCACTTGGAGTTGGAGGAGGAAATTAATCATTAATGTTTGTTAAGAATGGCAATCTAAATGAGACAGATCTCTGTGCTCCCAGGCTGCATCTCGAGGAAAGAGATCGAGCAGGCTGAGCCCAAAACCCAACAGAACTGGCAGAGTCTGTAATGACAGTGAATTTATAGCTCTCTAAGGAGACAGAAACAAGATCTTTCACTAATTGTTTCTCTCCACCAGGGTGTTTGGTAAGATTTTGCAGGGTTTTCAGTGCCTCTTTTGCTTTTTTTTTTTTTTTATCCAGTGATGGCATTTGAAATTTGTTTGGGATCAGTTCAGCAGAGACGTGTGCACCAAAATTTAGCTAAGGGTGAAATGTGAGTTGGAGGACTAGTTGGGTTGATTTGAATTCCAAGATTCTGAAGTTTTGTAGTTTCTATCCATGATCACCATTGTTGGAATAGAAAAAGAATGATGATGAAGAAGAAGCCTCAAGTAATGACCCCCTGGTAATTGAGACATTAGGAGAAACTGTCAATATTTAATTGCATCTTTCCTTGAAAAGTGACCCTACCATTACTGCATTCATTGTAGCCATGGACATTATGAGAGGAATCTCTCTTTCTCAACATCTGTCTGCCTCAGTTTGTTCCGGATTAGGAGGCTCAGATCTCCTTAAAATCTGCGGATTGACATTTTCAAGGGCTGCGCTGGTGGAGGCAGTGCTGAGAGGGAGGTGGGGGGGAAGCCAATATGACTTTGTTTCTACCTTGCTGGAGGAGGCATTTGTGTAAATCGCCTGTAAGCTTATTGACCTGTGTAACATTATGCTGGGGAGAATGTCCGATTCGCATGGACAAGCACACACAATCATGACATTCTCTGTCTTCTATTGTTTGGCCTCCTTTATTCATACACTCCTACTGTAGGCAAACAGCACTCATCTTTTTTGCAAATGGACTTCTAGCTGAAATGAGTACTTCTATCTATAAGGCACCAAACAATACCGCTTCTGCTCAAAGCTCTCCATGGCTTTTCAACATTTAAGAAGTTGACTTGATGCCAACAAGGTTGCAGATTCTTCTTAGCCTTCTATGTTTAGCAGTCTATTAAATTAGTACATCTGCACCGTCTTCCCAAGCCAACTCCTACTATATTCTAGGAAACCCTCATCAAGCCAGGCGACATTGTTCTCTCAGAGGTTGCCGTTCAGCGATTGTGTTTAAAATGCATTGCAAACAGCGCTAGATAGAAGGCAGAAAATCCTTAATCACCTCTTAATTAAGGAATCATCTTGTAGCTTCATTTCCTGCGCAGTAATTAAACAGTTGCAATACGTTTCGTTACAGGGCTTACATGTTCGCCCCAGATCAAGGTAGTGCTTTTAATGTTATCTCCTTGGCTTTCTCTTTCTCTCACTTGCTCTCTCTCCCCCTCTTCCCTCTCTTGCTGCTTAGTAGAGGAACTGTTGATACTTGCCTTTGTTATCCTCATCATTATACATGAGGAGTATGTGAAGGAGGTAATCTGGGCCTGACAGTACAAATAGTCATGGGGAGTAATAGGAAAGGAATGGGAAAAAAGAATGAAGCTGTGGCCTGAGTAGGAGCTTGCATAAGAGAAATCTAGGTCACAGTGACCTCGTGTTCAGTAACTAGGACATCACTGCGCACTTCTCGTGCCTGGCAGTCCAGAGCCAGCCAGGAAGACGCGATCCTTTTTGGCCGCGTTTACTCGCAGCCTTTGAAGTGAGCCGTGTCTTAACTGGCTTACGGCCAGCATGGCGAGGGACTTCGATCTGTAGATTAACCCGTCCGAACGGGCTCATATTTTAATGCTGAGCACCACCAAGGCCGTTCCAGAGTGTTAGAAAGGTCACTTCCACATCCTGTGCCATTCCACTGCTCCACAGCAAGAGAGAGGAAACATGAGGGGCTAGCGTGAAAGAGATCTTCATTACGAAACAGCACTGTTAAAGGAGATGAGCAGGCTTTCTTATCAGCAGTGACAGTCGATCTGGTTTCCTTCTGCTGTAAATCTTATCAGTTGTTGTTATACAGAAAATCTCGGCTGGAGACGCATCTGCTTCCAGTGGGGGTTTTTGTCCATGGATGATCACATAAACATGCAGTTTTTTTTTTACAAGATACAAAAAAGTATAGTTACAAGTAGCTAAACGACTAATGTAACCCAAATCAAAACAATTAACTAGATTTCAAAAAGGATGTAGTTTTATATTCATTATGTGGTTAACTGTTTTGACCAAACAGTAAAGCATGGTGATCAAAACTATTTGCTTTATTGACCTCTTCTTACATTTGGTGTAAGCTTTATTATTGTTAGAGATTATTCATATGATTAGGGTGCTATCTTTCTAAGGGAATATTTTCTGAATGTTTCTATGTAAGCAATATTTATGGAAGTGTTTCTTGATGAAATCACCTTCATAAGCCAAACGTCTTTCATGTCATGCCCAGACAGTGAAGTGTGGTGTATGCTGTGATAGTGTGGCTTGGTTCAACCATGAAGAACCCTGAATTTGAACCCTAATTTAAGGAACTATGGTGCATTTGACTAGAGGTCGTAACTTGTAATTCCATATCTCCAAGAAAATTCCAAAGACTCAACTCAAAATCCCCACTTTGGAACTCAGGGTGGTCTTCTCAACTACAAGTTCCTCTGAGTGCAGAGAGTGATGTCAAATCAACATGTCTGCCAACAGCATCAGACGTAAACAAAGTAGCACTTCTTACCTTTAAATGAATTCACTGTATATCCAAGTATTTGCTTTAACACAACCCCCCCAACCAACACACACACACACACACACACACACATACTTTGTATCTCGAATGCACAGAGGTTGAAAATGACGTCATTCCGAGCTCCCACTTCCCATTTCTGGAGTAAGTCAAACGCAGCAATAGATCCACAAAAGCCCTTGATGTGCTTGGAGATCCTCCTTATTTCACAATGACTTAATGAATCATTAATTACTATTCTTATGTGAAAGTTCTCTCATATAACTATAAAAAATACTTGTTGTTAAATGTTTATTAGATAACTTGACCCAGGTACAAAAACTGAACACAGACCAAACATCAAGGTAAATAAAAATAACTTCTTGGATTTTAGTGACTGCTTTTCCTCCTATGGTATTTCATCTGTACCGGAAAGCTTCTCTTAATCACTGGCCTAAGGTTGGCTGATGTACAGTCACTTTAAAGATATGGAGGATGGAGCTAGAACTCAACGTGCCCCCACTTAGAAAGGGACCGTAGCCAGAACAGCCATGTGGGGGAGGTTCTGCTTTCAGATACAGCATATGGCTAGAGCGATAAAGAGAGAAAAATCAGCCATACATCTGTTTTTTAATCTCATCTTTACCCATCATTGCATATCATTTTTTCTTTTTTTGGAAGAGGCAGAAAAAGTTGCTAAGGAGGAAAATTGCTCAAACTATTTTTGTCCTGTTATCACTTACATTATAGTAGCTATAAACAGTTGTTCTCTTACTTTCTCTAGAAGTCAAAAATGCTGCTTTGTTACCGAGAAACAAATTGCGGGAAAAAAAAAGCCCTGATGATTTTCCTGTGGTGGAAAACTTAAATTACAAATTTAGCTCTGTTACACAGCACTGACACTAGAGACTCCTTCCACAAATGCTAAAACATCTTCTTCTAGAAAAGAAATCACCATATAAACAAATACATGTTTTTCTTTCTTAAAGAAGGTTTTTTAATCCATTTATTATTAGCCTTAGATTATGTGTAGCGTCCACCATGTAATCCCTGTGAATCAGCTGTTACTATAGAAATGCTAACATATTAGAACAAGCACATTAATAATAATAAAAAGCCGGTGATTTGAATTACAGCCAGCACTACTATCAGAGTTGCTGTTATACATCAGTACTTTCTGACCAATCAGATTTGAGACTTGGTGTAACTAAAATATATGGCATTACAGCAAACGAGTATTAACTGAATAAGATGAATGAGGTTTTGATACATGACGAAAATAAAACTATTCACACTTTCATGAACCGTTCGCAGGAATACATAATGTTGCTGCATTAGATGTTTGCTAATGATTTTGTAATAGTAGATATCAGTCCTGGGTTTTAGGAAACAGTGATGCGTAATCATATAGCTAAATCTCATCACCCCATGGCAAGCATTGTAACAATGAATCTAAGTGGCAGTCTCTAGCTTGCTTTGGGCTGCTCAACACCTGCATGCCAACACACAGGAGCGCACACACATACACACACACACACACACACTCAGATCAAACAGTAATAAATAGTCAGTTCTTTCTCCACACCTTCCCATATCCTCCTATACCAGTGGGGTTTCCTTTCTCCTGCTCTCTCCTGGGATCGCCATACAGTCACACAGCCACGAAACATATTCACTGAGTCACTGGAGATGTCCAAAGCTCTTCTGTAAGAACAATAGACTATTTTAAGCTAGAAGACACATTAGCGTGGGTCCCTCAGATATTTTGGAATGCTTCAGTGTGCGGTATAAGAGTAAACGGAGTTCATTATTTACGTAAGGAATATTATATAAGGAACACTTGAGGGGCATGCGTTACTATCCTAAAATGGATTATTTTCTTATAACAGCATGTTCCGAAATGGTTTATTCTTCTTTTTCATTTATTAATGAAAATTAACGAAAAGTGACACTTTTTTTTCACCCATTTATAGTCATCTATAATGTTGCTGAACATCTGCAAAACAAGATTGTCACTTATAGCAGCTATAAACATCCCCTCATTGTCCCCTCAGCAGCCTTTTTTCTTTCTAGAAGTGACGTCATGCTTGGCATGTTACAAAGAAACCAGAACACACAAAGTCCTCTGTCCTGTGGAAAACGTACTGACTGTTACAAAGCACTGACACTTGAGACTCTGTCCATAAATATAAAATAAACACCTCCTTACACAATAGTTATAATCCAATGATTATATGCTTTCTTTGTTAAATAACACATTTGTTTATCTGTTTATTATTAAACTTATAACATGTAGATCTTCTGCCATACCAGTTTGTGTGAATGACCTGCTACTATAGAAACAATAATGTATTAGAACAAATGCATTAATGTAAAAGTGTGATCTAAATTGCAGCCAGAGCTTCTGTAAGAGCTGTGGTTATTTGAGATCAGATTTGCGAATAGACCATCAGTGTAACTCAGTTGGTACATTGGTCAAGAGTATTGAAAATTAAGAAAAATCAAATTACTGAGCTGAAATTGAAATTAATATACCTATATATGTGCATATTTAGATTTGATTTGCTTAATTGTTTTAAATTAGTGTGAGGTTTCTTTTTTTAACAATAACGCATTCTAACATGCTTCTAATAAGTCGTTGATTTTTACTTAATTAGTTCATTATTATTAAGAAGATTTACAAAAGTGTTTTTTTTTTCCTCAGAAATTAGACATTTCTTAGAGAATTGCATTTTCAGAACTAATTTCCGAATGAATAACATTATTTAGTAATGAACTTTTCAGAATGTACTATGTATTACCTGTATTATCTCTACTTTAACCTGAGAGCATCCAACCATATGTTCAAAAATATACATAGAGGAAATCAAAGGGTGGGCATACTTTTTTATTTTATTTATTTATTTATTTATTTTAACTAACATCTGTGAGTGAAACACGAAAAACATTTCTTGAACTATTGTAACCCTTAGCTCTACCTAAATATGACAAAATTAGTTTTGTCCTCATTTCAGTTGAGTATCTAATGCTTCAGGTGAATCATGGATTCTAGTTAATTAATACATGGTTAATTACCATGTCTATTATCTTAATAGCCCTTCAGAAATGTTTCAATAGCTGTAAAAGGAAATACATGTAACGTACTGTCTCTTTTCATATTCTAGGTGAAGAGACCAGCAACAGAGAGATAGGGGATACAGACATGGAAGGACAGAATGACAAGACCAGACCTCCCCCTCTGGAAACAGAAGAGTGGGACGGTCCAAGTAAGTGTCCTGAAGAGAAATGATGTGAATTTTGCAAATCATGTAGTATGTGCAGTGAAATCATACAGAGAATTGTTATGATACTGAAGAATTCATACTGATACCAATTTCAGTCCCAATGCCAATATGATCCTTGATCGAATTTTTTAAAAGTTATATATTTAATAATAAAATATTTTTGTGTCATATACTGCACACATCTATTGGTAAAAGACATCCCACTGTACATTAAACAGTACTCTAACCTGGCTTGCTATTAATTTTCTATTGCAGTAGCTATGCTAGCATCAACTAAGACACTCTTTTTTTTAATCTTAACATCACAACATTGACTCAGAATTAAACAAAACAAGTGAACAAACCCAAAGCATGCAGGCTTGAAGGTCTCGGATCATTTCGCTCTCGCTATCTGGCAAGGTTTGGATGACATCAGATTGTCCCTGGCCTTCCTTCAAGCATTTAGCCCATTAGCTAACGGCTAGTAATCACTTGTAAGCAGCCCATTATGACACAGTTTAAATGAATCCATCTGGGATCAGGGGATTTAAGCCATTCAATAGCAGGGCATCTAAAGATATCCTTGACAAGGTAAAACTCTTCAGCAGAAGCTTTTAATGAGCGCTAAAATTAGCCATCTTCAGCTGCACTCATATAACTCATATAAGCCTTGCTATTGTTGCACCTTTTAGATAAATTAAAGGAAAAACCAATATGAAGTGTCTTAGTAAGGTGTTGGACCATCACCAAAACAGTTTCAATACAACTCAACATACATTCTACAAGTCTCTGGAACCAAAAAAACAAAGGTATTTAGATGATGGTCACTCCAAAATCTTTCATAGGTGTTCAGTTAGGTTGGGATCTGAATACTGTGAAGGCCATAGCATATCGTTTTTCTCCAAATCAAATAATTCAGTGAGCCCTCATTCCCTGTAGATGGGGCCGGGGTCATCCTAGAAGAAACCACGCCCATCTGGATGTTTCATCACAGGATAAAGGTGATCATCCAGAAAAACTTTGTATTGATTTGCAGCAGCGCTTCACACTAAGGGGACAAGTAGAGCCAAACCATGCCAGCAAAATAAATAAATGCCCCCCAACACCATTTTTTCCCCTTTAATTTGTCCCTATGTGTACATGATTATAAAAAGGTCTTTAGCAATTCAAGGCTAGTTGAGAATAATTAATCTTGCAACTAATCTTGAAAACAATTTCACAGAATTTTGACTGTATGAACATTGATCTACCTTTAGTAAAATGACTCTTTTCGTATGCCCAGGTGGCTAAATGGAGAGAGGTCTGTAGAAATTCTGACACTAAATGCTCCAGTGATCCAACAAGCGTCCTAAATTGGACTAAATTGCATTTTGAGAGAACCTTGTATAGACCATTGGAATGATGGACTTAAATTAACTTATTATCGCCAATGAATTATAAGAGAAGTTAGCAGGGTTGAATGGAACGGATTAAATGGCTTTGCTCCAAAGCTTTATTGCATGTGTGTGCTTTCACATGGACTGTGCTTCCCCAACAGAAAGCTTACGCACACACAAAAACATATTTATCGTTTCTTCTTGAAGAATCTCATTTTACCATGCAGATTTTCCCCCCTTACTTTCTCAGAGGGTTTGAAGAAAAAAATAGTTCTATCTTGTTTTTTTCCCCCCTCTCTATCTTCTTAAAAGTCACTTCATCAAAGTGATGGATAATGCATCGAACAAGATAGCAACAGCAGCAATTATTGCTCGCCAGTGGCGTCACATTGCTGGTCGCACCAAATATGATTCGCCTTTTAATGCATATGACCTCCAGAATTTATTGCAGGTATATACAGTTATAAAAGGAAAAAAAGTGGATTTCGGCAAGTTGGTGCTGGGAAGCCCCCTGGGGTGTGTATTTTACGCTGACAGTGAATCAGTGTTATCAGCCCCCATCAGATAATGCATTTATCATTAAATTTCACATTTGCATTTCAATCTGAGGAAGGAAATGAGCATTGGCAGCACACGATAAGAGCACAGGCGACGGCTGGTAATAAAGCATCACTCCGATCATGCGTCAGGCTAGGCTGAGGGGGTCAGGCCCACAACTACAGAGGCCAGCGAGAGGAAAGAGAAAAAGGAAGAATCATCACGTCCAGAGCAGGGCAACTGCAAAAACTAGTTTTTCAAAGAAAGACAGATGGATGGGGTGGGTGGGAGTTGGGTAGGTACTACAGAAATATGGAAATATGGAGAGTAGAAGCATAGAACAGTTGATTTAGCCTCTTACATACATTTTGATGTTTAAGTACGGAAGGAGCAGATGGAAATATGGCATAGTTTGAAGCTAGAAAAAAGGGCAGGAAAGTAAAATTGAAATAGTAAACTGCCACATCCAGGTAAGAACTGCGAAAACAACTGTGATTAGCAGATTTCATGTCTAGGCTATTCGTTTTTTTATTCGTAGCTGCCTGGTGGATAAATAGGCTCAACAAACAGAAAAAACAAAACAAAACAAAACCCCTTACTCCTTACTGACCTTTGCAAAACAAACATCTTCTTTTGATATGTAGCCTGTGTTTAAACAATGCGTTTAATGGTGATTCGATTCTCAGTGCTGTAACTATAGCTTAAACTCCTCATTCCAAATCCAACAGCATGCTGCACTACACAAATCAGTCGACAGTAAATCGGTTTTTGCTACGCGGATTAAGAAACATACATCATTGACAGACGACCATTTCAGAATCAGGAACATGCAGGTATGAGGAAATCGAGCAAAATAAAG
Organism: Pangasianodon hypophthalmus; assembly: GCF_027358585.1. Lineage (NCBI taxonomy): Eukaryota > Metazoa > Chordata > Actinopteri > Siluriformes > Pangasiidae > Pangasianodon > Pangasianodon hypophthalmus. The sequence continues at coordinate 6,126,917 of NC_069731.1, read as the reverse complement.
TGCAGTGCAAAGCCATCATATAACTCCTGTCAGCATTTCAACAGTTCCATTGTGGTTAAACATAGCATGAGAAAATAAAGACACTAGCTAAACTCAAATAGCAAACAGTAACAAAATTATAATAATAATAATAATGTTTTACATCTAAGGCAAAACATGGCATCTTGTAGGTGAAACAACTTACTGACATTTGTTTTAGGGTGGAAAAACCTTGATCATATATCCATTTGTTTCCCTTAATCTGCATTAATGCACTTAACTAGCTAACTAGCTCGCCATATGTTACTACATTACACTAGCGGTCACTTTTTGGGCTAGTCAGTTAGGTTTCCTGGTACTGGGTAGCATGTTGGAGGTTACACGTGCCCAGTGCGATATGTCCACCCCTGGGTAGATCACTTTTGCACTGGTGCAGTTGAATCCAAGTTTACTTGTAGTGTAACTCAGTCCTCCATTTTTAGGTGGCCCTGAGAATCCCTTTGTAGACCTTTTACTTCGTAGACCTTTTACTCTCAACCAAATGTACCAATATCTCAGTGCAAATAGCCTCAAGTATGAAAACATCCTAAGCCTAGGCTTAATCTCTGTTTGGAAAACCTACTCAGGCACTATAACATACTGGCCTTGCTTTACAAAATAGCAGAATCCTAAGATGACAGCTTTATTATCAATTTGAACCTTGTCTCTGGCAGTTAGGATAACTGTTACACTGTTATATTTTTCAAAAAGTGGGCCCAGTGTCTGCAAGCAGCTGTACTGACTGTTATCACAGCCACAGGGCCAGAGAGTTATTTTAAACTAATTTGTCAAATTCGTTTCAATTTGGACACGATTATTTCGCTGATAGTGCAGATGCTTGTCCACATTACTGATAACCTTGTCGCATTACCCTGATAAGATCTCGTCTGCATACCCACAACACAGCAGCCCCCCTTTTCATCTGCAAACATTAGTGCCACAGACCAGCGGAGGATGTTACCTGCCCACAGTTTTGGTGAGAATAGAATGGAAATGAGACTTTCTATTGTTCCCCAACAGAAAATGGCCCTTTCTGCATAGAGGAAATTTCAGAAAATGACAAAATTGTCTTTCACACAGGAGTACAGTGTATGGGCATTCATCTCGGTGCGTAATAACCAAATTTACTTGCACATCGCGTCTCTGCTGAAAGAACATTTCCCCCTTTTCATCTTTCCTATTGTGCTGAAAAAGTCAGATGAGCATGTTATAATTTGAATAAAGTGGAAAATCAGACAATCAAATATGAACATCTGAAATGACATGACTTCCTGTGCAAAGCGATTAAAAGCAAATTTATTTAGTTTGAGACAGTCTATCCTGTTATCACTTCCTTTTGTGAGCATTCAGATCCCAGCGAGCTTCAGTTCCTTTTGTTATTCCTTGGCTTAAGTTAGACCAGGTGCGATTACGATCGGCAAAAGATAATTCTTAATCACTTTCCAGAAGGCTATCTGAATGGGATGTATAATGGCCATTACATCTAAAAGAGGGAGGCTTTCTTAATGAAGTGACTTTGACCAAGTCCACCTGCTGTGAAGAATCCATTAAAACCCACACTGCAATTTGTCTTTGGTACTAAAAAACAACCAAAGCCTCTCATCGCTCTAATTGAACTTCTTCTATAATCACTTTATCATTATGAATGTTGTCTTTTCTACTTTGCTTTGAATTCTTCAGGGTTCTATTCCAGTGTTCTTTCAAAAATTACTTCTGTTGTGAAACCATGTAAGATACGGTTCCAAAGGGAATGCTGTTGCTTTGAGAACATCCCTATTATGCGATGTAGACTCGTAGAACACCCACTTAGCTCTCGCCGAAGATGTTAGCTTATCTACTTGCCGATCTCACACTCTATTTCGCCTTGTTATGGATGTTTGCAGATTCATGTATATTGGTGGCGATAGCTTGTACAGCAATTTGCTAATTATCATGGACTTCTTTGATACATATCTTGACATACTCCTCAAGGCAGAAATAAAGTGGGGAAGGGGAGGGTGGTAATGAACTGCTGATCATGCTAATCTCCAATGAAAAGCCTTGAAAGTCAAGTACAGTACAGAAATTACACTAATAAGTTCTCACTATTAAAAAAATATCACTTTGGTCAACGGACTTCCCATTGTAAAGTAACAACGGCACATTTAAGGTGCATTCACAAGCTCTTGCTTGCTGAAGTTGCTTGAATTTCAGAGTTCCTGGTTTGACCCTGAGCTTGGGTTACTGACTGTGTGGAGTGTCACATGGATACCCCATGTCCAAGTGGATTTCCTCTAGGTTCTCCAGTTTCCTCCCACCTGTAGGGATGGAATGGCTCTGCTAAATTGATGCTTGTAGTGAATGAGTGTGTTTGCATGGTGCCCTCCAATGGACTGGCATCCCGCTTTATGTCCAGTGGTCCGGGGATAGGCCCAGATAAACAAGATAAAGTGGCTACTGAAGATGAATGAATGAAAATCTATTGTCAAATCAAATGAGTGCATATGAGTCCATGAGGGCAAAACAAGACTAATTGAGAGAGAATAAAGCATGGTACACTCTCATTGTACCATGCAATAGGATTTGGCCCTTTATGAACAGTTGGATTTAGAAAAATGGCTTTTCTATGTTTTATTCTCCTAAAAATTAATTTTGAATGGTCAAGGTATCTGGATCATCCAGCAAGCATTGAGTAACCCACACCTAGAGCTTATCACCCCGCAGCCAGATCTCTGAGCCTTACAAACCTCTGAGTTGATGAATTTGTGGCCCATAGAGTCTGTCGGGTCTGGCCTGACTCATCTGTATGTGCCAACTGGGCACTAGCCATTGGCTTTGGCCTGGTAGAGAGAAAAAAGAGCCAGGGAGTATCCTTGGATTTGCATCCAGTCGCTTAGCTCCTACCAATCAGGAAGCATCTACCACACCAAAAAAAATCCCCCCACTTCATGCAGTTCTCCAATAAGTCTAGACCACAACGGCCTGACCCCTCATCACATACATGCAACAATAGCCACCTCAGCTTTTAACACACACACGTCCTGCTAAGTGAATTTGTGGAGCAGATGGCAGCGATGGTTGCACCAGGTGCCTCCACAATTGTTTGCGTTCACCTCACTTCTATTTATATCACGCCGAAAACAGCCGGGCATAAATATTTGCAGAGAGCCGCTGGGACCTTTGATTTTCGAAAGGATGATCCATGCGCCAGTTGCTTCATCCTACCCCAGCAACAAACAGATGGCACTTAGTGGGTCGATGCCTCTAGCATGTAATTCATGTTGAGATTTTGGGAGATGACATGATGGGGCAGGAGGACTAGTAGACCTTCCTTTAATTGCGTAGTTCCTCTCTAGAATACAGCTAAACCAGCAAGTTGCCAGTTGTCTCAAGTTGTCGCTAGTCAGTTTTGAGTCTATCTGTAAGATTTTCCAAGGGACTGCTGTCAACAGATGGAATTAAGCAAGCAACTTCAAGGATCTCTCTAGATACCTCTTCAAGATACATCTGCTCCGTGACCAAAGAAACCAAGAGCCTGGGAAGATTTTCTTTTTTTTCATCCCCCATTCTCGATTTGGCTATTTTTCCCCCTCTAATTATTCGCAAAAGTCTGTTAAGTCAGGGTGTCGTCAGAGGGGAACGTGTGGCCCAGATGCAGATTAGAGACTCCTGGAGATGAGGGTGTAAAAAAGGATTTAATGGTAGGATGGATTAGAGAAATCCTTGTAACAATGTTAAATAATTATAGTTCCAGCTGAGATCAAAGCGCCATTGATTGAACCCCTCAAGCCTTTAGCACGTAGAGAGAGTGAGGGACGGAGAGCGACGTGGAGGAGGGGGAAGACGAGGAGAGCGAGAGAGCGCAAAAAAGTCTTGGAAAGCAAAGATTGGTAAAGTGCCGATCAGCCTGGTCGAGATCCGCAGTGAGAGGCCCGATGATAATGCCACAACTCATAAGCGAAGGTTGTCAGAGCCGCTTCCACTGATACCTAAAGCGTTTTAAGGCGACTTATAGACAGGGATTTATAGCCAGGGATTTTAATGTATGCAAAGCGGCAAGTCGGAATGTAGGCTTTCGCTCTGAACTTGTTTATTTCCTGTGTAATCAGGAAGCAGTGACATGGCTCACTGCCACTCATTCACCCAGTGAGAGCGTCTCCTTCATAGCATTCTGTCATCTTTATTTGAAGCTTTTTTGGCTACTCATGTGAGGATAGCATTTATTGTGCCAGTTTAGAGTACCATGACAAAAGAGTATAGTATTTACTGTGAATCAGCATACTGTACATGATATAATGATGCAAAATGCCTTCTGAATTATAATATTCTCAGGTGGTCTTAAGTGCAACATGCAGTAAGCAAAAGTACAACTAATTATGAACAAAAAACGGGATAAAATAAATGCCTTTGAATGCCTGTATATGAACTTGCATCGTATACTTTTTACTCATTCTTCTATAAAGAATAACAGGTACTTCTTTCTCAAGAATATTTTTTAGAGGAACGCACACGCTCAAAATATGGCACAGTGTCTGACTGGGGCAATGAAATATGCAACAAGAGATTAGACAAATCACTCGGCTCGCCGTCTTAAAGTGCCCTGATTCAAATTTAGCCACTGATCCGATACACTAAGAGGCTTTAAGAGAAAACTTCATGCTTGTTAGTTACAGAAGCAATCTGAAATACAGCTAATGCACTCTGAAGGCACTAAACGCAGCCGCAATTATAATCGAAACAAAGGTGCCACTATTCTACTTCATCACAAAGCAGTGCATTAAGATACAGTGTGAGTGTGAGTAGCGAACTTTGAAAGCTATTTATAACTAAGGAACTCTGTAGCACTCGGACTAGTTTTGTTAGCTTTGTACTAGACCAAATAGTGCAATGTTACGTCTGTCTTGATTTTTGTTGTCAACAAGGTAACATGTGATTAGTTCAAGAGAAACCTTCTACTGCTAAATATGATAGAGATATTTAACACAGTCAGGTATCTTAAGGGATTTCTGCAGGAGGTTTTTGTACTAGGTGATTAGCATCTGGCTAATACTATAGAGACCTCACATGTTTTTCTCATGCTGTGGCTGTTTGAAGATTGGAGACTGGTTGACGTTGTAATGGGATGAAGGTTTATAGTGTGTGCTTAGCAAACATGTAGAGATAGAGCACGGGTGGACACAATAGCCTGGCCTCCTACATAGACAAGTAGATTTAAAAAAAAATATATATCAGAAAAAGGAAAACCTTACTCTTTACCGACTTTTGCAAACCAAATAGACACTAACAAAACTCAGGTAACATCTTTTAAATGCAATGCATGGACAGAACACCACATCTTATAGCTGCAATTTCGGCCAACGACTTGCTACCTTAAAAACGTTGTTAGAATAGGATAAACTGATACATTTATCTGTTTCCTAAGTCTATATTAATGCACTTAACTAGCTAACTAGCTGATCATATCTTATTACAGTATGTTAGCTATCACATTTTATTCCAATTTTTGGAGAACAAAAACATGGGACTGGGCGGCATACTTTAGCTTTTTCTTACCTGGTGAGCTAGCTAATGCTAATATATATTTATAATATATATTTGTTCCCTGCATAGCGAAACGTTTTTACGAGAAGATAAATAAAAACAGGGTAAGGTAAACTTAGCAATGCTAATTTAGCAAAAACCTGAAATTATAATCTAATTCACTTTATTTCAAAGGAAATTCTGTGCTGTATTTTTGAAATTAAAATGATAGATGCAAATAGAATGCAATTATAAAATACAATTCAAGTGTACAACCTTAACCCTTGAAACTCCCAAGAGCCTTTTGGTGGGTCTAGACTTATATATTCCTCACTCTTGTAGCTATATGACGTTCAAGTATTTTTATTATAGTTGCTGGATAATTCATAGTATTTATTGAATACTATGTTTTAGGATGAATAACTGAATAATGATTGAATAAACATGGGGCTTTAAGGCAGGCCCTGTCAAGTGGATATGGACCTAGCCAAGAATTTCAGCGGACCAAACTGAGCAGTTGAAAAATACTGTAGCAGAACCGATCAAAAAATGGATTTTGATTCGTATTTTGATAGATTTTTTAAATTCATGTGCTCTCTCTGGTCTGACCAGTGAAGTTTCAACATGGCTTGTTAAAAAAAAAAAGACATCTACTTCATCAAGAGAATGAGAAGTATGTTTTTACTCTCTGCTTCTAGTCATCTCATCTGTTCAGTGTCCAAGGCTCTAGTGAAAAGTGTTAAAAATTGTGAAGTTCCAGTGTGAAATATTACAAACCCTAACCATATCAATGGCTATGAAGTAATCCCTAATGGTAAAGCGTTAAAAGGTAATGGTTGTCACCATTCAGTGATGTTAGTTGCTTATCTGGATATTTGGAAGCAAGGAATTTTTACCTGGATCTTCACACATTTTAGGAATACTGTAGAGTTTTTCAACTTGATGTTTATCCACGACAATGATGATTACCATAGACAAGAATTTGTCAATTCATAATGATATTTAATCTAGATGTGTTGCATTTAACATATGTCTAATTGTAACTCCTTCACTCCACCCAACTTCATCTATGGGAATTTAAAAAAATGGATGGGGAGATAAGGGGAAATTTGAGGACGAATGGAAGAAACACATTGAAGGAATTTCTTTGTGGCTTTTCTAAAGGATGCTTTAGCCGCAGAGTGAATAAACATATTGGGTTATTAATCACCGTTACTATCTTTAACATCTAAATGACAATTGATAATAATAGCAATAATAATCAACAATAAGGAGTAATAACGGTAGACGTGGTAAAGAAGTGTGTGTGTGTGTGTGTGTGTGTTGCGGTATTCAATTATGCAGTTTCCATTGGCATATTAATCATCTTTTCACCAAACACGCCGGTGTTAATTAAAGCAAAGCGCGGATAAAGACGTGTTGCCGGATCATCACTCTGTTTATCACTGCTCACACAGCCGCAGTTAAGTAAATTCAGCCCGCAAGAGGAATTTCAATGCCTTGTCCCACCATGTTTGGTAATCTGCATATGCGTGTGTATGTGTGTTATTGAATGAAAGAGAAAGAACAGATTTTTTGTGAGCACATACAGCTACCTGCTGTGCTGGACGAGTCTGTAAGTAGCCGAGAGAGAATGAACATGGGACTAAAAGCAAAAACGAGAGACAGAGCATGAGCATGTTAGTAATTTTTGCATAGTCTAGTGGCAGATCTGGAAAGAGAAGTCCAGCCCACTGGCAGAAAGACGAATTGTGCCGTAATTAGTAGCAAAAGACCGATGAGGCGTCCTGCTTTATCACTCGAGAGAGAGAGAAATGGCTCTGAACCTAAGTGTGTGACTCAGCCTGCCTGCTGTCAGAATAAACACAATCTGAAATAGATATTCAGCTTATTGTTTATCTATTTATCCTCATTTATACAAGCAGAATTCCCACAAATACACTGCAGGGAAGACATCTTTTCCTGTTCACTGATATTCAACTTTTGGGAATTCTATTTAGGTGAATTGAGATGAATGGTTTTGGTATTGGTTTAGAAATAGCTACGGCACTCAAGTACTTACAAAAGCAGCACAATAAATGTATGAATGCATGGAGGTTTAATTTTTCAATCCAGCAAATTTATCAACTGGATTTTACATCCAGTACAATACAACAAAAAGAAAAAACCTTCTGAATGGTTACAGTCGCATAAAGTGGTTTGATTGGTTGTGAATTTAGGGGTGGGGCAGTGGCACAGTGTGGAGGATTGGTGTCCATTATTCTTGGAAAAAGCCATACCATCAGCTAGCTAACTACACATAACTGCTGACACAACTGAGCAAAATAAAGTACAGTGCGAGTTTTGAAGTGTAAAGTTATAGTAGAGTCTTATGACTTTACTACTACTTGTAAAATGTTCGGTGACTAATAATCTGAAGACACTAAACTCGAGTTGAGAGAACAGCCAAAATGTTAGCCAAATACTTGCTGCTATAATGCTTTGTTAAGGATATAAATTAGATCAGTATATACTTGTATAGAGCCATCGCGAGATTAAACTGCTTCTGCCCGGGAATTAAAGTCTTGAGCTGTGGAAAATGACCAGAATGCATTTCCCTAGTAGCTGGGCATGGTGGCCATCTTGGCACCTCTCCTGAGCAGTTAGTTTCAGTTATTTGCCATCGTGTACAGATCGACAAAATGACGTTCCAAACACGGATTTGAAATGGCTGTTACAATGTGATGGAAACGTTGTAAATAATGTCTAACGTTATTTTCAGGTTATAGTGACAAAATCCAACAGCCAGTGTTCTTAATGCTTAAAGTTTCCTGATCAGGAAGTGTCAAAGTTATTTCTTCTGTTTTCATATAAATAATTGGTTAATGATATAGCATTATTTTTCACAATATTGAAGGTATGACATTTTTGACTGTATTTTATGGTATTTTATTTTCAAAAGCAACTGAGGTCTACCTTTTCGAATATCCTCCGTAATCGCTTGCCTAGCTAGTTCTTAAATAAGCAAAAAGATTACTAACACTATCGAGATTCTATACTATCTATTTTTTTTAACCAAGGCGTGTCCTCACGTTTGTAAACTTACAGGTTGCATACTTCTGGTCAGTGCTGGAGGTAGGTCGTTTTAGGTAGCAGTCAGTATCAACATAAATGACTGAACCAAAACAATGTGAAATGTTGGGTTTGGGGTTGTAATGTCAAACAGACTCCAGGACACAACCGCATTAGGTTTAGGTTTGTTTTGTTTTCTGGTTTTTAACTCCCGTATCATGGAGGAAAAACCTTAAAGCTGACAGATTTATTCAATTCTAGACTTTAAATTTAAAATTTTAAAATCATCCATTCCACTGCCACTTAAACAAATTGTGTGTGAAGTGATCGACGTGGGAAGAACAATTTATAAAAATAGACATTAACGGAGTAGAATATAGATTTGGTTATATAAACAAACATGACATTAGTGAATATTTAGAGGCATGTTGGCATTTAATCACAAGATCACTGAAAGCATTCTGGTTTTTCTAATAATTTGTTTAAATAACTGAGACAATAACTTTGTACCAGAAGACTGATTTGGCCTTTGCACTGATTTTTAATATTTAATGCCAAAAAATACTGTTGATGAAGGTATTGCAAAAAATGCATAGTTTTACGTGAATCTGTAGCAGTATTCCTGATTTGTAATCCTAAAATAGGAGAAAGAAGAAAATAGTGAGCAGAGGAGTGTGTGCGTGGAGCTCTCGTCTCTTTTCCCTTCCTCTCCACCTCTCTCTGTCTCTAGTCTTCTCTCTGAGGAGGTGAGTGAAGTGAGGATGATGCAGAAAGTCGGTGTAGAGAAGAAAAGAAAGGGTTACAGCTGAAGAGGAGGAGGAATGTGTGGGCACGGCGCTCTCTTCTTCCTTCTCTCTCCTTTTCCATCTCTACCTCCTGACTTTATCAGCAGCTGCACTTACAGGAGATCTTCGTGGTTTGAAGCACCCGGCTGCATCCGCTGTCTTCTGTCTTTCTCGCCACACTCACACTCGACCCACACACACACACACACACACACACACACACACATACTCCTGCAGACGCTCACGCACACTATCACGCACTCGTACTAACGTCCTTTTTCCTCGAATCGTTTTTTTTTTTTTTTTTTTTTTTCTTTTTGCAGTGTTAGCTCGTTAAGCAGAATGCGGCACAGGAGGCAGAGGCATTTCGAAGATGCAAGAAAGAGAGGGGAAAAGTGGAAAAGAGAGAGGGGGAAAAAGAAGAAGAGAAGAAGAAGAGAGAGAGTCGGAAAAAAGGTCCACGTAACAATGCCGGGGAAAAATCAGAACATTTTCCAGCGAAAGATGGGCCATTTCCAAATCCTTGTGCCCTATCAGACAAATTAAAGTAAATCAAGCATGAAATGAAGCAGGAGAGCCTGGAGATAAGGCTCCTTTAAGTCGTTTCCAGATTAGGATAGAGAGAGAGAGAGAGAGAGAGAGAGAGAGAGAGAGGTGCATCTGCTCGCCGCCAGCCGAGGAGGCTAGTTTCCCATTTCACAATAGCAGCCTGTGTATAGGATTACTTTCCCCTGTCAGTGACATGAGGGGAGCAGGGAAGGAAACACACACACAAACACACTGCACTCACGCTCGCGAACATATCCTTAAATGTTTCATCTCCAACTACTTCTCCCACGTTTTTTGGCAGGAGATAGATGATAGCATCCGGCGGAGGTTACGGACGTTTCAGTGACAGTTGATGTTTGGCAGAGGGTGAAGGAGGAAACTCTACAAAGAAAACTAAAGAAGTCATAATGCAGGCTTTTAGTTCACCTCACAATCACGTTTACTGCACTCTACTACAGCGCAACATCCCAAATATGATGGATGGATGCACTTATAGATACTTAAATACAGCCTCGTTGCTTCATTTGTCACACTGAACTATATGTATATAGTGGCGTCCAAACATTTCAGCCCATTACCAACTACTGTTTTTATTCTGTCAGAGTATAATCAGCTTATAATCATTTATTTAAGAACCTTTCAGCGTGCCTAAGGACACTGTACAGATACATCACAGAACATAAATGTGTGTAATAATAATAATAATATAAGTAATGGAAAAGATATACAAAGAACAAAACATAAATACATGTTTTTATATTTATGCATTTTATATTATGGACATGGCAAGCATCATCGTCATCAGAGTGGAAAGATATGACGTACATCAAAGTCCTTTTAGTAGACTATGTCCACTTGGCGGCCATTTTGGCAACTCACTGTGGCGGTTATTTTCAGCTATTTTCAGTCACGCGCCAGAAATGGATCAACAAGATGACCTTTCAGACACGGATTTGAAATGACTGTTAAAACCTGACAAAAATGGTGCAAATAACATGTGAACTGATGATTTGTTCTAAACAGATATGAATACAGTAAATACAGATACGAATAGGAGATGCAAACAGGAGTTTGCTGTTTTCTTTGTTTGGTTGTTCGTTGTAAGGAAAACTTGCTAGAGATGAGGTTGAGATTAGAGGTGTGCATCAGTCCAGGGATCCTGTGGAATGCGAAAACAAAGAGGTTTTTGCATTCGTGTGAGCAAGAGATGACGTATGAAGATTACGAAACAAAGAAAGAGCACATTCTTTAATGTGAACGTGCTCCGTAAGTATTCATTCATTTATCCTTAGTAACTGCCTGGTCAGGGTCAAGATGGTTTAAAAAAATTTTATACTATATTTAGGGAAACAAATTTGTTAGAAAAATTCGCAGGCAGGTGCGATAAATAATAATTGTGCAATTAGGATTAAAATTTTTTTTTCCCTTAATTCCTTCCAGTTTAGGCCACGCCTTCTTCGATTGTAAATCCAGATACAGAAACGGATATTTGGAGCACTAAACAAATACAGATAAAGATTACATATATATTATATATAATATAATATATATTCACATTATTGAAGGTATTACAGTATTTATACTGCATATACTGTGCAATGATACAAGACATATACTGTTTTTTAATATACATTTTTATATATAACTTATAAAATGTTATGTAATAATAGTATGGATGTAGTAAAAATGCTAATAAACTTTAAAGAAAGAAAAGGGATAGAGGCAATGATATTAACACTAAAAGAAAGAAGAATGCATGTTTATATAACTAAGATAAATAGAAAAGCACAATAAGACAGATGCATTTGAGTCACTGAGTGAGTGGAAAAGTGACATGGAAAAGGTAAGTTTTAGTTGCGTTTGAAAATGCATTATGTACGTAATGAGTTGATACTTCTTGTTTATGAATACATTAATCCAGCAGCTAGTCATTTTTAGCTGTGCAGAATATGGCCTTATATAGTATATCATTGAAACACTACCACATGCCTTTAAAGGTGCAGTTTGTAACTTGTAAAAGTGGCTCTATACCTGCAATAGTTCTAGAAACTTAAAACCATCCTCGAAAAAAATGTGATTTGCAATATAGTAACGCAGTGGATATTGCTATTTTCTTTGTTTTCCGGCTTCTGTTTACATTTTTCTGGCCCAGAAATGAGCTCCGCCCTCAGCCTCAGCAATTTACCTGCTGGACATTGCACAAAGATTAAAAACATATCTGGACCCTTTACACTTTGCCTGCTGGGATTGAAGGTTTTGTATCTCTGCACTGTGAACTTTTCAGAGGTTGCCTAGTGATTAGGAGCATGACCTTGACCTTTCAAGACCCCGCCTTAGGTTTAGCCCCTCTATCAACCTCATCTCCAGCCGTTTAAAAACTCCTCTCGGAAAAAAAAGTGGGGTTTTAATGCTGCCTTTATCCTAAACTGGATGAGAGGAAGAGAAAGAGAGGAGGAAAAAATCCTTAATCCATCTTATCTGTTGACTGTCAAACTGCTGGGGCTAAGACCTCGTCACAAAAGACAACTAGGTCAGGAGAGACAGGATTGGACTGGAGAGCTGGAGAAGCTGTAATTGGCTGGAGAGGAAGGATGAAGAGAGGCTAATGACATGCTGGAGTTAAACCGCACCTGTAAATACCGAGAAAATGTCACCAATGACAAACTACAACATGCAGAAAAACTCTGAATTCACCAGCAAGAAGTGGATCATTAAGCTAATCATTATTATTATTATTATTATTATTATTATTATTATTATTTCTAAACAATAAAATGCTTGTTATAATGAAAGTGATAACACAAGCTAACTTGTTTTTAATTATTATTCATTGTTGCTATTATTTATATGATTTAATATCATCATTAAATGATAATAATACATAATAATAAACAAGTTAGTTCATTATCACTTTCATTATGACATTATTATTATTATTATTATTATTATTGTTGTTGTTGTTGTTGTTGTTGATAAATAATACAAATGTTGTTTTGCAGACATTCCACAATTTCACATTCCACTACGTTAAATGTAACTGTAAATGTATAAAACATGCAATTCGTCATTATTTAATAAATTAAACATTGATATCATTTGGCAAATTGCTGTGTAAGAGGAATAAATCACCTTCAAGATTGTAACAATAACTCCACATTGCAACAGGCCACAACGCACCACCCCAGTGTTGATTATTTTCCTACAGCAGCACAGCCCCAAGTGTTTTATTTCTTACGTAATATAGATTCAAAACACACAACCTCAAATTCATGGACAAAAAAAAAAAAAAATGGGATATTTGGAAATTCATAAGAATTTGCCAATTCATATGAAAGGTTAGTATGAAAGTTAGTATGAAGTTGTGTACCAGTTGGGGAAAATTGTGAACATGTTTACCAGAACTTATAAGAAACTAGTACAGCATTTTACTCAGTTGATTATATAAGACTATTCAGATAAATCACTGCTGTAGAATCATTTCAGTGTTAATTCATAATTGTGTCTTCATAATTCTCTTCTTAGTTGCCTTTTGGATCCTATTGTTGTAGTATGCATAATGGTTCTTAACAACTCTCTGAATAGCGTTTATAAATGTTTAATAATTGTTTGTGAAGCACCTTTATATTACCATCTATACATCTTTATGGTTTACTTCTCCAGGCTCTGCTCTTTTGAAGCTTCAGTTTGACTCAATCATTTTGTAGCTGAAATCAGATGTACAGTCGCAGCAAATCGAAATGCATGTGCACTTCTTCCTAATACATATACACACTGTTAGTCATTTGTGCTGACAGCTGAGAAGAATTATATCCCTCACAAGCACTCTGAATATGTTACACTTCTCCGATAGTCAAATTTGTCGGTGGGGAATGACTGCCTGTCCTCTAGATGACGCTTCCGATAACGTGTCTCGCTTTTGCTCTCATTTTTTTCCATCGGCATTGTGACGGCCCGGGCGAGATGAACGCTTTTGGAGATTGTTGTCGGGATGTCTTTGCCGAGGCTTTGATCAAAATGAACTCAAGGAAAACAGGCAGATTTCATTTTGTTTAGCAGCATTTATGCCAGATTATATAAAGGAAGCTTTTTACATTTCTCCTGCTTCAGCAAATACACACATAAATGTAAACATGTTGAATGCTGTACAGTTGTAGTAGGTCAATGATTCATGAGACAAACAGCAAGATAAAGAAACCAATTTTTACATACCTGCTACTTAAATGTGCTCATAACCTCTAAAAGAATAAGCAAAGGAAAAAAAAACATAATGGGTCATGCTGCTATAGGAATATAATCAACAGTGTGATGCCAGTTACCAGAAGTGTCTTATTCCTTGTATACCTCGGCAATCTGCAAATCTGAACAATATACATCGAAACAAAGTTAGTTGCTGTACAGCCACTATAAACAATCTTCCTGTCACCAGCATCTCTTTTCTTTTTCCCCTCTTGAGATTAATAAGACAATAATTCAGCTTGTCATTTTACTCTGACCTAGTCCTCTGACCTAAAGACCGGAAAACTTAACATCACAGCTTTACCTCTAACTGTTACAAAGCTCTAACATTGGAGACTCCTTCCAAAATGCTTACAGAAAATTTCTCCATTTCAACAATTCAGCCTTTTTTAAATCTGTTTATATGGAGATCTATGTATACATTGCTACTATAGAAACAGTAACGTACGCTGTTATAGAAAATGAAACAACTCTTTACGACTAATCAGAATTGAGAATTCAACAGCACTGTGGTATAGTCACGATGATCAAACTCACATTAATGGTATTGCAGACCCTCCAAATGATCCTGTGCCAAGGTGTACTCATTTTTAGATATGATCATGTAGTTCCTTCTCAAGTAAAGGTGAAACTGATGGCCAGGATATGATGTTACTATATAAAGAACACATTTTCACAGCTAACTAGCCAGTTAAATGTTTTGCATCTTAAACAAACCAGTTGTTAGTATTAGTTTGTTCGTTTGTTTGTTTGTTTTTTCTCCGAATATTGTATTGTCATTACAAGAGTAAGTCTAGTGGTTGCTCGTTCAGTGTTCTGCCAATTTATAGTAAATAATTAGCTAAGTGAATGAGCAATTTGAACATGGCAGCCATCCACGTGTGTTTTTATTGGCTCATGCCTCCATGATTTGTGACTTTCCCAGGTTTATCTTCATCCACTTAAACTCTTCATGCAGCAGCACAGACTGCTTTCGCTAGCAAATTAATTTTTGCTTTTTTGTGTCCTTTTGCATTCAAAAGAATGTTCACATTTTATTCAGTCAGTTAATACTCTCATTCACTACACAAAATAAACAAAATAATGTCTTAAATCCTTTCCCAATATTGCTAGACCATCCAAAGGAAGTCGTGCCGCCTTTTACAAATGGATCGGATGGTCAAAACTTCCTCTCCAAAGAATGAAATTTGAGTCCAGCAGAAGGATTTTGTCAGAGATAGTGAGCATAAAGGAAAAAGAGGGCTGGGGTGAGAGAGGGAGAGAGAGAGAGGCGGAGAGAGAGGTGGAGAGAGAGAGACAGAGGGAGAAAGAGAGCGAGGTAAAAAGGTCCTCCTGTGTTTTAACACAAGTGTCTGAACAGGAGATAATGGCGAGACTGTGGGATATAAATGATGCATTTGCTTCTCTCGGCCCCGATAATGGTGGTTTTGGGGAAAGGGGGGGAAAGTTCATCGCTCTCTTATCAAAGCGCTCTGACATTTCTCCTTCAGCTGTAAAATTTCATATCGCATATCTCTCTTTTTTTCGAGCTCGAAGGCCCTTTTTGTGGAGCAATACGCCACATTCCATTTCTGCCCCATATGCTTTGGCCGGTATATTAATTTAGGGCCCTGTTTGGCCCCACTGTAGTGATATTCCCGATAGCTCGAACACCACTTTCACTTTTCTTATGACTCTCATGGCTTTTAGAAACTGCTAGATATCTGTGGGGTGTTTATAACACACTGCTGTAGCATTTAGATTTGGTTCTTGTGTTCAGTTATTTAAGAAAAACCTTACAATTAATATTGTCAGGGGTTCGCAAATGTTTTGCAGTCCTTTTAACTCTAGAAATAAAAAAAAAAACATGGGCCCACTCAGTACAGAATTATTTTATAAACATAATATTTTATGAAGTACTCAAATTAAGGATGGGCAATGTGGTGAAAATATCACGATTCTTAAAGACATTTCTATGATACACGATATGTATCACAATATATAGGCTTGCTAACTTCTACAGAAATAGACGTTATCTCTGGATGATGGGGTGAATGCTTTTCTGTTGCCTCACTCAGAAGCCAACATACGTATTAATTGTTCGTTTAAATTTTAACGAAATACACCATTCATGAAATATCAGTTAAGGGAAACTTGATGTAAAGCGTTACCAAGCAATCAACAGGAGTCCTATCTTCAACCCTCTAATTTGAGTTGATTGTTATGGTCTTGAGGTTCTTGTGTGAATTTGATCTTGCAGTTCTTCACATATGACATATCTGTGCTTCTATCTTTTGGGACTTTCTCCAGCAAAAAGGACAGAATGGCAATCCACACTGTCAGAAAAAAATGTACCTTTGCTTGCCGGGGTGGTATCATCAAGGGTACATCTTTTGTCCCTTTAGTATGTCGTTTTTTTATCTAGGAAGGTGCATGTGGTGTACCTTTAATTAGCTTTTAAAGAAAAGCTTTAAGGATACATCAGTGGTCCTTAAGGTCCAAATATGTACCTTAAATTATTTTTAAAGATATAAAGATACATACTAAAGGTACAGAAGGTGTCCCCTTGATGATACCACCCTAGGGACAACTACAGTATTCTGAGAATGTGTTGTCCAGTTTGCTTCTGCTCCTTTATGACTACAACCACCATACTTGTTTGGAAATCTATAAACAGTGTACAGCCTGCCTGTGTGATTATTGTAGGACATGTAGGTCATTCTGAAAATATTTTTATAGCACATTATCACACTGCTTGTATAACTGTATAGATGGGATAATAAAAAATTGACGACTCCTCGCAAACCATTTCACCATTAATTATGAAGCAGACAGATGCCTATGTGGAGCATCTTTTTGAGGGTGCTATCGAGAAGAGGATCTGCCCCCAAACAAAAGGGACATTCATGCCTCTGCCAAGTATCTGCAGGGGCAGGCCTCCGAGAGGAGCGACAGATGATGATCTTATCAAGGGAGGAGGGGAGCGATGGAGGGATTTAGGGGTGGACCAGAGAGCTTGCTCTTTGGTCAAATTGTCAGCTGCTCTTTGCCAGGATCGTGGCATTTTTGTACTAGGTGAAGAGAGACCTGGAGTGGTGGAGCCTTGTGATGCATGCACAAATGTAAAGGGTTGGAAAATGATGTACAGTAGACACCGTATATCAACATTATGTTTAAGAGTTTGTAGAGTGGTTTATTAGAAATATATATTTTTTTTACAAATAAATGACACATACATAGCTTGACCACAGCACACTCATTCCATTTATACAGCACAGTCTTACTTCAAGGGTTGTTTGGATGGTTAAAGGTACAAGCTTTCTAAAAGGGTTTGACCTGAAATATTTCCTAAAAGGGAAAACTTCTAGCATAGGGATCAAGACTGTCTAGGGCAGTAGATAGAACTTTTTTTTCTTTTCCTACATTTACCCCAGCAACAGTTTTTCACCTTGTGAAACTCTACATTGATGTCTAGTGCATGTTCCTATCTTGTGTTACTGTCAGATTTCTTCTTGCTAAATATGAAGAGGTTTTGCCCAGAAATATAAATTTTGAGGGGAAATTTTGAGTACATCACTGTCTACCAGTATCAGAAAACATTGACATAGTCCTTGCTGCAGAAGCAAAAGTCCAGGGGGTTTAGCTGGACCTGATCAAACTCTTCTTATGAGCCTAACCCCAACCCTAACCCACGAGATGCTCACCATCAAACACACTGGATACACTCCAGACTAAAACTCACTGAGTAGTCTCCAACACCTGGACTTGGATTGCATCAGGTCCGACTCCACCTCTCAGACTTTTGGTTAGATTCTGCCCAGGTACAGGAAACTGCATCAGATCTGACTCCACCAATGGGACTTTTGGTTCAACTCCGACCAGGTACGAGGAGTTGCATCGGGTCTGACTCCACACTCCGGACTTTTGGTTTGACTCCACCCAGGTACGAGGAGCTGCATCAGGTCTGACTAATCTCTGGAACCATAAACCATGGATACTTTAATAGTGAGGGAGATGGACACTTACAACCATCCCTGGTAGTCATAACACTGCTTAGTTTCTCATTTGTAAAAAGTTAAACTCTCCTCAACTTTTTCATGGAGTTCATTCCACCCAATTGTCGCCAAAAATTGCCCACGCTCACTGAAAATGAATGACTTCTGGCCGCTTTGTTGTGTCGTGTCTCTGCTGGTTTGAATGCTGGCATAAAAAAATATGTACAGATAAAATATGGTCCTCTGTAAAAAGGATCAACTCAAGAAAAAATAATTACCATGTTAAATCTGTTAAGACCACTATATTAAAGAGATCTTTACTATCTGTATTCAGAATTTTTAAGAATTCGAATAAAAATCACAATTATTAACCTTTATTCAGAGTTTCGAAAAAGGTGTGACCATCAACCATCAACCCCCTGCACTAGATTTAGCCATTCCTAGCTTGGCTTGTTTGCGAGATGGTGTTGAATCAGTAGAATATCATTCCTATAACCACTCGAAGAGCCCAAAGAAAATATCTCAGAAAAAACGCCCTTCAGATTGTAGCTCTAAATGGTCCACCAGTCAGAGTGAGCAATCTTGTCACAACTATTTCTGACCTCAGCGATCCAGTGGCCTATGCCACATCATTCTTCACGGGCTCACGAGCTTACATCTCCAAACATGCAGACACACACAGCTCTGACCGCACATGCTGGAGATAAGACGCCGTTGGATGACACCACTGTTTATCCCCTCGCAGTGTATCTGGAATGGTGATGGCTGTCTGGAAAGCGCCAGCATTTTCCCATCCTTTCCATGATGGATCAGTGTGGATATTTTCCTGCCGTATATCTCGATCTCATTATCCATAAAGAGACGACATCTAAGCGCTGGTGGCAAATGGAGGGATGAAGGGAGGTGTTGATTATGCGTCCCAGGGGCTGGCCGTGATAGTGGAGTCTCTCCTCTCGGGTTTGTTTCGAATCCACAACAGCTGGGAGGAAGCGGCCTTGGAACGGCCCACAAACAACTGGCAGACGATCACAATCCAACTCCAAATACCCTCCTGCCACATGCACAGCTCCAAACAGATGCATGGACACACACCAACTGCAGCAAGGACTGCGCTGAAAGTGTCAAGCGGAGGCAAAATGGAGCGTGTGTGTGTCTTTTAAGGCCAGGAGGTCTTATCAGAGTAGGGACACACTTGCAATCAGTGTGTGTAGAGAGGTTTTGTGTATGTATTTTCATGAAAATGATGAAATCTTGCAATTGTCTTGCAAGATTATCAGAAGCAGTAAAATCAAAAGAGATGCTAAGTAGTGAACAGAACCCTACTTCTGATAGCTGTGTTTTGTACACTAAGGTACAGATTGCTATACTAAGCTTGACTAATCCTTACAGATTTAAAGATTCATATCTCTGATGACTGATAACCCTGTCATAAGTTTGTCATTCATTTGACAAGAACACAACACTACAGTAGACCAATGCTTTCCATATATTCTATGCTGCTATATTACCTATATAAAATCAAATGGGTTTTAGTGTGGAGTCAGCCATTATACATTATATTGAACATTATATAACACTTTTAATCCAGAAGACATTGACCAGGGGTGTCCTATGTTATCCACAAAGGGCCAGTGTAGGTGCAGGTTTTCATTCCAATCAAGCAGGAACCACACCTGATTCCACCTGTTTAATCAGTTGACTTGGCTTTCAATAGACACAGTTGTGGCTTTTGCTTGGTTGGAATGAAAGCCTGCATCCACACCAGCCCTTTCCAGATAAGATTGGACACCCCTGACATTGACTTTCAACAACCGCATATAGAGAGCCACTCACAAAAACAATACAACATGATAATTAGCAAATCAGCCAGTGGACCAACAACCTTACGTAGTCAACTACATGGCTGATTCCCATAGTTAAACCAGGCTAGTTCAAATCTGTGATTATTAGGGAAACCTGTAGGAATGTAGTTGCAGTGTAACTTACTGAAGCGCCAATGCTAACAGAGACTAATCAGCTAATGCCAATTTTTCTTTATCTACAAAGACCTTAAAACATGGCTGGTTAGTTTGGTGACCTACTTAATGAATCTCCCAGATCATACTGTCAGCGTAGACGTCAGTCATTTACATATGATGGCAAGCTCGTAAGCGACCTGTTGGGTATGTGTCGTTATCAAGGCGGCTGTGATATTTAGCAAACAAGTCACCTTATGCACAAGCAAGGGAATGCTGGTGAATTTCCATACAAGCAAGCCGACAAGGCCGAGTGTTGGTGATACATGGCTGATATTTAAAGAGAGAAAAACGCCCTAGAGTAGGTCAGTATAAAGTTCAGGGCTCACGTCGGTCCTTCAGCCTAACAAAGAGCGTGCAAAATGAGCACGAAGGCAGATGCTACAGTATTTACTACAGATCTTATAGAGTGGTACACTGTCTGATTTTAGTTTGAGAGTAGCTAATGGTATCCTTCATGATCTTTCACTACTTAGCAGTTGATTGCCCTCTGACAAGGAATAAATTAGTGATTTTAATAATAATTATGGAAAAAATGGTGCCAAGACCCGGAAGAAGATGTTTGAGGATACTCGGATGGCTCAGGAGGACAAAGAAGAGCTAAACGGGGTCAGCAGAGAAGTAATATCACAACTTAGTTCATTCTGATCTGGCCCGGAAGCATACACTTGAGCCGCATATGTCTACTCCCCTTCCATTCCTTCCAAACAGACCCTCATGATACAGAGATGCCGTTATCATAACTGTTTGATTAATCGCCTTCCTAAAAAAGTAAACTAAATCAGCCTGATAAGATAGCGAGGCTCGGGGAGCTAGCGGAGCGTTAGCTGCAGCACAGCTAATTAAGGCTGAGATCTGTACAGTTCTAACAAGAGGCCTTGGCCCCTTCCTGGAAAAACAGAAATAGACCCCGTAGAGGCAGCCAGAAAGCCTGTAATGTCTCAGTGAGGCTTTATCGGCGAGAGGGAGGCGCTCGTTCAGGAGAGGTTAGCATCCTGTCGCTTCGATAAAGTCCATCTGATGGAGAGCAGCTATGAGAACAGGTGGACACAGCGTGGAGTTTGTGTCATACACACTCACTCTGTCTCACATGGCTAAGGAAAGAGGCCCATTACAAGAATTATCAAGAATTTCACAGCATGTACTTAGATAGTCAATCTTAACGGTTGTATAGTGATTAGCATATGAAAGAGGAAAAGTGATCCCAGATCAAGCCTAATCTTTAATCAGGACAAGTGCACATGGACCATGTGATCTGTGACTTGATAAGTTGTTCTCATTCTGATTCCTGATTCCGCTACAAAGAAAAAGCAAAAATAAATGCCAATTTGTGGAATTATATTAAACAAGATTCAATCATTCTATACTACTAAGTCAAA
This sequence comes from Pangasianodon hypophthalmus, assembly GCF_027358585.1. Taxonomy (NCBI): domain Eukaryota; kingdom Metazoa; phylum Chordata; class Actinopteri; order Siluriformes; family Pangasiidae; genus Pangasianodon; species Pangasianodon hypophthalmus. The sequence goes on along the minus strand of NC_069731.1, from coordinate 6,105,411 downwards.
AAGTTAGCTTTTTAATATATAAATATTTATATTTTTATTGTGTTTGGAAATAAATCTGTGTTCACGTCATAGCTGTGGAAACCAAAGTCACTAGCACACAACTCTAATGCTATGGTGGAAGGGAGTCAAATTTGCACATGCGCAGTACAGCTTAGTTTTTCTTCCAGCCGCAATAGCCGTCCCTGCTGCCATCGTTGCTGCCAAGTTCCTATTAACACACAAAACAATGAACATTGTGTGTTATAACTACAGGTTACTATATTGAAGAAATTTGATGCATTGCAACAGTTTGAACATGAAGAACATTGAAGCAAACCGGATGATGTTCAGATTTTATTTCTATTTCATAGTTGATTTTTCTCAAACTAAAACAGTTGACTTATTGTACTTTTAATTGTTGTATTCATAAGCAATGTGCATCAGTTCACTGTAATTTATTGGATGTTTTTAACTGATACACCCTGCAGTGTGGTAGGAAGGTTTGAAAAAGTGTGGTCCTTTTTTCGAGACCTGTAAAAGTATAGAAATTCAGAAAATGTTTTGGAAAAAGTATGGATATAAACAAAAGATACTATGTGGGTTTAGTTTATTTGACAACACAAAGCAAGATTACATCTCAGCTTGTTCATAAAGTTATTGACTTATTTCTGTTGTGGTCCTTGACTGTGGAAGCACGGTTTGATCCTGAGATTGAGTTACTGTTTTGTGGAGTATCCCATATTCTCCCAGGGTTCATCAGGGTTTCCTCCAGGTTCTCCGGTTTCCTTGTCCTAAATCTATTCCAGTAGGTGGATTGGCAACTTTAAATTACCCCTAGGTGTGAATGAGTGTGTGCATGGTGTTTCATGATGGATATCCCATTCCAAGTGTATTCCTCAGTTATTCCGAGTGTTCCAAGGATAGGCTCCGGATCTAAGATAGTGTAGTTACTGAAGGTGAATGAATGACTGACATTTTTTTCTGTCTTTATGAGAGTTCCTCACCTTTTGGAATAGGAAATTTAATAAAAAACCTGGAAAAGGAAGGGTCTGAATTTTTCTCTGTAAGAACCCTGTTTAAATTTATACTTTTCACTTTTAGTAAGAAAATTCCTGTTATTCTTGTGTATTAGGACATATTATGACGGCTGTAACTGACCCAGAGTTCTGCTTTGTCTCACAGGAGAACTAGACCTGCTGAACAAAGATGGCGAGCGGCGGGTTCAGAGTCGTCAGCAGCTTCCCGTAGGGACCACGTGGGGGCCGTTCGATGGCAAGATCGAGATGAGCAATGATGGAACAAACCTGGTACATTCCTGTTTTTCCCTTTCCAATTTCCACCAACTGCACAAATACTGATTTAAATCCAGATATGCTAAGCCATTTTAGGTGCAATAAGGATACAAAAAAAAAAAAAAACATGCGTATTATGTTGTGAACCTGCTGCATGAACCTAAACGTGTGGTTTATACACTATGTACATGGCAACACACATAAGTTATGCATTTGAAGTCATAGTTACATATTCAATTTAAGAAAAGTTTGGAAAAGTAAAACTGATCACTTTTGCATGGATTTGTCTCAGCCTCTTAAAACCAGACATACTATGTAACGTGTGGAACCATACACACAAAACCTCTTCACATGCTTGGAGAGAATGTGACAGAGATGGAGAAACCACTTTTTTTTTTCTTTTCAAAGAGCAGTCAATTCATGCCCTTATTTTACCTAATTAATCAAAATAACCAGTGCATCATTTCTGTAATATAATTGTGAAATGAGAAATTGCTCCAAACACCTAAGTCTTATGAAGGAAAAAATTATAGTTTACTATTTATCCACTCTACGTTTTTCTTTTAAATGGGTCAAATGCCATATTTGTATTTATATGCTCCTAATTCCTTGGTTTCCAAATGTCAGACTTGTTCACTGCCAGACTCCTGTTATTTTTCCTCAAAGTTCCCTCATTTCCTATTTCTGCTTTCTAGAAAGTTCCCAGCACGGGAACATTTGAGCCAGTTATGCCGATTTAATGAAGAGAGAGCACGAGAGGGAGAGAAATGAAAACCTCCCATGACATTTGAGCACAAACCAAACACATGGCTGCGACTGTCTCTGAGTCAAATTGGCCTCCAACAGAAGCCTTTGAAGTGGCTCTATTTTAACCATTTAATCTGCATATTTTATGACTAAGTGCTTTAATTGGTGAATGTTGAGTGGAGGCCAAGCCTCGATTGAATGAAATTATGATCTGTTATGTTTGATGGTAATTTTCAGAACGGCTCAACAAAAAGCAGTTAGTGTTAAGTTTCCTTTAACTATTTAAAATGGTGGAGAGAGACAGAGAGAGACAGAGAGAGACAGAGAGAGACAGAGAGAGAGAGAGAGAGAGAGAGCATGTTGACCCTGCTCATCTGTAGTCCTTTAGGCTTTAGCATTTCTTTTGAATGTGGATTAATTAAGAACCACTTATTAAAAATGGTAACGAATCCCAAATTTGTCCTGGTATGAAACATAAGGAAGTGGCCATGTGGAGTTTGGCCTCTGAGGCGTTGTTCTCGGGGATTACTTCAATATATTTTGAATGATTTTTTGAATGATTATGATTTTATTCAATCATTTCCCTTAACACTTAGCATTTTTTTTCATGGACCTAAATCAGTTTTAATTTAAATTATGCTGTTACTCTGTTACTGTTCAATAACGTTAAACATTTGGGGCAGGAATGGAATCTGATGTGACATTCTGCTGTTGTAGGCCGTCCGCCTCAAGATCAATGTGTTGTGCATTTTGAGATGCTTTTCTGTGTGGCACATCTGTAAACAGTGGTTATTTGAGTTACCAAAGCCTTCCTGTGAGCTCAAACCAGCCTGGCCATTCTCCTCTGAGCTCTCTCTCATCAACAAAGTGTTTCTGCCTGCAGAACTGTCACTCGCTGGGTGTTTTTTGTTTTTAGCTCCATTCTCTGTAAACTCTACAGGTTCTTTTGTGTGAAAATCTCAGGAGATCAGCAGTTTCTGAAATACGCAAACCAGCCCATCTGGCACCAACAAATATATCACGATTAATCACATTTTTTGTTCATTTTTGATGTGAACATTAACTAAAGCCCTTGACTTGTATCAGCATCATTTTATGCATTGCACTGCTGCCACATGATTGGCTGATTTGGACAATTACATGAATGTGCAGGAGTATAGGTGTTCCTAGTGAGGTGAACACTGAGTGTATATCAATATTATTTCTGTTGCATTTGATCATTTGATAAATATTACTATACAGTACCAGTCAAATCTTCCTCTGTCAAGGTTTTCTTTATTTTTACTACTTTCCTCATTTTGCAATAATAGTAAAGATATTTATACATTGACTGATAAACCACAGCTGTGTAAAATCTGATTAAAATGTCTTTAAGATCATGAAAACCCTAAATTAAGTGAAATGAATTAGTTAATGTCCAAATTTTTCTGACTTGTACTGTATACCACAATAAGCACTGTATTATATCTGAAGTCAAAAAAAGTGACGAGCTTCAGTATGACCCCTGAAGGTATGGATGGTAAAAATAAAATGAGATGATCACAGAGATCAGCCATTCTTGCACATCATGCAATCTTATCTGCCCGTTTTTCTGAATTTCTAAGCCATTTCGAAGAACGTGTGACCCTGACTGCTTTTAAATCAGACTGCCATTCCAAATGCATTTGATTGAAACCACTGAGGTAACCAGGCGATATCGACTCGACTCTGGTGGTTGGTGGTACATGAACCGTCACCTCACTATCTCTTTGTCCTAATATCACCTGATAATCAGAATGTGATTGCTCATTCACGTGAAGACGGGAGGTTGTGGGTTCAGTTTGAACGGATCGGATGCAGTCTCAGTAGATGTCTGAGCAGGTATTGAGGCTCGAGCAGGCCAGCAGTGAGGCTCTGAGTCTGATGGATGGGGAAGGAGGGATGTGGGTCGAAGCACAGAGAGTGCATTAATGTAGCCTCCTTAGACTGTGATGAAATTGGAGAGACAGAGACATTAGAGCCAGAGAGAGAGAGAGAGTTCATAAGTAAAAAAGTATCATATGAAAAAAGTACATGAATGCAGATATAAGAATATGAATATTCTCACAATATCTACAATAAAGTTAGAAGTATGGTATATTGTAATGTGGTAACCCAAACAAATGTGATTTCTGTTTTGAGGGTTTTTTGGTTTTGTTTTGTTTTTTTTGTTTTTTTTTTTAAAAAGTTGGAGTTAGGCAATATTCTGGAAGTACTCTTGATATCCCTGGCATCCTTTGTATGTGCAATATCGTAAAAGTTACGTATCGTAAAACAGGACAGGACGTGTTGTTATGAAAAAATAATCAACGACTAAGTGGCGTGATGGTGTGTTACAACCCCAAAGTTGATTATTTTCCAATAACAGCACATACCAAAGTGGTTTATTCCTCTTATACCACAGTACTTTGCCAGTGCTAACAGTTTGTACTCATTAAAGAAGATATGTCATGAATCATTCATAGTTACATGTAAAAAATTTTAAAAAATGCAGCTTGTTACTGAAAAAGCACAAAGTGCAAATCCTCCAATCTGAAGACTTAAAGGAACAGCTCTGCCTCTGACTGTTACAAAGCACTGACACTGGAGACTCCTTCCAAAAATGTTAAATAAGCATCTGCTCATAGAAAACGTAACCGTATCAACAATTATACACCTTTTAAAAATCCGTTAATGTGGATCGTTTGTCATACAATTCGAGCGCATTAATATAAACCAATGATTTGGATATGAATATCTTGAGTAATATCTGGTTTGATGCCTGACATTTCTCTTATTATATTGTCATATTCAGCTTTATTGTTACTGTTGATATGGTGTGTATCAATACTCCTCTGCTTTTACTTTATTACTGTCAGTTTCATTACTCTTGATTTTGGCAATCTTATAATCAATGCTGTCAGGCCTTTAAAGTTAATGTGAATTAAAGTGAATGGAACTGAATAGAGAGAGAGAACAGAAAGACAGTGTGACAAACAGGGTGAGAGAAAGTCATGGAGAAAGAGAGCGTGAAAGAGAGAAATAGACTGAAAGAGGTAGAGGAAGGGAAGGTGGCGGACGGAGAAAGACTGAGGGCATCTGAAGGTTTTGATGAAGTGAGCAGAGGCCAGGCGGATGCTTGGAGTTTGCTGTGGTCCCAGCAAAGCGTGACATTGTGTGTGTCAGGGTGTTCGCGGGTGGGTAAATGATCCGTTCAAATGATTTATGAGTCAGTGAGTCACTGCTCACAAATGTTCCAGTTATTGATTTAATACAGTGAAGTGTTTACTGTGATGCTGTTAGAAAAGGACTGTAAGGTAGTGCTTCCTGCCTATCATATAGCATATTTAAAGTAAATCATTCACATTGTTTACCAATCTTTTATTCAAATAAGACTATTTATCTACTATTGTGTCACTCACAAAATTTCACTTAATTTCACTTCTTTCAATTCATTCATTCATTCATTCATTCATTCATTCTTAAACCATAATGTAGAATAGTGCCATTTTCCAAATTATATAAGATGGATACCTAAACAAAAACAAGAAATCAAGCTAATAAAATATGAATAAAACAATAACTAATATGTTTTCAATTACAGAAAGCTAGGTTGGGGACAAAACTTCAATATATAAAATAGCTGAAAGGTGGAAAAAAAAACTGACCATAATTTCTTTCTCCACAAAAAAGAAAAAAATGAAGAAAATGAAGATTTCCACCAAAGCTCAGTAGAAATCCAGATTCTATGAATATGCAAATTGGAAATTCCCCCAACCACCCTCTTCTTTGGGTAAACTGGTATTGTAAAGCCTACATTACATACTGGAAGCTGACTGGCTCTTACATTTTATGACACATTACCACTTGTCTGTCATATGTTCAAGAATTTTTAAGTAATTAATTGGTTTTACTAGGAATGAATCCTCGTAAAAGAATTTAAAAGGGTGACTATACGCTCATCTGAAGTTCAGCAATCTAAAGTCCAACATCAACCTGGTTTAAATTGAGCATATGTGGAGAAAGGTGTCTAGGATTTCTGCTGAAAATGTTGCTCTTGGGAATAAAATGTCTGCTTTTTGTGTACTCAGCACACATTAAGTCCTCGTACAGACCTTTTCACTTGAGCGCTCTTGCTCAGTCTTTTCCTCTCCATCTCACTCTCCGCATCTCCCTTTTTTCTGTTCTCTCCAGCTGTCTGTCTCTCTCATATCCCACAGATCAATTAGGTCATTAGAGCCCAATTACGCAGCAGGCCTTGTCCAGGTGAGGCACCAGCTCTCTCTCCTCTCTCTCTCTCTCTCTCTCTCTCACTCTCTCTCTCTCTCACTCACTCACTCACTCTCACTCACACACACACACACATACACACATACACAAACACACATATACACACACCCCTCTCAAATTAACACAAATTAATGATGACACTGGGATATAAATGTCTGCTGAGCAGTGGTCGGTATGCCAGTCCGGGTCGAAGTTATCGAGTAGCAGGTGTCTCCATCACGGTAATTACCAGGCCTGGACTTACTGTGGCTCTCCTGCCCGGTGTCTGATTTAAGTGTCCATAATTGATTTGGAAGCAGACTAATAATGGAACCCGTTTTTAGGAGGGACCTCTAAAATGGCCATTAGTGTGGCTTTCAGGCTCAATGTGGCGCTAATGAACGAACACGGTGCTAATTATACTCTGAAAGCTGGGATCTGTTGTTGAAAAGCGCGTCCTGTTTTCTGTATTCCAAAGGTTAGGAAGTAAAACGTACCTCCATCAGTGCTGTGGTGTGCATTACCTGCATGGAGCGTTCAGGAGAGGAAAAATGACAAGATACTGTCTTCATTTCCAGTGAGAGGGAGGGAGAGTGCGAACGAGAGCCTTTTATTCCGTAATGTAGCGGGAGGTTAGATGCGGAGGGCAAGAACAGGAGGAATTCTTCAAGCTGTCACTCCTCCATTTATCACCTCCCTCTCTCCTCACCACTCCCTCTGACAGGCTCATTGTTCGTGGCCCAAAGTTGAACAAGTATCGGCGTGGCCCATTTTGTTTATTTATTTATCCCCCCACCCCCCATACCAAAATTATATTTTTCTTCTTGTCATTACTTCATTAATCAGGAGCCTGAACTTCTGAAAAATGTTTTGTTTAGGAGGCTGCAATCTGTTTAGCAGTGCAGGGATATATGTGTGTGTGTGTGTGTGTGTATATGTGCGATACAGTGTGTGTGTGTGTGTGTGTGTGTGTGTTGTTAATCTGTGCCTGTGGCAGGTTTCCCCTCCGAAACGCAGCACTAAGCAGCGGTATCGCGCGCCTATTGTTGTAGCCTCTGTCATAGCAAGGAGAGCCTGATGCAGGCCTGGACTGGCCTGATAAGGAAAGAGTATTCAACATGGCTGGAAAGGAGAATCAGTGGGACTTGAGAGTGGAGTGTGGATGGAGCACACACACATGCACACATGCTCACACACACTCTGAAATGCATGCACACCCACGTTCTTTCTTATATCACTCACACATGCCGGACCAATTATTTACAGTTACATCTAATTATAAATGTATGCGGTATTTATATCCTCATAACTAAGGAACTATCTAAGCAGAGACAAGCCAAAGCAGTAAATCTTTTTTACATATTTCCATCAGCTTATACTTTATCAGTCTAGAAATCTCCCCTGTCAGTGGCTGGTAATGCAGTCTGGTATCAGGCAGTAACAGGATTTTAATTCCATGTTGGGCACACAAATGATTTTGGCGTCCAGAATGTGGCTTTATCTAATGAAATATTAGGCGGCGAACCAATTTGTGATTGCATGCTTCAATTACTTGGTTGGGCTTTGCCCCAATCGCCAGGCTGGGGCCACCTCAGATGGCTCAAATGGTAATGATCTTGCTATTTTTTCAGAAACATTGCTATTCATTTTGTTGCAAAAATGCCAGAGTGCCCAGTTAAACAAAACTTATCTCCATGATGCAACTTAGTGTCAGGTTTTAGATCCAAAACAACAAAAACTATATACACTGAGCATTGGTTATTGGTTATTCAAAAAATAAATCACCACACCACAAGTTGGATGACGATTCTAGATCTAAAATCAGCCTACCACTGAACATCGAGGCTGCTTAAGAAGACTTCTTTAAAATATGCCTCTCAGCTTCCTGGACAATCCAGCTCCAGAGGGATATAGCGGAGCAGGGTCATGACCTTGCAGAGGAGGGGTATATGGGATGCATTGTTCTTTTTTCATCTCTAAAGGTCCCCTCTCAGTGAGACGACAGGGTTGTGTTCATCGCACACAGCGTTTCCCAGGGCTACAGCTGAGCAGCGCTTAGATAATACATAGTCGACTTCATCTACAAGTGAACCTGACATTCAGTCCCCCCCCCACCACCCCACCTCTCTTTTTTTTATTTCCTCCATCAGCTCAGACAGGCAAGCAGATACAGCACCGGGGACGATAAGCAGAAGCGCATTGTGACTCAAGTGACGGCAACGTAGCTTGGCACGATTGCAGGAAATGATGTGATCGTATTTACCATGTCTCCAAATGCAGTGCGATGACTTGAGTCGAAGTTTGTGAATGCCACCCGCTGATACATGCTACAAAAATGTCATTCAGTGATGTCTTTTTTCCCCAGTTCTGGGGTGTAACACTCTAAATAGCGATGTTTATTTACTGTTTGAGCTTTTTTTTTTTTTTTTTACTCAGAGTCTAATATTTGGCTAGGTTCCTTAAGAATTTTGCTCAAAGCATGATCTTTACAATTTGTTAGACAAGCACCTGGTGAGACAGCAAGTTCAAGCTGATTTCAGGTCAGAGAAATGCCAGCAAGAGGAGGAAATCTCAGGAGTGTGCTGGTTTGAGAGCAGGACAGAGAGGGAAACTTGTGGGTGTTCTCCAATTATGGATATGCTAATGAGATGGGAAGTTCCCTGAAGTAGGCTGGGCTGGTCTGATCTAACTGGCCAGAGATATTTCAAGGTTCATCTTCAGTAAGCACTTTATCCTGGTCAGGGCTGCAGTGGATCCCAAGCCTACCTCAGAATATTTGGTGCAAGGTGGGAATACACCCTCAATGGCACACCAGTCCATTAGGAGGGCACCATATGAACAGTCCTTCACGCCTAGGGGCAGTTTAGTATAGCCAATCCACCAGCATGTTTTTGGGAGGTGGGAGGAAATTGGACATCCCAGAGGAAACCAACATGGGCACAACAAGGGAAACTCCAAACAGAGGGTTCTTTACCTGAGTTCAAGTTCGAACCAGGGACCGTGAAGCTGTGAGGCAGCAATATTACCCTCTGTGCCATCATGCTGCCCTTCTAGGTAGCCCTGATAAGGAAGTATTTAGTATGAGATTTTTTGGAACAGAATGTCTCTCAGGTTAGGAATAGTTGGAGATGGCCTAAAAGAAATGTGATGCAAATTAAGTTACCATGTTTATCTAAACACCTTCAATTTCCTGAGACACCTTCATCCCTAAATCATCAGATTTAACCTTTGGAACATAGAAAATTTTTTGTCCCATATACGAAGATTTGCAATAGTATCATGGGTAGCTTCAAGTGTTTTGAAATCAAGGACCATTTGGTGATCTTCAGGACATTAATCCGCTTTAATCAGGACACGATCAGCAAGACTGTACACAGTATTTTCTCCCTTGGTTTGTACAAGGAGATCTTGCCAAAGGTGTGGCCATACACCAATAAACTCTACAGCAAACATAGCCGAGTGTGATTGAGAGGGGTATGAGCGGCACCAGCTGCTTTGCCATCTGTCACTGTCAAGGCTCCCTTTATGGGACACCGAAGCATCTTCCTGGAAAAAGCAGCCGAGATAATCCGCAATTGTTCTTGTTCGCAAACACGAGTCCCCCATTGGAATTCCACATTACACTCCGAGAGCGAGCTAATTGGTAGTGAAGCGAGTGAAGTGGGCGAGGTGGCTGGCTGACCCATTCACACACAAACACACACATTTTTAAGTATCAGTAACTGTTTGTGACATTTGAAATTTGGCAGTCCTCTTTAAAAGACCATGTGGTTATGTTGAATGCATTTCCTTTGGTTCTGATTTTTTTTTTTTGTCAATTTGAAATATTCTACAGTGGCATTTGAGTTTAAGCTTGTTTTCAAATGCAATGTATAATTCATAACATGACTCGTGTCCCTGTCTTAGATCTGACACTTAAATCTCATGGTGTCCCTCTGTGTCTTGTTGGCTGAGATATCAAGCTTTAACCTTGCTTCTTTCCAAAAAAAGAGGCTAGCCCTTATACCCTACCCCCATCATGCCCTGGTGCCTCTCAGCCATCTCCAAGCACAAACTTGGTTGTATTTTCAACCTTCTCTAAAACTTGTGGTCATCCATCCACTCTCCCCTTTTTTTGGATGCCAATGATCCTACCATCTCATCACTCCAGATGGAGAAACAGCACCGAATGAAAGTATTCAGTGTGAAAATCATGATTATTTTCCTGCTCGCACGGTCATCTGGTGCGCTATCGCAGACGGTTGTCTCATGGGATTAAAACGCCCTATAGGGGCCAGAGAAGAGGATGTCTGGACAGCGTCTGGTCGTTTATCCCGGTGGTCTAGCACATCTTGTCTACAAGGCTGTCAAATATATACAGGAATATTTGGCTGCAAGAGTCGTTGATAAACTTAATTGAGTAACAAAGAAAACAGTGAACCCTTCTTCTAGCACCCAACGTTCGGAAGACTCATTGATAATGGAGTTCAAGTCTAATGCATCAGCAGGTGGCAAGTTCATCCTCGCTATCTTTTAGCAGTACCTCTGAGTAAATACTGCCTCTCTTCAAAGTGGATTTGTGATGACTTCTCGCTCAAAGGTTTGGCCTTAAAAATCATGGCATGCATCTAGTGCAGCCCTTCTGAGATTATGCAAATGGAAGCCTCTGCAACAAAGGTAGCAAAGTTCACATCCAGTGCTGTCTTGAGCTTGGTTAAGTAATATCTTTGGCATCCACTGGATTTTACCAGGCAGAGCATTGCAAAGTGTTTTAATAACCTCTTCTCAAAAGTTACACTTCTCAGAACTTGTAAAGAATTTTTAAAAGGTCACTTCGAAAACATCAGAGAATTCAGGCAGAATAAGAATTCATGAACCAAAGTAACCAGTTCCTTCAATACCACAGTTCTGTTGGTCAGAAGGCGTTGATTAGGTTTCTGTAACAGCAGATCTGACAGTAGTTCCGACAAGTTGTATAGTAACAACGTGCATGGGGACTTGTATGGCATAAGGTCCACTTAAACAGTTAAAATAAATGTGTGTAATTATTGATACAGTGAAGTTTTCTGTGAGGAGACATTTATTTCATATTTTTGGAAGGAGTCTCCAGTGGTCAGTGCTCGTAACGGTAAAGATTTTCAACACGGGACGGAGAGATTTGAGTCTTATTACCTTCAAGGGGGAAAAAATGACAACTTATTCTTTAATAATAAAAAAATGTAATCATTGGCAAATTGCTGTGGGTATAAGAGGAATAAAACACATCAGAACCCCTTGTTATTGTAAAATAATCAACTTGTGGTGGTAACAGTAACTCAGCTATCTGTCAAGCTGCATCACACCACCCTAAACCCTACTGCATTCACTATATAGGTCAAACACCATCTTCATCACGGTATTCATAACTGTATCCACTACGTATTGTGGTGTAATGTGGACTTTCCAGGGAAATGAACCCAGGCCTCGGCAGCGAGAGCACTGAGCCTAACCACTAGTCCTCCAGGGACCCATATTGCTCAACTTTTAATAATAATAATAAAATTCAAATAATTTTAAATGGGATTGTTTGGATCTGAACAGACTGAGAGGAAGAACTCTAAGATATGACTCCTATTTACAGACAGACAGACAGACAGACAGTTCAGTCAGTCGTCGTCATTCAAAAAAGTCAGTCGTCGTCATTCAAAAATAGTTTATATAATAATGATGGCATTTTTGCAATAAAAAACCAGTAATAAAGTTAAAAAATAGTTCAGTATGTGTTAAAATCAGTATTGCACATCTAAATTTCTCACAAGATAACTGTCCAAATAATTCTAGTACATTTGAAGCAATTGTGCTTCAGATGTAATAGTGAGTAGTAGTGTGTGTGTGTGTGCGTGCGTGTGTGCGCGTGCGTGTGTGAGTGCATGTATGTGTGTGTGTGAGAGAGAGAGAGAGAGAGAGAGAGAGAGTGAGAGGGAGGTGTGGTCCTGAAGGCAAGCTAAGCTTGCAGTAAACTGGATGACTTTAGACTTGGAGCATACTTCTACGCCTCAAGCTTTGGGAGAATCTAAGATACATGGAATTGGCTGCCACACACACACACACCTCGCTCCTTCCCTTTGTGCTCGCTCTCTTCTTTTTATTCATTGACACATACTTTATTGGTTGTCTTGCATTTCAGGAAGGAAAATGCAGACAGATAACCAATAAGCTGAAAAGATAGTCGCTCAAGGTCAGATAAAGGCTATTTAATGTTGTTACAATGGTGTTTGTGGAACGGACTCGGGACAAAAGCCGAGTCACTCTCCTGCATTTAGTGAAGAAATCACACATTATCGACAGATTGCTGATGTGCTCTTTACATTAATCCTTTACTTCAGTGTCAATATCTACTGTTGACACGGCAAAGTATGTTATTTAGGCCAACATAAAGCTTTTCACGGACTGAATCAGCATGCAATCAAATGGGCTTTTTTTTTTTTTTTTTTTTTACAAAAAAAGATGATTTCAAATCAATATACAGCATGCTGTCCCTGTAGTTACTGCGAGTGCTAGAAAATAATGACTTGTGGGAACCTTAATGGGTGTTCCTTAAAAGATTGGCGGCAGCGGGCGCGCGGGCGATTCTGAATTTTATCGATTTCAAAAGAAAAAGTCAATTTAACAAAGTTGAAAAGAAAAAGCCAGGGGGAGGAGGGAAGTGGAGGAGGGGGAGAAAGCATTCTTTTTCACTCAAGCAGTAAACTAAGTACGGCGCAGCGCGGCAGAGATTTCTCCCCCCCCCTCCCCCCCCCCCCCTTCTCCCATTATCTCCCACCTCACATTTGCTCTTAGGCAAGCAGTTTAAAAAGCCAAAGCGATTGAGCCAGTGATCCAATTTGAAATGCAGAAATGATTAGAGCAGCTTGCCTCATTTCATATCGAAAAAATTCTCTGATTTATGACAGGGCAGCCGCCAAGATCTATCTCCAAAGGGAATTAGCGTGCAATTTCTTCTTGCATATTTCTGTTATTTAGCCTCCCAATAGCAGATGCTGGCATGGAAAAAAATATAAAAAATAAAAAAAAGGCACCAAGGAGGTATCTTTTCATTTTAGGCGATGAAACCACTGCCATTTTAAATGAGGGGAAAAAGCGAAAAAGGAATGACAGAGCCGAGATGTGGCAATATTTCATAAACAGATAGCGATTTTGAAATATGGACCTTTTATTTAGCATATGAAACAGTAAATAAAAAGGGGGAGATTAAAAAAAAATCAGAGCTACTTTTGCTGTTTTTAATATTCAACCCATGATTGCTTCTGTGTTATATATGTAGGCCTATATAACAGGACAGAAACATTTCTTTTTTTAATTTTTTTTTTATTCTTCCTTCCTGCTGTAAGTCATCCATGCCGCAGGCCAGAGGAAATATTAATATGCGGCGATAACGAGAGCTAGAGGTAAATCTGCCTTAATGAAATTTCCAGTTGACCACATGCAATTTGTTTCATCATAGCGAACAACTAATTGCACAGGGTGTTATCGAGGTGTGTGAGGGCGCTTAAGGTTGTAAACACACATCTTAGGACAGGTCGGGTCCCTAACAAGGACATGCACACCTCTCCCCCAAACACTCACCTTACACACACGTTGAAGAAGAAGGCGAGGTTCCTTCTGGAACAGGACCAGGTTTAGACCAGGACACGGTGTGTCTGTGCTTTTTTTTCTTTTTCTTCCCCAAGTCAGTTATTTCTGGGCAGATTTCTGAACAATGGCTTAGGCTTTATTGTGTAAAGTCCATTATTATTACTGTATTATTAAAAGTAAATGATTGAAATAACTCTTACTGAAGCGATTTATATTCGTTTAGGATTTTGTGAAGGGTTTATATATTAACAGTAATTAATTGAAAAAAAAAGTATTAAAAACATTCCAAATTTATAAAGTGTCACATTATTTTCAGAAGATTATGAGACATTATTGAGGCCCAGATCAACTGTAGTAGCGGTTTCAGTGTAGTATTGCATACTGTACTTATGCAGTATGTGTGTGTATGTGTGTGTGTGTGTGTGTATGTGTATAAATGCTATATATATATATATATATGTATGTATATACACACACACACACACAGTATGTAAAATGTAATGTGACTAATGCTCGTGTTTTTTACCCAGAGAAAACTAAATAAATAACGTCTACTCTAATAACGTTTACTCTAATAATACTAATTATGGAATTAGACACTAGTCCATTACAGACACACACACATATGTTCACACACTCATAAAACAGAGAACTATTTTCCTAAAGTTTCTTAACTCTTTTTTTTTTAAATACTAATAAATCAACTTTTTCAACTTTGGTCCCCTTAGCAGAATCATAAAACACTGTTAATCATGACCTTGTTGGGACCCGATAAGGAAATATAACGAAAACTATACACACACCACGGTATATAACAAACTGAATTTTGAAAAAATGGCACAACAATCCTAAAACATAAAACAGGTAATGTTGGTAATAAAACAATAATGACTTTTCCACAATTAAAAACAGCTGTAAATGTAATATTGATTGATATTTGATTAATAATTGTGCAGCTTAACTTTTTTTGTTTTGCTTTTATTTGTTTTGTTTTGCTTCGTTTAATTTGTTTCTTTTTGTGGTGTTTTGCTTTGATGAATTTTGGTTTTGCTTTGCTTTGCCATGCTTCACTTTGTTTCTTTTTTCTGGTGCTTTGATTTGCGTTGATTTGATTGCTTTTGTCTAGTTTATGTCTTGTTTTGTTTTTATGTACACAACCAATTTTCTGCTATTTTCTTATTTTAACACTCCCTCCATCTCCTCCTTTTTACATGTAGTCACAGTCTGAAACTGTTATAGCCTCAACAGCCATGATGTTGAATCAGAAATTTCATTATTTTTGGAAAAAGTTATTGTTTTTCTTGATTTTAAACTAAGAAAATGCCTATGTAACCTAGCACTGATGTTGCTAACTGAAAATTATAACAGTGAATATTAGCTTTTTATAGTACGACTTTAAAGGTTAAAACAAACTGCTGTTCTTTATAAAGAAAGAGAGGAAAAGAAAACAGCAGTAAACTCTTCAATCATCACGTTTCAGTCAATACCTCAATTCACATTTAACCAAGAGAAGATAGAACAATTCTTGTGTTATTGTCTGTTTATTATGGATCTTTTGTCCATAACTAAAAAGGTAAACAGTTAGAGATAAAACCATGTGGAAAGAAAAAAGGGAGGGAAAATATACTGGGAAGCAATATACTTTCCAGTCGCCTCCCGGATTGATTTGTGGCGACCTGGAGAGCAAACATCTGCACCAAAAAGGCTCCTGGGTGTCATGAAGGTCAGCAGTGCTATCATTAGCCCAGTAGAAGTCACGGACACCGAGAGCGTTACCGTTTTCTTTCTTCCCCTCACCTCCTTCAGCTGATCAGAGGATCACCGTATCAAGGGCGGATTAGCGGCGATTTGGGATTTGCGCAATCGGTTAATTTATTGCAGCGAAGGCAGGTCTCTTTCATCTACAGCAACATTTAATCAGAGTCGGGCACACAGGCTATTACAGGTTCCTGTGCTGCCATCAGCTCCATCACAATCCCCCCTGAAATTTCCAAATTATCTGGAACTGGCTTTGGCTTCCCCATAATAAAAAAAACATTAGAGCCTATTCCTGATAGGAGCTTTGCGCTTTTCGCACCGGGCCAATTATAAATAGTGTGCTCCGCGAACAAGATGGGGAGGGGGAGGAGAGGAGAGGAGAAGGAAAGAAGAGAGGAAGTAAAAAAATATCGGATGTGAAAGGGGAACTTTATCGGCAGCCCCGGCTCTCGCGTTCTGATCCAAATCCGAGCGGCTGAAAATTTATATTAGATCTTATCACGCGAGCCTAAGTCGGGGAAAAATCAATAGAGGTTATCTTTTATGTCGCAGCGACTTGTGGAAATATTGATTTTCATTTTATAGCGAATTTGGAGCATCGGTTGGTAATCACTGGGCCGCTGACTTCACTGTTTCGCCCACTGTATCTCTTACACGGCAAGCAGCAACCGAGCCGAGATGAAAAACGAGAGAACATTGAGACTAGGGGGAGGAGAGAGAAGTTGGGAGGGGGGCTACACACACACACACACACACACACACACACACACACACACACACACACAGGTATCTAGCTATGAAACTCACTGCCACTACTGTGAGTGTTTAAATCTCTAAAAACATTCTCAGTGCATACACATTCACAGTCCACATTCATTCTGCAAATCTGTTGTGTCTTTAATTTTTATAGAACTGCATATAGGACTTCAGCTCAATGCTGATTCAACACCCCCCCATTTTCTCCCCAGTTTGGTCTCCTGCCAATTCCCACTCATCAACCAGCTCTCCCCTACCATACGAAAGCTATCCACCAGCTAAAGCCAGCCATCCTCATGCTACGTCACAGGGCGGCACTCGTAGGAAAGCGCTATCCACCCTCTTCTGCATACATGAGCTTACAGACACCCTTATTTATTCTCTTTTAAAATGGAGTACATCTGTTTACTGACTACATACTGAATATTGAATATCTGAATACTCCTACAAATACAGATACGAATAGGAGGAGCACTGTTTGTTTGTTTGCTTATTTATTTATTTATTTATTTATTTATTCTACCTTTTTTTTTTTCTTCAATAGTCAGTGGATTGGTCCGGTAGCCTGACCTACTTTAGTCACTGTCTTACCGAGTTCCAAACTAAAACCATATTTCTACCATATTTCTACCATATTTCTATACAAACTGGCTCAAAATGTTTTGTACAACTGTTTTTAACCTGTATTTTACTGTAAACTTTACAGGTAATGTTTTAAACAGGTGCTTTTTTATATATAAATATATATACAACTTTATTTTTCTTTTTTTATATTTATATTTCAGGCAGATAGTATGAGAAATGGTAAAGGAAACAACTGTGCTTTACTAACATGAGTTAGTGAAGAGTTAGTGTATTATGTAAGCGTTTGAACCATGGTTTTAAATGTTTAAATTTAAATATTTAACATTTTTTATTGTTATGTTAAAAAAAACATTTTTATGTTATTAAAAACACTATATTTTAACCATTTTCCCCTTTTAATCTTCAATCTCAGTAGTGTTTAGACTTTAAGTTAGCTCTGTACAGCACTTGGTCAATGAAAGCTTTTTTTTTTTTTTTTTTTAAACTGCTATATAAATCAGTTTGCCTTGACTACATTTGGGACTCACTGATCAGAATGCACATTGTGATGAAATCAAGTATTTACTAAATATATGGAGTATGCAGTCATGACAATGTAATGTGAACAACAGCATTACATTTTACATCATATCCCATTCCACTGAAGTAATGTAACAGTTCCATACACTCAGACGAGTTGAAAAAAAAAAAAAAAGTGCTAGCAAAAGTAATGGTGTCTCATGAGAGAGTCTCCTATGGAAATATGGCACCGGCGAGAGACAGCCGAGCCGGCACACCACCCATTTTCTGTTAGCTAAACCATTTCAGCGGTGCTCTAATGAAGGAGAGCCTGAGGGTTGGCAAGTAATGGCCTAGAAAGCCTGACATTTTGCCTGCCAGTAATAGCAATAGCTACTGTAACAGCAGTGCAGCTCAGCAATGATGTACTCCAGGCTCTCATTGCCCTTTGTAAGGAGGGTGGAAATGCCATTTGGAAAAAAAAAAAATACAAATTGAATAAAAATCAAGTGGAGAATAAATACAACAGCCAGGCAGCCACAGTGGCCCTGTGTCCACATCAGGGCACGTGGAGAGTAATGCCCCCTATTTCACTACTTTTGATTTAGAGAAATAACTTCAAGCTCAACCTAGGCGCCCGAGAAGAAAAACGATATTGCACATTCAGAATAACTCGCCGGTGCATTACGGCACCTAACCTCCGCCGCCCTTTGAAATGGAGACCGATTCTTTAAATTCTTCCCGGCCCGCAGAGCCGATAAGCAATTGGACAACGTGCCCAAAGTTCACCTCGGCTTTCTCTTCTCCGCCGAAAGCCATCTGCATTCTTTCCGTAATTTTCCCAGCCACCTGAGATCAGCGGCTAATCGGGAGTGATCTGACACCGGGATCGCGGTGCAAAATATTTTCCCATAATTCTCAGCTCTTGTAAAAGGCTGGTGCATCCTGTAAGGCCCTGAAAAGTCTCAGGGAGAAAAAAAAAAAAAAAAAAGCTCCAAATGCCACGTGAGGGATCCTTGTTTTTCGCTCTTCTGGCATTACAAAAAGCGTTTGTGTTTATAGCTGGATGCCAGTTGAGCATATCATGCTCTTAATAATGTGCTCCCTAATCACCTCCGAAGTAAGTTAATGCCTTGCGTATTTTGTGTGTGTGTGTGTTATCTCTCCTCCTACAGAAAAGCAAGGCCCCAGTCCCAGTGGTTTTGAGCTCAGGCCCCAGGTGGCTGCTGGATGTGACTTGGCAAGGAGCAGAAGACAACAAAAACAACTGCGTGGTGTACAGCAAAGGTAAGATCCCAGGTTTATCACTCCACCCCACACACACACCCACCCACACACACACACACACACACACACACACACACACACACACACACCACTTGTTTTCTCTTTTTGTTCCATCTTGCACATTTAAAACACAACACCTAGACAGTGCATGGTACAATATTTTTATTTTTAAGATTTTAAGATTAAATCCCTTTTAAACATTTTGAGAAGGATGTTGTTTTTGAAAATGACTAAAATTTCTTACAATGTCAGTATTTATCACGTTGTTGTAAGCTGAAAGTATGTAGTGTGAGAGGATGGCTGCGAGGAAAGGTGGCATGCTGAGCCAAAATTAGATAGTTGTTTTTTTTGGTTTATTTCTGGTCAGCGATGCCGTGTTTGTCTGTGCGTTTGATAGCTGTTGTGTATGATAGCGTTAGGAACATGCTAGGAGTGGCAGCAGAGACAGCAATGTAACATGTTTACAATAGTAGCCGATTATACAGTAGTCAGGGCAGTAGGCAGCTTTTTTGTACTGTAAAATCCATTATAGAATCGAACTCCAGTTTCTACCACAGCTAGCTTGATCATGGCTGAGAAACTGAAGTTGCTGTAGTATAATATAGGGCAAGTCCAGAGGGAGGGGGTTGCAAACTTTTTGGGGAGCAGCCAGACACACAAGTGATGAGAACCACTGGAGTAAGGAACTTGATTGGGTGAAAAAAAAAATGAACTGGTAGATGGTAACAGATGGACATGCATTTTAATTGGTATTTTGAATATGTCAGCATTGAGGTAACTATCTGATCATACACTATGACTAACCATGACAACCGTAACAAGCCTAGATGAGACACACATATAGTCACGTGTGGTGGCCTGGGAAAACCGTACACATGGTGAAATTTTGACATGTTCTACTATCTATAGTTCTGAAAACTTTCCTGAACTGAAATATGTTTTTCTTTTGCATCTCGACCACAAGTAAAGTCCGAGCATTGTAAAGTCGGCTTACCACCAAAAGTGAAATGAAAGCAAACTGCATAAAGATTTCATTCATATCATTCACAGACATGATGATAGATTATAAAAACTGAATTGATTAGGCTTGTGTTCAATTTGCTGCAGCACATAACTATGTACAACTTGATCAAAGTAAGGAAATCACACTTAGCTAGCAAGGTTTTAAACAAGTTTTTGCAGACTGACTGTTTTCACTCCCAAATTTTACCCAGTATGATGATCTTAGCAGGAAGTTGGGTTAAGCAAGATTAGAAAACATTTCCATGTCTTTTCAGAGAAATATGTTTATGGATTCTTATGGCTAGGGTGTCAAAATGTTATAGGCAAAAAAAAGAATAAATAAATCACCAAAAACTGTCACACGCATATCTTTTTTATAAGTATTGTTTCAGGTAAATATCAGTTTGATACCTTACAGATATAAAGCTAAAAAAAAAAGCACACATGATTTAATAACAAAGGTTTTATGGACATTTTTAATTTTAATTAAATATTTAATTTGCAGTCTGCTTGCATTGTATGTTATCCAGCAGAAACATTTTAATATCTTTATAGCAGCATGGCAACACAACCTACCCATGCTGTCAAAACATAACAAAGTTGCAGCAATGAGATCCGAGGCTCCCTGTCATCTCACATTTACATTGTACTGTGTGTGGGTGACTCGCAGTGCGCTCCATTGTTGCAGATCGCGGCACATTGACACTACAATTTTAAAGCTTTACATGAAGCTCCAGATAAGTAGTCTGATGAAGATGGGTGACATTTGAAAAAAAATAAATAAATAAAACAGTACATAAATGGTGATTTGTGAAGGATAGCTCAGCTCAACTCGGGTTCTGAAATGGAGTGAACAAGCGGGATTTGCAATTGGCGGATTTTCAGCCTAGTGGTTCTCGTCGGCTAATCACTAGACTGCACTGGGGGAGTTATCCTCTTACCCGGCTACTTAACTTTGTGCTCTTTATCAGCTGAATCATTAAAGTTTTGATAAGCTGTTAAAGACGATTACGTGTAATCTTTTTTACCAGGAGACCAACTATATGAAACAAAAAAGGGGGCTAATAACAAGATTCTAGAGCTAAGGGCTGTATGATTTTGGCTCTATCACAGCCTTCTTTCTAAACAAAAGTGAAGGTTCCTGATGTATAGCATAAACTCGGTACAGTTTGTAGTGAATAATTTGTTGCTCATACTTACATCAGCTCACAGGGATGACTTTTATGTGCATACAGTCTGTGGTTAGTAATACATAACCAAGGCCAAGCTGAAGTCTGGGTTATATAGAAAATGCCCTGGTAATGAATGTATCCCAGCGACCTGTGTGGCATCATTCATTATAAATGGGTGAGAATGATTCCCCTTTGGGTTGCTTCAAGCAACCAGGACAGGCTTCGACCTATATATAGAACACTGCAGGCTAATAACTACAGCAAGCAGGCAAAATCCAGTCTGCTATTGGGTCATGCTACATTTACAGGAAAAGTGTTAGACTTGTGTCTTGAGTGTCAAAATTTCTATAATTTAGTCTAAATCTTTTTGTGGCATCTCATATACAGTATTTTTAGGTTCTGTCTGGTACTGTATGTTATAGAATGAGTATTTACTGCACCTCGGTTTGCAAGTGGTGTCATTTGTTTTACATTAGCCTCACAGTGAGGCTTCATCCAGGCAGCACTAAACCTCTCCACTTCATCGCCATAACTCATTATCCACCTGCAAGTGCCACAATGCCCCATCTACACACTCCAGCAGCTTCTTTCAGCTCCCACACACTCCCCACACTACTCTCATTAAACACAAGCAGCCCTTTTTTCGCACGGAAACACTACAGACGAACATGCTAACGCGGCTAACAGCGAGTGAAAGCTGATGGAGGCAAGGTAGCGTTGGACATTTGCGTGATGTTAATTAGCTCCCGCTTGCTCACATTCACTGTTGATACTTCTGGGTGAAGTCTTGCTTTGAGAAGCAGACAGAAATCATTGTTTGTCGAATTTATTAGCATCAAAAAGGTACGGCTTGCATTTTTTTAAGGACCTGATCAAATGCGTACTGTATGTACTAATAATAAATGGATTAAAAACATGCTGTTATTTGACAAAGAAAAACCTGTACTTGTTGACACAGTGAAGTTTTCTGTCAGGAGATGTTTACTTAACATTCATGGAAGGAGTCTTCAGTGTCAGCAATTTGCAGCAGTCTGCCAGGACAAGACAAGCATTTTCTGTCTTATTAAATTCAAGAGAGAAAAAAAAAAAGGCTGGTGAGGGAATGACTGGTTATAGCTGATATAACATAGGAACTAGCTTGTTTTGTGACATTCCACATTAAATGTAACTATAATGGATAAAAAGTATGATGCATAGTTTAATAAAATATTTTTAAAAATGTAATTGTTGGCTATTTGCTGTGATAAGAGGAATAAATGACATTGGGGGTATGCCGTTATAGGAAAATAATCAATTTTGGGGTGGCAACTTACGCTTTACATTACCCCGTTGTTGATTATTTGCCTATAACAGCATTGTGTTTTATTCCTTACTTGAGTTATTTGTAGTCAGACTAATAAAAGGCTTATTATGTTGATAACTTTTTATGCTATAGCTCTTTAAAAAAAAACATAGTAAAAATTTGCAACATACCCCACTATTTAATAGATCTCTATTTCTAAACCTTTCTCAAAACTGCTCATATTGGATTAAAAAGTTTCAGCCAAACACTAAAAGCCAAGTCAGGCTAAAACACAGAAGGGAAAACTGCTCACGAAAAGGGGCATATTTTAATTGTTTTTCGCCTGAACCTCCCCTTTGAGCGTCACGGTGGCGAAGTGTGAGGAGGTGCCTGGGTTATTATCTGCTATCTGCAAAGCCAGGCAAACTGTGAGTGCGTAATAACCAAACAACAGAACACAATGTCAAAAATTCATTATCAGTGTATTAAAACTTAGTCGTACCCTGAAGGGGTCCCCGTCGCAGTGCAGAGCGCCGCCGTAATTATGTTTAATTAAAACACAACAGAGATCAACAGAATCGTTTTCATTAGGAAATTATTAATGATTCTGTCGCAACAATAATTGATTGCGCTGAGCCAGGCAGTAAGTGCGCACGGTCAGGGTTGGTGTGACTGGAGGAGAGGGAGCGAGAAGAAAGAGGAGGAGGGGGAGAAGATTGAGAGACAGACAGAGAGAGAGAGAGAGAGAGAGAGAGTGAGTGTGTGAGGTAATGTGTTTAAGAAGTGACTGTCTGAATTGGAAATGGCTCCCTACTACTAATATTGTTGCAATAAATACATTATAGATTAGTGCAGTACAAAGTGCACTCACTATATGTCACCCTACCTCTTCAGACTTAGCATAGGTAAGTCATCTTATTAAAAGCTTATTTTAAGGTGTCCATGTGAATTGGGTCAAGACTTCCTCCTGGAAAAACCGGTCCCATGTCTGAAAGGATAAAGATAAGTCAGGAATAAAATATGAAGTTACTGTTACCACCATGTAGATGATTATTTTCCAATAACAGCATGTCCTGATGTGTTTTATTCCTCTTACACCACAACAATTTGTCAATGATTTTTTTTTTTATTAATTAAAGAATGACACATAGTTCTTTTTATCTGTTATAGTTATGTTTAAATGGCCACGAAATGACTTCCTGTTATCACTTATCACTTATATCAGCTATAAGCATATCAGCTCATTCCTTCGGAGAAAAAAAGCCTTGTTTTTCTCTCTTTCTCGAATTTAATAAGACATAAGACATGCAGCTTGTTATGTTACTAAAAATGATAATTAAAAAAAAAAAAACACTGACACTAGAGACTCCTTCCAAAAATGCTAAATAAATTTTTTTTTTAGTTTTCTAACTAACTAAATAAAGTTTTCTAACTAACTAAATAAAGTTTTCCTTACAGAAAATTAATCAACCATCAACCATATCAACAGTTACATCTTATTAAGTTGTTTATGTGGAGCGTCCATCATACATGTGTGCAAGTTGTTACTATACATAGAAACGATAATATAATATAATATAAACTTTAATATAAAGCTTGTCTGAGCTGCAAGACCAATCAGAAGTGGGAATTCAGAACGGCGCTGTGCTTTTTTCTAGAATTTGTATTTGCTTATTAAAAAAGAAGATGAAGTGCCCATCTAATCTAGTTGTGCTGTTTTTTTTTTTTTTTTTTTTGTAATGCCACAAACTCGATTGACCACATAAGTACAAAGTGCTCAGTATGAATAGATCAGTGCGTTCTCACCAGACCTTTCTGTTGAATGTGAAAAATCTCCTTTCATCAATGGAATATCGTGAATATCGTGAAAAATGATTTGATGAGGTTTCAGTATGAGGAATGTGGACATGGATTTTGGAAGAAGTGTTTTTGGTTAGAACTTGTGAGGTTTGTAACGTGTGTGTAGCTGTGTGGAAATGTGCTACTACAGAAAAGGTGTTTTTGCAGTTGAGAATCACCTTCATACAGAAATATGGACATTCAAGCACAATCTCTATCTCACACATGCACACACAGTATTACAATTCTATTTTTGAGGGGTATGTCCATCGATTTGTGTATAGATACATACAGTATTACAGCTACATAATACCTAAAGATGACCTCAATCCTAAATGCCATAACATTCATAGTTCAAAAATCTGTAACTTGTATGACTCTATGCTCTATGTACATACTTTTAACAATTTATTGCTACAACTTGTAGAAATTGTCTTGTAGTCCTACTCTATGTGCATAGATTTGGCAATATGTAACTACAACTTGTATAAATTTTATTTCAGCCCCATTCTATATGCATAGTTTTTATCATTTGTAGCTAAAACTTAAAAAAAAAAAAAAAACAATTCCGCCCCATTCGACATGTGTATTTTTGACAATTTGTAGGTACAACTTGTAGAAATTTTCTTTCAGCCCTGCTCTCTATGGATAGTTTTGATAAGCTATAGCTACAACTTGTACTTTTTTTTTTCAGACCTGATCTTTGTGCATATTTTTTGACAATTTGTAGCTACAACTTGTAGAAATTTTCTTTCAGCCCTGCTCTCTATGGATAGTTTTGATAAGTTATAGCTACAACTTGTAGGGTTTTTTTCAGACCTGATATTTGTGCATATTTTTGACAATTTGTAGTTACAACTTGTAGAATTTCTTTCAGCTCCAATCTATGTGCATAGTTTTGACAAGTTATAGCTACAACCTGTAGAATTTTTTTCAGCCCCTCTCTATTTATGTAGTTTTTAATCATTTGTAGCTACAACTTATACATTTTTACTGTATGTGCGTAGTTTTGACAATTTGTCTCTACAGCTTGAAGAAATTTTCTTTCAGCCCTGCTCTGTGCGCATAGTTTTGACAAGTTATAGCTACAACTTACAGAATTTATTTTCAACCCCAATCTATGTATGTAGTTTTAACAATTTACAGCTACTAGTTGTAGAAATTGTCTTTTAGCTAGACTCTGTGCATAGTGTTGACAAGTTATAGCTAATTACTAATTACTAAGCTGAATTTTTTTCAGCCCTATTCTATGTGCGTAGCTTTTATAATTTGTAGCTACAACTTGTGTATTTTTTTCTGCCCCACCCTATGTGCATAGTTTGTAGCTACACCTTGTAGAATTTTTTAAGGCCCACTTTATGTGTGTAGTTTTAACAAATTTTTAAAAATGATCTGACTTTGATTTGACGAAGTTTTTTGTCATTTTTGTTTTTACAACTACGCTCCTTCCATTTTAGGCAGAGAATTTATTTAATTGAACAATGTAATGAATAATTAAAGCTTTTGTTCACACTTTAGATTCATGAAACAATTATTAAAAGTTTGCTTTTAATACTTATTCACCAGGTTCTTATTTGGATTTTCTGTTCTGTTTCAAAAGGTCTAGTACATACATTCTTGCACCTGTAGATAGTTCTGTGAAGCACTCTAATATCACTTACACAAGGCTGTAAATGTGCTGAATAATAGGGCAAAATATGCTTATTTCATACAGTGTAACACACCATACAGTGTAACACACTATCAAAATATTTAATACCAAGAAATTTTATGCTAGGATTTTTTTGTAGTTCTTCAAAATGAAGTTGAACTACACTGCACACAAATAAAACATAACATCGCTGCAGCAAAGTGTGAGGCATTTTCACTCCTCCTGAAGCTGATGTTTTGTTTTAGGGGAGTTTGAGAAAATTTCATGAAAAATTACTTGGTTAAAGTCGTGCTTATGCAGTTATTTACACTGATTTTTTTATTCAAATACAAAACTGTATGTTTGCCCCCCCTCTAATAAGTGTAGGTGTGCAAGTTCCCCTTTTGCTCCATTTCTGAGTCGCCTATGGTTAGTGCTATAAAGACTTAGAACGAGATAGAAAAGCTGAGAGAGAGAGAGAGAGAGGGAGTGAGGGAGTAGCGTGTAAAGATCAAGCAGGGTCCTGCTGCTGCCATTAATTATGATCCTATTGTGTAGCACAGGGGCTAATAAGAGTGATGTAAAGCACCCCAGCGGCATCCTAATCAGCCCTGTGAAGTACCTGCAACCTGGAGTGCCACAGCTTTGTGTGTGTGTGTGTGTGTGTGTGTGTGTGTGTGTGTGTGTGTGTGTGTGTGTGTGTGTGTAGCGTGTAGTGTGTGTATATGTATAGTGTGTGTGGAGTCCATCCTTTAAAGGCCTGCGTGGGCGCGATGATTTAACCCAGCATAATTATATAATCGATGGTGAGAAATGCTTGTGTATCGATTGGCACGCTCTGTGTCAATGTGGGAGCAGGAGCTTTTAACAGAACACACACACACATACACACACACACATCCACCCCCATACAAACGCTCTGGTAATGGGTAATAGATCAGCAAAAAGAAAAATATATATCAGTCCTTCCCTTGAGCTTTCAAGGTTGCATTAGGACTTATATAAGATCTCCGCTTTCCATTTTCGAACGCCCTAATCGTTACATTTTAATTCTGCTTTGTGCACGACACTATCTTCCTAACATTTTGTAATTTTTCACACTTCAGTTCTACATGCAATTGTGTGTTTAAAGAGCAAAGATAGAGACTCTAAATCAGGAAAATCCGCCCACGTTCTCCTTCTGTGACTCATTTTTTATTTTTTTTTAAAAGTGCATTATGGTGGTTATCTCCCAGCATATTTGGAGATCAGGATAAGTGGATTTAGGACCTTTTTTTTTTCCAACTGGTCGATTTTCACTCCACACGGCGCCCACAATAGAGAATTTGTAATAAATAATTAATCTGCAAAAGCTAATGTGATTATATGCTGTTTTGATAGTGCTTAGAGCCCAATGTGTATATAGAGTATAAAAAATTGATTAAATGTGGAGGTCTGGTGTTAGAAAGCTGAATGAAGGGCTTACAGGTAAGCTCTCCTTGTTAATTTCTTAAAATCACAGACAAAATCTTCAGATAATCTATATAATGTATCAGAAATAAGGCTGGATTTATTCGAATTAGCATATAGTCAAGACTATTATTAGACCATTTTTGAATGAAGTAACATTGCTATGATCTAAATGCATCTGTACTTACAAGACAATATGTAGCACTTATTATATTTGATGTAAATAAAATGGCTTAAAATATCAACATATATAATATTTGAACATATAAAGTCGACCAAACTTGTTTTGAGAATTTTTCACAAAAGAAAAAAAGGACACAAAAGAGACTTCACTTAGTCCCTCATCAATAAATTCAGATTCTACAAATATGCTAATTAGAAACACCCCCATAAATACAAATCCCCGCCCCCTTTCCCTGTTAAACCAGTGAAACAAGAGGAAAAGCAATTTTTTCATGTCATTTGCATATGCATTTGCATATTGATCCTGATAGGCTCTTATATATTATGATACAATTACCATTATGTTGCATTTTCTTTATAAATTTACCTCAGAAAAAAAAATTGTACAAATTCAAACTTAATGTGGTCGGATTTCATGTGAATGAAATCAGAAGAAACGCTACAAACCCTTACCATGAAAGTCAGGCAACATTTGTTTACTAAAATCTTAAGTCAGTGAAATGCACTTTGTTTCTCTGACACTATAGATATCGCACTTTACGCCATAGTTTATTTTATTTTGTCACCAATCTACCTTTTTAATTTGTAGGAAAAAAAGAAAAATAGCGTGTCCTTCTGCCTCATCCACTGCTGCCCTATAAGTTTCATCCACCATATTGGTTATTGATGTAAAAATGGATGATTTTAGTATATTTTGGCTCTGATACGATGCACCAGTCTGACTTTATGGATTAATATGTTTAATTATAGTGTATATATTTGTGTTTGTGTTGAAAATGGGACTATGTACTACATACAGACACCAAAAGGGCCACATCATTAGGACTGGATTTGTATTATAACGGCAGCTGTGATTATGGTTTCAGGATGCTGTGTCTCTACCAATGTGTGCATGTGAGAGAGAAAAAGAGAAAGACACACACTTGTGACCTCTCCGAGGAGGTGTGACGGGACATGGAGTGCAGCCTTGCTGTAGGTACACGAAACGGGATGACAGAGTGTGTCTGCTTACCTAGACAGCACCATCCATCCTCGTATGTGTGTGCGCTTGTGTACAGAGAGGGATGTTATACTATCTGTATACTACCGCTTCTCTCTCCTTTTCACTTTCTACAGTAGGTCGTTCTTCTCAGCTACCGTTGCTGTTCGGGCTAAGGAAGTGATGGAAGCAACATGAGGACACACCCTGTCCTGTGAAACAGAGAGAGAGAGAGAGAGAGAGAGAGAGAGAGAGAGGGAGGGGGAGCAGTGAAGAAGAAGAGAGAGATCCATCTGTCCAGTCTCTGTGAATGGCGCCATAACGTGGCTATAATGCTCTCATAAACTTTACACGCCAGAGGTCATCATGGCTTATTGAGGATCGTGAAAATTTACAGTAGATGAACTCATGCAGCTATTGATGAGCCCAAGAATCACCTACAGTCTCACCAAAGGACATGACAATTTAATGGTTTTTAATTTTAGAGCCCTCTGCTGCCTACGAGACGATATGACAGTTGTAAATGCAGTTAAAAACATTGGCAAGTCTCCGCCCATTTAATGAAACTACATATGCCTGAGGAGATTTGCCCTTCCCAGATACAGTTCATACCCAAGACTCTCCTTTGCAAGAAATTTCCTTATCCTTGTGTGGATAATCTCACCTGCAGACTGTAGATTCGTACCCGAGAGCTGTTGGAATCGTAAAGACTGTCCCGTGCTCATCCCAGGACTCTTATTCACAGTCTGCACACACGTAGTACTGTTTGCCTTCACTTCTCCACCTGTACGCTGTAATAATTTATAATCAAACTATCTGGTGTCACCCAGAAGATGATGACTTCCAGTTTAAATCTGATTCCCCTCAAGGGAATTTCTTCCTTGCCACTGTCGCCTCTACGCTTGCTCATTAGGGATCTAAATGTATATTCAATTAAAAGTACTATACCTAGAAAATTGAATGGAATTGAAGATGGAGCTCATTCCTGGGCTAGAAAACAACTTCTTTGCGTGGGAGTATTACAAATCACAAATTTGGATTTGGAAATTATATTAATATTATAGTTGTAGGTCCAATTTTAAAAATGACAAACCACCTTTAAATGAACAAATGACCAATTAAAAAATTATTTATTTAGTTATTTATTTATTTATTTTGGAAACACTTTTGTCTCAGAGTAAGATGTGACACTGCACTGTATGACTCATTTAGTAATATTAATTTAGATACTGTAAATTTTAATATAATTCTTTGAAAAACCTGGGAGAGCTTAAGCCTTTCATACATTCATTTTTTAAAATATATCCATATTTTTAGATTGTTTTTTTTTAAATTTATCATTACTTAAAATATAGATCATATGAATTTTGATTGTTTTAATTACTTATTTAATAAAAATAAATGAATTGTCCATGTGTATGAAGAGCATTATACCTTTAAAAAAAAAAAAAAAAAAAAAACAGAATTTGGAAAAAAATCTTTTATTTGGAAAAAAATTTAGAAAAATCTAGAATTTGGGAAAAAAAGTTTTAAAAAAGCTAATGTGTTTGTTGGATTCTGGTAAAAAAAAAAAAAAATTACTTAAGTTGGGACTTTGGGGTTTGTGTAGAAGGTTTGAAAAGATATACCAGAGACACTGAGAATGGCAAACAGTCTAGAGAGCAATGGAAATCAGGATATTTTTATAGTAAGTCCTTTGGAGCTGATTTATATCTTATATTTTGCTAAAAAGATCCTTATAAGCATGGATACTATGCATGAAAGGGTTAAATTAGGAACAATGCATGTCTCCCTTGTTGTCTGTTACAAGCCTTCTATATTTTTCACCACATTTTACAAATACCAAGAAATCATTTGATTAATCAGTGCTATACAGATGGTATACCATAAGCCATGCTTAAAACTGGACTGTAAGCGTGTATCAGGGAAAACTGCGACAGCCGCATACACACTGTGCTGTTACTAATTAGAGAATTAGGCTTAAATACGTTAATTCAATGCATGCACAACATATGAATGATCACATAGGGTTCCTGACTCTTAGCACGAACACAAGAAAAGCACAGAGTCTCGCAGCAACACACCGTCCTTGGTTTCTCTTCTTGTTAATTAGCACATCGTATCTCTCTACTTTTGTTTGCTTTGGCGTTTTGGGTTTCTGACATGATTCCTGCATGTACAATACATATCTGTGAGAGCTTGTCCACTCTTTAGGGCTCAAGTTGATTGAAAACCGGTTGAGAAGACAAAAAAAATAGATGACGACAAATCAAACCACCGCAAGGCACTCTCAAGGTTTCAGCTAAAACCTATTCAGCAGAGAGAGAGAGAGAGAGAGAGCAGTGAAAAATATATATACACTCTATCCTGTCAGAGGGCTTTTGGCTTATCTTGAGTGACTGTCAGGGCTGGAAATATCAGGGAACAGACAGAAATATATAAAATTAATAAGCTGCTGGGTGTTGTCGGGAGTTATGATGCTTCCATAAATCCTGGTTTGATCAGAGCGGACAAGGCTTAAATCCAGCGCTCCCGAACGTGCAACAGCAAGTGTTTTTGGCCCTGGATTTTTCTTCACCCAGCGAGATAGAAGCCCTTAGCTGGCAAAATAAGATTTATCATCCAGCCGCTTTCCTTTCATGACTGACAAATCGGAGAAAGCTGGGAGCGAGTTGGCAGCCGTTGCTACCTTTAATGGAAGGGCAACGGCTCAACAAGGTGAAACCAGGGCCAAACAGAGAGAGGAAAAAAGATATGTGGGGAAAAAAAAGGAAGAAAAGAAAAGAAATTGTTAGTGAATTATCAGTTCTTCCTGTCTGAGAAAAGGTCGTGCTTTTTTGGTTTCTTTGTTTGTTTCTCAGAGCAAAAAGATGGATGATGTCCAAGTCATATTTCACGTCATGTATGAGGTAGTAAGTGAGCACACACGAAACATTTATCACCTCCGTTCTCCATTTGTTTTTTGTTTTTTTTAAATATAGGGCATCCTCTATGATGATTTTATGTGATGTGCATGCTTGCGATCATGTGTGTGTGTCGTCACTCTACATACAGTAGATGCACTTCCGTCAGCAAGCCAAGCTCATAAAAGAAGGTGCAGTTGTCAGCAGAAGAAAGAAAAATGACAAGATTGTCACAATAGTATTGTTCACCGGACCACATCGAGGCGACGTAATTCCAATTTCAGAGTCGCATTGAGAAAGGGCCGTGCTAGCACAAATAGTCTCGGTAAAAAATAGCACATGGCAACATGAACCTATTCACAGCAGAGCGAAAAATAATAATGCAAAACATTTATTTCATTGATGCGCTCCAAAATGCACCCCAATGCCTCTCTGATAAAAGTGAATAGCAGATCAGGACTTTAAAACTGGGGAAAAAATGGAGAGAGGGAGGCTTTAATTACAGCTCTGGCTACATGAAGGCGGTTGTAGAAGGCTGGCTGAACACTTCTCGTGAAACGCCTTCGCTTTCTACGATGTAATTGAATTAGAGGCTTGACGCCTGAAACGCTGGTTTCGATGGTAAGCTGAAGTTGGGCCTGCTACGTGTTATATTCACTGATGGATTTCTCATAGCTGAGCTATTTCAGCACCTCAGAAGGCCCGGGTGTGTGTTCGCCTGTGGCTCTTCCGCCATGAATTATTCAAAGAGGGACCAGCTTCACAAAGTGGTCATGAAGGAGGCCAATTCTGCTCTCTGGGAAACAGATTAACGGCGATTTTCTGCCAAGAGAGGCTGCAAAGTTGAAGGGGCATCGACATCAGAAAAGCTTTAATGTACTGCTAGTTTTTTTTTTAACCACCACGTTTTTTTATAGCCATATGTCGTGCAAACATCCTGCCTGCTGGTTGAGCTGAAACTTATAGACCTCAGTGAATTTAAAGTCACTGAAAGTCTATTGGCTTTTAATCAAGAGGTTGTAAGTGCCTAAATTAATAATATCAGGTTTGCTGACTGTTGTCTTTATATGAATTTTTATGTTGCATTTGGAGCTATATGCTGCTAGTTCTGCTTTCATAAAGAGATTTAGCTCTCAAAGGCAGGAATTACATTAAGTAATGATAAAAAATTATGCTTAGATGCTTAATAATCACAAAAGTTAGGGTATTACACACGATTCGGTGTAATACAATAAGATGAGGGTCAATATTGTGTAGCTAGTATAAGCTATAAAGAGGGTCAGGCACAGAGAATGTGGTGCAGAGACCACACCTCCTTCATTAGAATGTGGCACAGTAGCCACACCTCCTTAATTTGAATATGGCAAAGGGGCCACACTTCCTTCATTAGAATGTGGTACAGAGGCCACACCTCCTTCATTAGAATGTGGCACAGAAGCCACACCTCCTTCGTTAGAGTGTGGAACAGAAGGCACACCTTCTTTATTAGAATATGGCAAAGGGGCCACACCTGTTTCATTAGAATGTGGTACAGAGGCCACACCTCCTTCATTAGAATGTGGTACAGAGGCCACACCTCCTTCATTAGAATGTGGTACAGAGGCCACACCTCCTTCATTAGAATGTGGTACAGAGGCCACACCTCCTTCATTAGAATGTGGTACAGATTGAGTGTGGAACAGAAGGCACACCTCCTTAATTAGAATATGGCAAAGGGGCCACACTTCCTTCATTAGAATGTGGTACAGAGGCCACACCTCCTTCATTAGAATGTGGTACAGAGGCCACACCTCCTTCATTAGAATGTCACACAGAAGCTACACCTCCTTCAATTGGACTGACAGGCACAGAGGCCACACCTACATCACTCAGACTGACAGGCACAGAGGCCACACCCCCTTCACTTCAATTTGGTACAGAGGCCACACCTCCTTCACTAGAATGTGACACAGAGGCCACAGCTCTTTAACTTGGACTGACTGGCACACAGGCTATGCCCCTTCACTAAACTATGTCGGTACAGTGTGTATTACATAAACACTCCTGCAGTGTGGTTTAATAAGATGGAGCTGTGGAATGTTCTGGAGCTGCACACAAACCTTTCAGACCGATAAGCCATTAGCTTTCTATTTAAAGTATGTATTACACAACTACAGTGTGGTTAGCAGTGATGGTAAAACAGTCGTGTGTGTGTGTGTGTGCAACCTAACCTTCACCCGGCTGGTATCAGTGTGGGTAGATCTGAGCTTGCTGACCCATCCCAGGCCATACAGGAGAGGAAACTCTCTAGACATGAAGGAGTGTTGGGTCTTTGCCCAGCCTGGGAGTACACAACCGTGTGTGTGTGTGTGTGTGTGTGTGTGTGTGCGTGCTTTATACTATCACAGAGTGTGTCATGGAACGCCTACTGGTTATGCAGAGAAGGTTCAAAGACGCTCCTGCATTCCAGGAGAGGAGGAACAACCACACACACACACACACACACAAACACACACACACACACACACGCTCTCTCTCTTTCTCTCTCTCTCTCGATAAGAATGACAAGCTGAAGTGGGGAGCCCGATGCCGAGCTCGGCGAGATCAGCTCCTTCTTTCGATCCAAAAATAACAGGCCTGACTTCATTTTAAAGATTAAGAGTGTGTTTAAAACACTTATCTCACTGGATTGGAGAGGCAGTGAGACCTGAATTAGATATAACACATTATACATTATAATAATACTATTAATTGTGCTTTTTCTCATTGTCATCAGTTTGGCCTCATTTTTTCATCTTATCTCCAGTTTCGGCTGTGTCAGCACCAAAGGGGGCGATGCTTTAAGTGGATTTTATCCATTAAATCAGGATGAATGAATAAGAAATGGATATTATTTCATGGTTGTAAATGTGGTAGAATGTTGGCTGGGAAAAGCTTTTCTTCAGTGTCTGGGGACCGCATGCATGCAAGTTATGTCCTTACCCTGAAACTATGACTGAAGATTTGTATTGAAAAGCGAAATACAATAAAGTTCTCACAATAATTTAGCTAATAATAGTTTGAAAAAATATGTACAGTAGGGTAAAACTAAACAAAATGGCACCTAGTTCAACTAAACACAATTCATTTAGTGTAAAATTAACAATATTAAATATATTTGAGTATCTCGATCAAATGTCCTTTTTCTCCATATATTTCATTCAGTTGGGAAAAAACACCTGATATTGACTAAATTAATGCAGTCTATTTATTTGTTATTGTTCCTACTACTAGTCTTACAATTTTAGTGATTGTTAAGAGTTTATAGTTTATAGAATCATGTTTGATTTTAAAGAGCAACTGTATATTTGAGTAGCTTCGCTCTCATAACTATGATCACTCCCATAAGACAGATATTAGTGTTGTCCTGTTTCACCTGATTAAGGCTTAAGCCTACATTCCCCACACGGGAGACCATTTGATTATATTTACCTTTAATTGCCAAAGGGGCCGCTCTCCACCAATTAGCCAGCATTAGCCATTAAGTACAGGCAGGCCGCTTGTGTTTACACACAGCAATCAGGGGGCCTCACGGATTCACTCTCGACTTTTGTTTTCTCCAAAAGATGTCCTGCTTTGTCACTTAGAAAGTCCGAAGCCTTGAAGAAACGGCGTAAGGACCCTCGATGCGAGTCATCTCTGTGAAGTGGCATCATCATCATGCTTGAAGAATTTCTGTTTAATGTACTGTAATGTGGAATTCAGCGGGGACGCGTTTAATTGAGTTTTACACGAACCAGTTGGGAGTAGCACTGGAAGCTAGGTGATGTCGAGGTTTTTAATCTCTCCTGCGCCACGGAGAGGCTTGTTGACGGAGTGGTTCTTTCTCTTTTCTGCGGGGAGGGGGAGAGGGTAGGAAAGAGAGAGAGTGTGAGAGTGTGAGAGAGAGAGACGAAGAAGCGATACATGTGTGGATAAAACCAATTGGCAACCCTCAAAGGGAGTGGGGTTGATAAGGCAAATCCTGCACTTGTAGGGAAATAAAAGAATCCGACTGTTCATTAAAGGGAGAAACAAAACAGGCGATTGAGAAGGCAAGCAGGCCGCCTGGTGGACGAAAGAGAGAGGAAGAGACAGAAACATCCTGTCAGAGCGAAAGATTGCAAAATAATAAAGAGAATTAATAAGATAGTGTCAAATAGGGTTTTTTTTCGTGTCCTTAACAAAATTAGGAATGATGGACCACAATTATCTTAGAGAAGGGAATGGCGTTAGCTTACACACACTTCTAATTATGAGAGATAACCTCGGCTTGGAGCTCTCTTTCATCTCTACACTCCATCCTCCACACTTACTGAGCAGAGCTAGCACTGAGGTTGAACTCAAAGCCTTTTCTCTACACACTGAATATGCTATTTGGTTATTTGGTTGTCGTCTTGCATGGATTGTGTAAGATTTATAGTTCCAGTCTGAGATGCTCTATCTCTGAAGAGTTTCAGAATTATAGTACACATAGCTTCTTACACTGAAAAAGTATACTTATAGTCACTGGATTGAAGAAGCTTATAGCATTAAAAGTTCCGATTGATGCTCATAGTGAATAAATGAGGCTTCTGGTTGGTCTTTTGCCTTGTCAATCAAATATCTGTTTTTGGCAACATCGACAAAACGTTTCAGACCATCTAGCTGGAAGTTCAGGTCTACGTTACATAATTTTCTACCACAATGCTGTTGAATTCTCGAATTTGATTGGTCAGAAGCTGTCGAATCGTTTCCTCTAACAGTACACAAATCCCAGGTTTATTATATTAACTCATTTCTTCTAATACGTAATCGTTTCTACCGTAACAGCTAATTCACAGGGACGGATGCTCCGCATAATGTTATTTAACAAAGCAATGTGTATAATTATTGATACGGTGACGTTTTCTGTAAGGAGACTATTTAACATTAATGGAAGGAGTCTCCAGTGTCAGCACTTCGTAAGTCATTTTTTTCCGTACAGAAGAATTTGAAGAAGTTTCTCTGTAACATGACAAGCTGTGTTTTTTCTTATTATTTTAAAGACAGAGAAAAAAAGAGAAGCTGCTGAAGGTACTGGTGGTTTATAGCCGTTATAACGTAAATGATAACAAGTAACATAACGTAACTTGTTTGCAGACATTCCACGACATTAACTACTAACTATAATTGGATAAAACATGTCCGACATAACGTCACTCTTTAGTTCATTTAAAAAATGTAAGCACTGGCAAATTCCTGTGGTATAAAAGGAATAAAACACTTCAGGACCTGCATTGTGCCATAACACATCATTGATTATTTTCCTACACACACCATTGTGTTTAATTTCTTACGCAGAACTTACTTGTTTAGATGGCATACTGTATTACAGATTTGGGGTGTGATGCATATTGTTATACTGAGAGGGAATTATTTCAAGGCTTTGTACATCCTTTCAAATATGCTACAAGAGTTTTTAGACAAAGAATGCTGGTTAAAGAAAAAAAAACATAGAAAGAAATTAGATCCAAGTAGCATAATGTTCATAACATCTCAATAACATAATCGCAAGGGTGGCGTCGCGACATTGTTTTGATCACTGCTACTGCACAGGCTTTCTTTTTGTTTAGACAAATATCAAGACGCTGCAGTGAGGACGTTTTCCCAATTAGCAAACAAGTTGCAAATGACGTAAATTGTGTCAGCGTTTGTGTTAAGCATTTCTACACTGTTTTGACAAACAACCCCTAAGATGTATGTTTTAAAAATATATTCCAGACACGCATATTTTACGCGCATTGTTTCTGCAGTGTATCTGCAAAAATCTTCCTCTTTGAAACTCCTGAAAACTGTAATGTTACAAAAGTACAGTTAGCAAAGGACCGTGAATTTTTTTACTGAGAAAAAAATTTCAGAAAAGGAAAAAAGTCACTTCTTTCTAAATTGTGTATGTTTCATGGGCACTTCACCTCTGGCCAGGTCGCAGAGCTCCCTTACCCGAGCATAGC
Source organism: Pangasianodon hypophthalmus (assembly GCF_027358585.1). NCBI lineage: Eukaryota > Metazoa > Chordata > Actinopteri > Siluriformes > Pangasiidae > Pangasianodon > Pangasianodon hypophthalmus. The sequence continues at coordinate 6,068,242 of NC_069731.1, read as the reverse complement.
CTCATTAATGAAGTTTCAAACCTCTCAGGCTTAAGGTGATACCCTGAAATAAAGCCCTAATGAAAGGCCACTCGGGGGAGCATAGGGGAAAAAAACGAGGGCGAGAAGGGAACAGGGGTGAGGAAGAGGAGTGCAGAACGAATAACAACCCCTCCCCGAGTAATCAGCCCTCACGCCATTGGCTGCATGAGAGGTTCCAGGGCTTGTTGTTTTTTTTTTCCAGGGAAAATAAAGCCATTCATCAAGACATCAATAAAAATATGGGGCTCAGATTATTATAGTGTTTGAATAGCGTCCGGCCCCGCTCGTAAATAATGGCCACCTCTGCTCGAATTAATTAGAATTAGAATGCAGATAATGCGCGTGCTCTTTTTATTGCCGGGACCTGAATCAATTTTACAGTCTTATTCAGACCCCGAGCAAGGTCAGGCAAAGTTGTTGGGACGAATCTGCACCTTGTAAAACAATATTTCTACGATCAGCATCCACTGTGCAGGTTAGGGTAAGAAATGAAGAGATATATTAGCTATCAGAGTGTCTGTAGTAGGATTTTTTTGGTGTAATTTCGGAGATAACCATGAAGGGCACCTTGGCTCGGAATAATATTTTACAGATAATTCGATTACGGTTGTTTTCATTAAACCTTTATCATCCATATTAACACGTTAACCTAACTTTGTTTAGGCATTTGTGTGATATTTAGATCTACATCCTTTGCTTTTTTCTTCCCTTCCCTAAAGTTTAGTGAACATTTGAATTTTGACTATCAACTGCATGCCTTTCCACCATTTCTCTCTATCTCTTTCGCTTTTTCCACTCTCTCTCTCGGAGTAAAGCTGTCAGATGAGACAACAATAGAGCTATTCCGCTTCTCTGCAATACCTTTGTAGTTCCTCCAATACTTTAGAGAATGGATTTAACATGGCTTTGCCTGGTTCAGGCGACAAAGTCCCCAAATCTTCCTATCTCCTCACCTCATTTCCATTTTTGACGCTAGTGCAGGATCGTGTTTTTCCCCCTCTGACTCCCGACTGACTAGATTTCCTTCTTTCCAGTAGCAGTGACGGTCATAAATCTTGTTTGTCTATTAAGCTTTCATAAATAAGCCTATAATCTAAACAACAAACAGTGAAATCATAATTAGCACAATTAGCTCTAGACATAACACACCACTTTTTTTTTTGTTAACATGATACCATGATAACGCACCAGTTTTTCTTCATCGCTAGCAGCGAGATGAAACTCCTCGCACTGTACTGAACTGAAATTGCGTGGTTTTTTTTTTTTTTTCTACTGAGCGTTTCGGTGACCCTGAAGGTCCCACAAATGAGCGCATCTGTCGCTTAATTACATGTTTTCTCGCTCCTTGTTGAACTCTGTACCTCCGTTAGTTCTGCGGCTGAATCTTGATTATGATTTCTGTGATACAGTATAAAAGATGCCAGGATTTCAGAGGAACATAGCAAGGATTAATCGCTGCCACAGATGCGGTTTTCTTCCTTCGGTTTCTTTACCCTACCACATTTATAAGGCAGATTTAGCAATGGCTAATCTGTATTTTTTTTTTTTTTTAGCAGATTTTTAGTATCCAGGTTATTAAAGGATTGAGGCATGAGCTATATAGCTATATAAATATATTGCTCCTTTATATATATATATAAATATAAAAAGGAGCAACCTTCTGTTCGGCAGCACCAATACCCACAATCCTCCCTGAAAAGTGCCTCAAGCTTTCTCTGTGCTGTTCCTAAATGGCCTGAACTTTGCTGGAATATTCTAGACTGCCAGACTCACCTGTCTTAAAAGTTTGCAGCACCTGTCAGCTGTCAAGTGGCCGGGGATTTCTCCATGGGTCTTACGCTGGTCTTTCATATCATGGCTCATTAAAGCGCAGCCTGGGCGATGGGCGTATTTACATATGGGCTAGCAGGAGGTTTTAATTTGCACTGGTACGGAGCATGACCGGAACTGAAGAGCACGCTGCCACAAAATGACTTTTCCTCACTCGAGACACACACACACACACACACACACACACACACGCACACACACACACACCTTGTTCCCCGCTCCGCTTAGAAAACACCAAGCTGGGTCTAATTGCCTGAGCTGGGGCACAAAAGATGGAGACGGTGAACCTTTTCCGCGGTACCCTGGAGGCCGAGTCTGCTCCGTTCGCCTGCTTCCTCAGTGGTCCTGGGGATTCTTCTGAGATTTTATTTTACGGCATATGCCTTCATCATTAACCCTTTCAAAAATGTCTGGAATTCTCCTTTTTAAAATTATTTTACACTACATCTCTAAGCTTTTCATACTTTCTGGAGTTCTGACAGCTTTTGCTTTTGGTGTTAAGTGCAGAAGAACTCATACCAATAATAATAATTGGATTCATAACCAGATGTTGGGGTGTCTACACTGGCTAATAGAAGGGTAACACCTTAGGCTGTATAGGGTTCTTTAAGGGTTCTTTGGATAAGTAAGGGATATTAACAAGCTTCTTTAATAGGTTCTACTGAGAAGCCTATACAGCCTGTTGTGTGAATGTTCTAATATCCAGGCTAGATATCCCCAACATCTGGTTTATGAATGCAATTATTGTTATTATTAAAAACAACTTCTGTATTTAACACAAAAAAAGCAAATTATGTCTCAAGAACAGTGTAAAATGTACAAGATACATACATACAGATGTACAAGGTTCTTTAAGTGTCCTTTGAATAGTAAAAGGATCTTAGCTTCCTAAAAGGGCCCTACCTGAAACCCTTTTTGTTATTGGGTTCTACGTAGAAACCTCAGGAGTTCCCCTCTAGAATCCTTCTACATTTCCAGATTTACTGTTATAAGTCAGTATTACCAGTACTGTTTTGCAGACCGAGTCTTCTCATCGCTTGTTTCAAAGGTTAATATTTGTTGAAAGCAAGACTGCTCTTAAAGCTGCATCATCAAGTAGCCATGTGTCAACATCCATCATGTACATTTTATCCCTCTCCATCCTTCTGACGACCACAACACTGCCCACATACCATGCACACACACCCGCATCCTGCCACCAATCTCCAGTGACGTGCTTGGCCCACAACTCGGCTCTCGCTCCTCTCCGTGCCGTAGCGGCGCTCCATCAGATCTGGTGTCTTTGGGGCGGACCAAAAGCAGCGGAGATTTTTTGGAAAGCATATTGTCTCGTTCCACCATCTGTGCACGAGGAGAAGATGGTGGGAGAGGCGCCCGTTCTCCGTCTGCGGATCTGGACTGCAGCACTGCAAAGTGAACCTGAGACTAGGCTGCCCACGAGAGCTTAGCACCATCGATTCGCACGTCCGCCAAACTCTACCATCACCGTACCAGAATGCAGCCATTTGGGCTCTTCGCAAATCAGGCTGGTGCTGTCTCTGCTGGAAGTGAGTGGATTCTCTGAGGCATCGCCTTATGTTCAGATTTTTTACTATCCTGTCAGAAACATTGTATGGCAAGATGTTGTATGGGGTTGGATGTTTTTTTTCCCTTTCTTTGCAGGTTGCCTGCATACAGGTCTCAACATCATTGTGCTGTCCTCAAGTGTGTACACTAAGGTTGTCCTAACTGATGGGTCTCTCTGTATTTTCTTCATGCTTTTGAGTAGGAAACTGTATAAATGCAATTGGAGTACAAGATTGGTTGTGTGTGTGTTTTAGCAATATCCTCATCCCATGTAGGCTGGCGGCTGGTTCAGCTGCTCCTTGGCTGGGATGCTAATACAGAGCAGATTGGTGCAGATCTGCAGCCCTTGTTGTTTGATCTTTCCTCCTCGCCCAGCACACGCTGGCACCTTCCACCCCTGCCTCTCCGCATGGCGCAGGCAGAACTGGCATGGCCTCAACCCGCCTGCCAGCTTTCTTCTTCTTCTTCTTCTTCTTCTTCTTCTTCTCCTTCTTCTTCGTCGTCTTCTCTCTTAGTCTCTTGGTTACCCCCCTCCCTTCTTCTGCCATGCCATACTTGTTCCCTTGTGGTTGTGAATTTACAAGAGCTAAGCTAGTCTAATCACAACAGGAGTCTTCAAATTTGCACAGGAAAAAGGAATGCCATATGTTCACCTTGACATCTGAGGTTTTACTTCACATTAACATTCTGGTACACGAGGAAGCCCTTTCTGAAATCTTTTCATTTTTATTCCATGATATATCAGATCCTAATCTTCTCATAACTAACTTAAATACAGAGAAGAAAGCAGTAGTGATACTAAAGGAGGCAACCCTCAAAAAGAAGGTACAAAACTGAAACATTGCTTGTCAGTGTTGTGGAATCACCTCAAGAACCTTGAAATTTTATTATGTATCTTTTATGTGTGAAAATTTTTTATGCATACCATACCTAAGGACCGTGGTACCCTATAGGAGCACTACTAAGTGCACTCCATTCACCTTACCATGTTTCTGATTCTGATTGAGAGTACGCTGTGCAAGCTTGTTTCGCAAGAGTCTTTGGTCATTTGGTCATCGGGTTCGCTGGCTGCCAGTTGTGGCAACGGAGCTCCAATGGCCCTGAGTTTGAACAGCAGTTTCTCTCACCTTGATTCACGATGTGTGTCTGCCAGTCATTGATTGGGTGCAGCACCTGATCACTTTTGACATATCAACTACTTTCTTCCGTGGCAGGGAAGTTTGCTCTGCTGTGGTTCTTTAACTCTCAATCTGTGCCGTTGGGTGCCTTCATTCCAGTCCAGTCTTGGGTTGGCTGTTCTCATATTATTGGCTGTGAGGATCCATGGTGCTGTGTTGGGAGCGGTGGTGCCTGGTACTGTGTTCGTCTGGGCTGTGAGGGGAGTGTCCAGCACCGCTGTGATTCAATCTCAGCAACAGCTTGTCTGCTTTTTTGCCTGTTTGTTTTTATTATTCTTGTCTCTATGTGGTTTTTTTCTTTCATTTTTTCTAATTGTTAAGTGGCCTTGGGTGGACAAAGGCAGTTTAGCTCCCTCTTTTCAAAACATGAATGGTAAAAAATGGTACATCAAAACCTAAGGATGCACTATACCAGATTTTTAGAGCCTGAAATAGTTGCCTTCTTGAGTCAGTCATGACCTTCAAATTAAATTGGTCTTTTAAATACTCAATTATTGGAGGTTTTCATGAAGCTAGCTTCTTGCAGAAAGTCATATTGGGCAAGTTTTATTTGGCTTGTTTTCTCAAAGAAATCTCATTCAGTTGCCTCATCCTTTTTTCCTCCCAATGGGAGTTTTTCTGTCAAGACAGTAGGAAAAACCTATGCCTAATTGATAATAACAGAGCTTTACAGTGTCTAAGCCCCAATCTACACACTCTCTTCTCTTTTTTCTCTCTTATACACAGTCTCTGCTATCTCTCCACATCTGCCTCTTATCTTACTCAGTGTTAACCTCTTCATTTCAGACCAGCGGCGTATGCACGATCCTAATCTCCCACCTATTCTTTCCTCGACGCACAGATCTCAGCGGATGAGACAATACGCAGCAACCTCAGCTAATGAGCCGTGCCCGTACCTTTTATTTTTTTCCTGTTTAAAGACTCACAATGAGAGAATCACAGAGCTTTGAAAGCAAGAGGATGTGGCTTTTTATAAGAGAAAGTGAGCACAGCGTGGACTTGGCGCTGAAAGTTAGAGCTGACGCTGATGAGAAGGCTGATTGTGCAGGATATCACTGATGAGCCCCTTTGTTTAGCCGAGGTACATTTAACACTCATTTTACCCAGCTAGGAAAAAGCAACAGAATGAGGGTGTGAGTGTAATGTGGTAGTATCTGGTGTGTGTTGTCTTGTCTACTCAGTCTTACAGCCCTGTCTGTAGGTGTGAAATCAAGCGGGACCTCATTTGCACAAATCTACGCTTTACCTAAGTGTGTATACTGTACGCGAGTGTACACGTATCTGGTGCTGAACAGCTACATTACTCTTCCAGCATCCTAGGAAACATATGGAGGGCTCCAAGTCACTGCATGAATTCCCAAATAGAGCGCTACAAAGCAGCATGCTAAGTGCATATCACATGATATATATCTCCTAATATCTCATTAGTAGCTAGGAGAGGTCGCCTTCAGGCTGATTGGGCTCAAGCGAGGCCGGATCTGAGCCACCTGCCAGTTATTAAACAGCATTTGTGTATAATGTCAGTGTTTGGTGGCATGCAATGCTTTTATAGCTTGGTGAGCATCCTCTATGGCTTATTCATAACTTTTCATTATCGTCTCGTATTACTGCTCTTTCTCTTACAAAAAGACACAAAACCAAGGAAGTGAAGACAAAGACTCTTAACAACCTTTAATTTTAACCTCTTGCCATTTTCCTATAAGAGCACGCCAGGTTGTGGTTAATTCTTTACATAGGGGATAATTTAGTACTGTATACCTGGGGAAAAAGTGTCTTTCTTTCACTATCTTTGCATGGTGAAGAGGAGATGTGATGCTTTCTGCATCCTGTGTTGGTGAATGGGGAGGATTTAATATTCACATCCACTGTGTTCAAGGGCAGGGTTGAAGTTTATTAGAAAATGGCTGCACCTGCTGCTAATCTGTTGCTTGAGGAATTAAAATTGAGGTGCTACTTTTACAGGCGGAAACCGCAAGGAAACGATGATGTTTGACCAAGGAGGTGAGAATACAGTGTGTCCAGTCCACTCAGATTTACAGTCTGAAATTTCCTTTCCACATCTGGAAGAATTGTGAAGCAGAGCCCCACATGCCCCATTACAGTACACCCTTATTGCATGAACTGTGGCTCGGCTTTTCCCTCTTTCTGTCTAAAAGTGAGGAACTAACAGATGCCTCAGAGCGGTGATTTGGGAGATTTAGAGAGTGTGAGAAGGGTGTAATACAGGCCTCTGATGGACTCGGTGTGATAGGAGGTCCATGTTAAGAGGCAGGGGATAAGAGGCTATGACATTCATGCTGTAAGGTTAAGGTGTCGCGCACCACTATTACTGGATCAATACTTCTCAGTTTTGTACTTATCTCTGGCCCGATGCTTAGCAGCTTTTCTGGACACACACCAGGGACTCGGAGAAGAACTCACCTTCTGGCTGTCTCTCTATGTCTCTCTGTCTCTTTCTTGCTCACACTGTCTTTCTTTCTTTCTTTCTTTCTTTCTTTCTGTGAGACACCTTAAAGTTGCACTGAAAGACTAAATAATAAAACATTTCTGTTACTTGCCACTCAGAGGATATTCTCTAAAAAGCTCTAAAAGGATTGCTTTAATATAGATAAATGGAAGTTAAAGCTCAGACGGTGAAAAGGTGAGGTTTTGTTGTGTTAGAGGATAACTCAGACACCTTAGAAACCACGCTGCGTGTTTTAGCTACAGACGAGAGACACCTATTGTATTTACAAACTAGCCACAGAGAGTCCTGGTCATGGCTGTCGTTTGATTTTACTTAAGGTGGGGAAAAAAAAACATGTTGTGACTTAAAATGGGTGAAAAACGCTCATCTTCCCCAGCGGAGTGTTTGCCTACTTTTAAGTCTTTCATTAAACTTCTGAAGCCAGAGTTAATCCTTGCTTCACCATGCAACAAAAAATTGGATTCAACAATTAAAAAGAGGAAAGAAGAAGAAGGGGAAAAAAAGAGAACGGAGCAAGGCTGATCGCTCCATATTCATATTCTGATGCAGGCGTTATCACTTAAAAGGCTTTCTAATTACAACAGCAAGACAAAAACTGCTTGGATTCCTTCCAGACGCGCAAAATGATAAAGTAAGCTCGCTCTCACTGCCGGGCGCTTAATCTCGCCCAAGCACCTTGGAGCGTCATCTCCCAAACACATGCCACTGAATGTGGAAATGCCATTTGGAGATGCAGGTGTGACATTTGATAAGAAACTTATGGATTAAATATGTTGGACTAATGAGGAACCCAGCTAGCCCATCAGGGCAAACTGTTGGCTCGGATTGTGCGCCAGGCGATAACATTCCTCCACGCAAAACTCCAAATTCATTATTAATAAACAGCCGCAGTCTCTCTCACTCATGCTCACGCTTGCTCGCTCTCTCAGGCGGACGAGTGAGAGATGTTGCTTCTCATCAGGAGTGAGAAGAAAACCCAGAGGGAGGGAGTTAGAGTGAACAACATATTTAATTTTAAATTTTTTTTTTTTTTTTTTTTTTTTTTTTTTTTTTTTTGGGAGACAGAAGTTTGGATAATATTTTGAAGGTTTTCATTCACCAGTGTTCACTTACACAGATCTTTTAAACTACTGAGAATAAAAAGACCAGAAACAAACTGGTCTGGTCTGAGATATTGTTATTGGTCCAGTTTAAAGTAGCTCTGGTCACCACAGATGATGTTTGGGACATTATTAACTTCCGATCTCTGGCCGTCTTATTAACATCCCACAATATCCCTGCTTTTAAACCAAAACTTTTAAAACATGTCCATGCTGATGAACAAAAAAAACTTCCTAATAGGAATTGGCCTAATGGGTTCCACTTACTGTTTTCCCATTAGTATCTAATGATCTAATGGTTAATAGATTATGTAAATACCCTATACTAAGGTTTATTTTCCTGGGAGATGCCCATTTAATTGTTTTATTTATTTATTTATTTTTTCAGATCTTGAGACATTACAGCAAATCAGTTATATATGTTTTTTTTAATTATTATTTAAAATGCCTGGGACATGGCAGAGGTTTTACTTATTTGTTCTAGCTCTCTGTGTGTCAGTCTGTCTACTAAAAAGATTCTGAAATGCCTAAGACATTACAGCCTGCTAGAACATGTTAATGTTTGTATGATTGTTTGTTTCAATGGGGACCTTTTTAAAAGGTTTTCTTTAGAATCCCTGTGACATTTCACCATGTCAGAAATTTAAATGTATTACATTTTTATTTTTACTCAGTAAGGACATCTTTTTAAACATTTCTCTTTAAAATCCTTGGGACATTACAACATGTCAGAAATTTTATTAGATTTTTTTTTTAATCTGTGCAGACGTCTTTTTAAATGTTTTTGTTAAAATGCCTGAAATGTCAGAAATGTTATTTTATTTGATTTTATTTTTGAATCTGTGTGGATGTCTTTGGGATTTTTTTTTTTTTTTTTTTTTTTTTGAATGCCTGGGACATTACAGCATGTCAGAAATGGTGTCAGTGTTTTGTGCTTCACTAAGCCAACAGTGTGAAGTGCTGAGCCCTGGCTTGACATTTAGAGTGATTTAGAGCAGACTACAGCAGCATTAAAGGCGTAGTACGTCAAAGGCTCTTTAATGAGGTGTGTGGGGCATCATTTCACCCCTGATGAAGTCGACACATCCAGCCATCAGCCTGTGTGTGTGTGTGTGTGTGTGTAGGTCCAAAGCCCACCCTCCACCTTCATCCCTGTGTGTGTGAGGTTGCTTTCTCAGAAGAAGGCCGGATTGGAGCGGATTCTGCGAAGAGTGTCAGTGTAAAGCAGCTTAGTTTAGCCAGGCAGCGGCGTGGCACTGACTGACACCGCTTTGTTTCTCGGTCCAGTAACCGTCCGGAAATATCCCATATTCAAACCGAGCCTCGCAATTTAGCAAGGAGAGTTTTAAGTATGCAGTGATTTACACTTCTTCAAATTCAGGTCCACGGATGTGGAGAGAAGAAATATCATTCACGTCACCTCGAGGTCTGGGTTACAAAAAAAATGAATATTCAAGCAGCTTTAAGTAGCGCATATATTATCTGGCAAATAAAAACATAGGTAATTGTCTTTCCTCTTTTCCCCACTCTTTGTTTTAGCATGTGCAAATAAAGGTTGTGGGTGTCGTGACGCTGTTGAGGCAGAGCTTTATGATGGTAATGAAGCGGCGCAGTGTGTGCGATCGGCGCGAGTCGGCTCCGAGGAACAAGCGATAACGAACAAGTGACAGCAGCCCTCGACCGTGCCAGTGGTCAATTACAAAGACAATTGAACGTCCGGCGTGTGAGCCATCCTGACAGTATGGCACACCACACACATCCACTGATACGCTGAGTGTGTGTGTTTTGCCCATGCATGTGCGCGTGTGTGTGTGTAGTTATTTAAGAGCATCTCTACCTGCCATCTCATGAAGTCCACTTTAAAACTTTCCTCTCCTAGCTAGTTTGTTTTTTTTTGTGACTATGTGCTCTTGATATTCAGCTTTCGACCTTGGCTTCGAGAAAGGCACCAACTTATTCGTTTTTATTATTAATTATTATCACGAGCCTCACAAAAGTGCAATCCCATGCTGCGACACCACCAAGTAACACATTCATATTCATAAGTGAGCTGGAGAATTTATTTCTTTGCCCTACTTCATGTGCCTAAGTATCACAGTGTCTCCATGTGGTCATGCTAATGTATTCAGCAGGGGTGTGTATGTGTGGCTCTGTGGATCTTATGAGACTGTATCACGCAAGTCTCAATAGATGATAAACAAACTGATGTATGGTAGGAAGAGTACATTCAAAACAGCCAACTATTCATTACATGCTTTTTATTTATTTGGCAGATTATTTTATTTAGAGCGAATTACAAGTGATACAAGTTATACATCCTCAGGTGGGAACACCTACGGTTTAGCTGTAGCAGTTATGATTTTTGACATGACACCTGAAAATAACGCTTTTCTGAGTTTTCAGCTAAAGCAAACTAAATGCAACTAAAATTCATCCAGCAGGGGAAAAAAATCACAGAAGGGGAAAGGGCACGGGACATGCAAGCCAGATATTTGCATTTGCTTCTGGTAGCAGTAACTTTGGCTTCATGCCAACTTTCTCTTGGTGAACTTTGAACTGTGAATTTACACGTCTGTGTCTTGTGAGCCAATAGAAAACAAGAAGGCGGGACTGCCATCGCTTTGGTCAGTAAAAAAAAAGGAGGAGCTGCTAATTATTTAAAAGCGGTCATGCTGGGATTTTGCTGTGCTGCTTTCCTACTTTCCTAGCTGTCTCGTCTGTTGACATCCACTGCTTTCTTGAAATTCTTCACAATTCTTCATTCTTCAATTCTTCATCTGGCTAGGATTTTTTTTTTTTGTTAGCAATGTTGACACTTCTACATACTAAATGTGTAATATGCCACAAACTTGCCATGCTTTTTATTAAAAGAATCAAATGTATTTTCGTAATTTTTTCTTAATTAATATAATTAATTTTTATTGAAAAAAACTTTTTTATTATTTAATTTTTATTGAAAAAAACATGTTTGCTCAACTGAACTTCATCAAATTAGTTTCATGTTTTTAGAGAAAACTGGTTATTTAAAAAACATAGTCAACTGATATAGTAACTTTTTAAACTGTTACATAAAACTTCTACATTTGACTCAATACCTTTTCGTATGACGTCATTAGTAGGATATTGAACGAGATCTCCTTGCTCCTGAACAATACAGAGCTATGCTGTTATGTCAACTTAATGTCTTGTTATTTTGACTTAGATTGTAGGCTCTTAAATATTATCAATAAGACTAATTTATTGCATAAATTAGTGGAGTTATGGTATAGGTTATCAAATAAATAAGTATCTCAAATTCAAATGGTCAAAATGGCCGCTGTGTCCATTATAGCATTCCATCAGTTTAACTGATAGGAGTCAAAACCTCGACCATACCTGAACACATTTAAGTAAATTATATATCATTAGATGTTTTTGTGTAACAGAAGCAACATCTGGCTTACTTACTATCTGTGAAACAGTGTTTGGAATAAGAATTCTAAATTATAATATTCAATGAATAATATTCGATAAATTACTTTATATAATATGTTGAAATAACAAAAAAAAAAAAGTTAAGTCGAAATAGTGAGATATTAAAGTTATTAACTACCTACTATCTTTAAATAATTAGATATTAAGTCAAAATAACACCCTACCTTTAAATAATGAGTTATTAAGTAAAAATGAGATCTTGAATTAACAAGTTATTAAGTCGAAATAATGACATATTAAGTCAAAATATTAAGCTTTAAATAAAAAGTTTAAATAAGTTAAGTTGAAATGATGAAATATTACATGATAATAATGAGATAATATCTTGAATTAACGAGTTATAAATTAGAAATAACGAGTTATTAAGTAAAAAAAAAAATCCAGTGAGTTCATTTGAAATAATGAGATATTAAGTCAAAATAACAAGCTATCTTTAAATAAGTTATTAAGTCCAAATAATGAGATAATATCTTGAATTAAATAATTAATGACCTATTAATTTGAAATAGTGAGATATTCAGTCAATAACAACATAATAGCTTATCGTGAATAAACAAGTTATTAAGTTGAGATATTACTTGGGAAATAATGATATATAGCTTTTTCTTTTTTTTTTTTAACAACTTAAAAAAAACCAGCGGTTCAGGGCTTTACAAATGTATCAGAAGTTTGGGAGGACACGACTTCTTCACTAGTCCTCCTCAGTCTATACTCTAGTTAGCAGTGTTTCAGTGTTATGTACACGGACACAGCACTAACAGAAAGAAAACACAGTCTGAGCTGTACACCTTTACCTCTGCGCCTCCGCTAGAGGAATAAAAGCCATTCCAACAGCGGAGTTTCATCTCCTTGGGCCCACACCTCGGCTAATCTCTCCCCAAGAACATTTCCACTCCAGTTCCTCCCCACTCCAGACATATTTGCTCTCGCCAGCCACTCGTGTCCCCGTTAAGATTTAAACAGCAAACAGAGAGCGGAGCGGAGATAACCTGCTCCTGGACCCACTCCACTCCCCCGACATTATTTTAGAAGAGCAGATCCGAGCTCTCGGACGCCGCCGCAGCGCGATTATCTGCCACGATCCCCTCTCTCAGACGCAGCAGTCATTCATTCATTCATCCTCAACACAAGCACACGTGCACACTCTGAGACGGAGGTGCAGAGGCAGGCTAATGCCGCGTGTGATTGCTGGGTCATGAGGAGGGAGTGCAGGAATAGAGGAACATCGCAGCAGCAAAAAGATGCAACTTTATAGTTTCTGATTTCCTTCTGAGACACTGCTGTCAGATCTGTGCTACATCACACTACGCAAAATCAACAACATTGCACTAACATTGGTCGGCTAATATTTTGTGCATTTTAATGTATCATTTGATTTTTCGGGTGATTCTACGATTGTCTTGTGCACGTTTACTTACAACATAAGTAAAATTAACAGCACTGTCCTAATCCACTAAGTGCACGTTACCTTCAAATATAATCATTAAAATACTTTGAATGTCTTATTGTTTTCACAGTAGTTTATGAATCCATCATGTCTCATCCATGAGAGGTTATTAAAAAAATGCAACCCTGTTACCTGAACACATTCACCCCTTTGAAATATTCCACAAATCACATTTAACAGGAAGTCGCATCATATGAATTTCTTGAAGATCATGCGAAGAAGAAAAGCAACCTCTCTTTTTCCCTTTATTTTCATGATATGATATTGTGATATTGACTGGTGAGGTCACTTTGAAAGTGTAACCCTGTAACCCAAATTATAGACTGACAGTAAAGTAAATGTCCTTAATATCATCAAGCTAGTTATGGTTATGATACGGTAGTTAACCATATTTTGTGTATTTGCTAATTCTATGCAAAAAAAAAAAAAAAACTCAACCCTGTTAATCATTTAAGAGCAAAATGCAACCTGTCAGTAAAGAAACTTTGTTTAAAAAAAAAAAAACTTTTTAGCTTAAAAAATTGTTAGCTGAGATAAGTTGATTTCTTAGTTTAATTTAGTAGTTTAGCATTAAAATAAAGTTTAATTTTTAAGAAATATAAAGGCTAAACAGCACTGCAGTCATGGAAACCCATTTTAATCTTGCCATGTTGATTTTTCTCCAGCATTCCTACGATCACACATATTTATTCTTCTTTCATTAACCTTCTACAGCACGTAATTAGCTAAGCACTCGTAATGAACACATTTACCTCGACCTGTTTTGGTTTCCCTCTCTGACTTTGCCCCCTATCATCACCTGAAACAGGAGGTCGAGCTTTCCAATAATGCAACCCTCCTAACGCAGCTGCCTGCATCAAATACGATGTATATTAACACCGGCGCTGCGACTCGGCGCTGTCAGGCTTCTGTTCCAGAGTGCCGACCCCCGCCCCTTGTTTTGATACAGCCGTAATTTAAAGACCCATCTTAATTGACTTATTTTTTTGCACGTGCCTCTTGCGAGTGAGTGCAGCGCTGCTTTATTGGGCCACACACAATGTAGCCGCTTCAATTTTACCATTCATAATGAATGCACAGGCTCCATTCAAATGCAGCCATAAGCACACAGCAGATAAGAATTTAATTAAATGTAGATTAAAACCAAACAGGAAAACACACTCGCTGATAATTTTTTTATCACCTCCCCTGGTCATATTCTTCCACACACACATACACACACACACACACACACACACACATGCAATACAAACACTCACACACATTCAGTTCATTTTTTGGGAGTCTCAGGGCATTTTGGTCTTTACAGTGTCCAAATGTTAAACTCAAATGAAGTTATAGTCATGATGGTTTATAGGTGCTATATATACAAATATGTTCAGTCCTCATTCATTACTGAAGCCATGATTTTGTTTCACCAGCTTCTTCTGTATGAGATCATTCTCTCCGTTGCAGACCAAATTTTTTTATTTACATATTTAAAGGAATAATCTAGCAGGTTTTACCCTCTTCTCTCAAATTAGCTCACAAATTGTCATGCATTTTTCTGTAAGGATTCAAGAAGGCAAAGGGGTTTTTTTGACACTTGTTGACTCGTAATAGCAAAATTACACAAATCGTGGAATTTTGAAGAATCTTTTGTGACATGCATTTGAGCGTTTCAATTAATTCGACCAGCTGTTTGGCAAAACATTAAAATAATTAAAAATGATAGCGATGACTCGGCTGAGACCTCCAAAGGTGCAGTAAGCTCTTTTTCTGGATGAAGACGGGGGAAATCGCTTACCATCTGCTCCATTTGTTTAGAGGAATCATTTGTGTGTTTGTGAAAAATGAACACAAATATAACAAACATCAGTAGCTAATTACACACCCAAAAATGGCTTCCTCAAACAAACAGAGTGAACTCATTTCTTTTTCAATTTTTTTTTAAAGATAGCACCATATGACTAAAATTTGAAGGACTATCAACAAAAAAATATGGGGTTTTTTTGCCACTTTTCCATCTCAATTACTGCAGACATGTTTGAGAGGATTTAGATTTCAGAGTCAGTGCTGTTTCTCCTTCCAGGATGGTTAGAGAGATAGAGAAAGAGAGCTTGAGTGATGGTCAAGTTTCTGGATTGGGCTGAAATGGACACACACACACACACACACACACACACAATTGGCACCTCACATGGCAGTGCCTCTGTTGCCACTGCAGAGCTCGAGCTCTCTCTCTCTCTCTCTCTCTCTCTCTCTCTCCATGGCCTCTCTGTTCTGCTCTATTACCCCCGCATAAGCCTCGCGCCTTTTCCTGCGGGGAGAGGAGCAATTTCCTGTCGCCACGCGTTTGATCAAGTGCTAAAACCCGCGCGATCAACACAGGGACAGATGTCGGCTCCAGATGGCCGCGCCGCACCACCCGGGGCAGCCGAGGGTCTGTGCCAGGATGGCAGAACGGCAGTGGGTGAGGGCAGCGGGCACCCTCCCTCCGCTCCAGTCCGACAAATGCAATTAAGCCCTTTAGCCACCGGTTACCCGCTCAGGCCGGCACCGCGCGTCAGAGGGCGTGATTAGTGTCCACTACAAGCAATATGTGAAATTACAGCAGGCACAGAAGCAGGGCATGATGGGACAGCTCAGGGGAAGGCAGGTGAAGGGCTGAACTGGGGCATTTCGGGCTTGTTTTGGAGCACTTTGGGGTATTTCTCGGGGTGGATAAGGGAATAAGAGTGATCGCTTGATTCACCATCACACCTTCATCGTCTCGACCAGTTCCAGATTGACAGATCGTGCCAACATCTGTCAGCTGGGCTCTTTTTGGAGTGTTTCTGTGACAAGGAGTCGAGTTGCCATTTTATCCCCCTCATCATTTCTGAACGCCAGATCGTGCCAGTGCAGGCTGAGCCGACGTCTTTGTCAGCTCTGCTCCTTCGATTAGCCCAAGTTGTGGCGATCTGTCATCTTCCAAAATGGCTGACAGATGCATCAATCTGCCGCTTTCTGTCTCCCACTGACGCCAAAACGCCCAGGCGGACCTTTTCCAGCGATTTTTTTTTTTTTCAGGCCTCCCATTTGCAAGAGGGCAGCGTTCCACGAGCCCATGTGGCCGGCAGACACAGCCATGTTGGAGGAAGGCTGTTAGGCTCACCTGCTCCCCGGAGTGAGGCATGCTGGGTAGGGGGATGCGGGCCACCGGGCACAGCTGGGGGTCCGGCGCAGAGCTCCTACTGCTGCCGCCGGCATTCTCATGTCCCATTAATGCGGCTGGTCAAAGTGGGCAAAAGGGGTGTGTATAGAGTGTGTGTGTGTGTATGTATGTGCACTGAGTGTGCCTCTCAGCAGGGGCCTCGGTAAACACATGTCGATTGGCCGCAACCAGTTTAGGGAAAAAAGAGAAAGCCATAGCAACTGTGGTTTTTTTTTTTTCATGGAGAAAGTGTGTGTGTATGTGTGTGTGTGTGTGTGTGTGTGTGGGGCTGCTGGGCCTCTGAGTCACACACACCTAACCTGAGGTTATGGCACAGTCATTAGGAACATGTGCTGGCATTATTGTTACTGTGTGTTGTTAACACAGTGTTACAGAAAAAAAAAGCTGGAAATCACACATTAGAAATGATCACAGCAGACAACATTCCACTGATTTTATGTTTTAATGCTGAATGATGTGGAAAAGATATAGAATTTTGAATATTTCATTTGTGTGGCTGTATTTTTGCATTGTGTTGCACCCACTTCACTATAAATGAATAATGTATCCATCATAGCAAAATTAATGTAACGCTTTCAACTGCGTACCAGCTCCAGTGTGTCCTAGATTTGTTTGTTTTTATGGATTTAAGTTCTTGTGTCCAGAAAGTGTATTTTCAGCATTTGAGTGACATATAAAGTGCTAATTGATGTGTAAAAATGGTTTCTAGTAATTCACATATTACGGCTCTTTATTTCATCAGTGGCAGCAAATATCATTTTCAGTCAGCTATGAAAAGAGCCGCTCGCATCTCGAGGGACTTATCACAGAAACGGCGTTTAATTATAAGGAAGAATATCTCATTTTTAATATTCTGAATCATTTCCTTTATCAGATGGGAAGTGGAAGCTGGATCGTTTTCTAAGCTGTAATTGTGTACCTATGTGCGTCTGGGTGTGTGTGTGGGAATTATAGAGACTGAGAGAATTCTTTTCAAAGAGAAAAGATGGAAGGAAATAGTTGAAAGATGTAGTCACGCTTCTGCCTTGTGCTTCTCCCTCAAAGACCTTTCATTTCTGGATTATGACATGCTGGTAAATATAAAAAATATTTCCCCTTTAAATGTGTATTTGGATCATAATGTTTGTCACATGATGCAGAATTATTATTGCAAATTTTGTCTTTTTTTCACTAAGTCAGATAACTAATATTAATATAAATATATCTGAATATGACCTTTAAGAGTGAAATCCGTTACAAAATGTGTACAGATGTTTTTTTTTTCTGTCAGTTATTCTACCCAGCATTAAGGATTTACTGAAAAAGGAGAACATTCAGAGTAGTATGAGAAGAGTGCCCCCTGTTGGTTAAAAACACAGCAAACCCTAAATGATCTGTTTCTACACATCAATACCACTCATTTCGCAATGTCTAATTTGTCCAAGTATACTCAGATGAAGCCAGTTAGTGCCAGACACTCAATACTTCTGAATCATTGTAGGTTTTTTTTTTTTCCTTCCAGTCTGAGCATTGGATGAGGATGACTTATAGATGTCAAGGTCTTTAAAAAAAACTTTCAGAAAGCTTTGCATTCACTATACAGCTCTGGACGTGGAGTTTCATGTGAAGTCTCAGTTCAGTTCTTTACTTTAGCATTGAAATCAAGGCCAAAGGCTTTTAATCGCACCAGCGTTCATGCTTTATCTTTTTACAGGAAGCTGCATCATATAACAAACCACTGCTGTTGGTCACAATGGTCGGCTTATGGCAAATGTTTTTGAAGCTTTTTTCTTATAATTGTCATAAGGTACAGGATAAATGTTTGTTTATGATGTGTAGATTAACAAGTCATTAGGGATGGAACAAAAATAACTGATTGTTCATAGTTTCTGCATCAATTTTAACCATTTTGCCAAACCATTTTAATATAGTTATATACAGTAAAATACGCTCTAAATACACTAAAATGCACCATGTACACTAAAATACACTTAGTAAATACACTCACCAGCCACTTAAGAGGAATACATGTAGACCTGCCCTTTCATGCATTTATCCAAACAGTCAATGATGCAGCAACAGTGCAATGCATTTAAAAAAAAAATTGTATAGACTTTTTTCCAAATCTGTCACCAACTGTCCAGCTTGGCTGACCCATTATAGCTTCAGATTCCTGTTCTTGGCTGATAGGAGTAGAACCTGATATGGTCACCTGCCTTAAGGTTTGACATGTTGTGCATTCGGAGATGCTTTTCTGCTCACCACAGTTGTACAGAGTGGTTACCCTAGTCGTCCCGTCAGCTCTTCAATAAGGTATTTCCGCCTACAGAACTGGATGTTGTTTTGTTTTTCGCACTATTCTGTGTAAACCCTAGAGACTGCTGTGCATGAAAATCCCAGGAGATCAGCAGTTTCTGAGATTACACTGTCGGAAATCACAGACCAGTATGATCGAGTCACTATATTTATTATTGTCTTATAGTTATTAGACTATTTGACTGGTGACTTGAATTGTATGGGTTTCATCCAAACCAACTCAAAAACAAGCAGTATATAAATAATATCAACTTGAATCTCGGGGTAATTTTGATAAAAATGAATTCTGAGTGTAAAGTTAAAGAATAAAAAGCTGCATGGCTTCGGTATATATCCAAAACATCACTGTACACATTTAAAAAAATGTGTGTAATATTTGAATAGATGGACTGTCGTTGTAAAAGTAATCCAGTGCTAAATGGGGACTGTGGGATTTTATTTTACAGCTGGCTACAAAAACGTTGGTTTTTTTAAAAGTGTAAATCAAAATCCATTCAAACCATCAGTGAGTTCTACAGCTAAGATGCGTGCACAAAGTTTTCCATGTATTATTAAAAACAAAAAGTCCATATTCATTACACATTTAACTGGTTTTGGCATCGGATTGAATGTAGGAATGCATAAGAGTTGAAAATACACTTGCTCTTGTTTTTATGGTAATGTGTTTGTAATGGTATTTATTTATTTATATGTTTGTTTGTTTATTTATTTCTTTATTACATTTAATTAACTTTATTTCTGTTTAACCCGGGAACTCGCGTTGAGAGACAAATCTCTTTTTTCAAGCGCGCTCTGGTCAAGAAGGCAGCGCAAGAGTTACCACAAACTACATTCACACACAAGACAATCTTAAAAAAAAAAAAACGTTTATTTACCAAATTCAGATCTCACAGACAGAACACCAGAATAAACCTGACTATATGAACGTAAAATTGTGTGATGCTTTTTGTCTGCAATAATACAAGTAGATATGAAGGAAGTTGACAAAGGAACAAAAAATGGACAAAAAGTTGACGGAAATACTCCAGATTATTTGTCTTAAAGATCACAGTGATGTTATTGAAGCATGTCTGCACAAAATATCACCAAATCTGAAAACGGATTAAAAGGGAGCTTTAAAAAGTATTAAATGCAGGTAACACTTTATATTACAGTTCCCATAACTGGCATTAATTAACATCAACAAAGCATCAGTACCATTAGCAATTAATAAAGCATATGGGCAAATAATCAATGCCTGCCTTAACCAATGTTCATACCATTAGTGAGTAAAATTACACCAGTATATTAATGAACATGTTGTTAATTAAACTGTGAGTGGCAAAATTAAGAAGTGAAGCTGAAAAGCATGTTTTTCACCAGAGTTCAGGACCATTTCACCAGAGTTCATCAACATTAGGGACACACTGTAATTTAATTATTGCAAATTTATCTGGATTATTTTTAGTCATGAATTGGATAAACAGCCAGTTCAGGTGTATTTTGTTAACATTTAAACTACATGTCAGTTAATGTACATTGTTATTTTCTTACCATTGCTTACAATTTATTCATGAAGTTAAGAGTTACATAATTTCTAGAACAGAGGCAGTAAACAGAGTTTATATTTGTGTGTTGTGGTGTTTGGGCCCCTGTTCCAGCTTCTGCTGCAGTCATTTGTCGGGACAGATGGATGAAACAAAAGCTGATGCGCCTAACTACAAGTTTTACAGCAAACTATTAAAGTCCTGCGCTGTTTATCCACAAACATTTGAATACCTGTCTTCAGGCCAGTTTAATTATCCTCCCCCTTCTGTCCGTCCCTCGACACTTTGTTGTCTCCCAGCAAGAGAGAGAGAGAGAGTGAGATTTGTTTCTGTTTTCATTAAGATATGACTGCAATGCTGAAATGGCGTGACTGTATTTCAGCACTTCCACAAAGTAGCTCGGCTCTTCTTCGTTCGCACGAGGTCTTTCTCCTGCAAAGTCAAAGCAATTAAAGGGGCCTGTGATGGCTGCTTTTGAAATCTCAGCGCCTCGATACGTGCACTCCTGTGATTCGGTTCGATTCATCATTACGGAGCACTTAGATGTGTAATTCCGTCATTTACATCTTCCGTCCTTTCATGTCCACCTCTTTAACGGTACGTTTAAAGCCATTATTAGGCTGCGAACAGCAAGTACGAGCGGCAAAGCCCCTGATTCAGGAGCGACGAGAGCCACTGCACGGTATACTGAGGGAATGTAGAGGCGGTTTTTAATTATCTGGACTTGGTACAGGATGCCGGGGGTTTTTGATTGTTTAAATGAAGCAGCTGGTTTATTGTCTCCGCTTAATTCCTCCATTGTTTTTGGAATATGTCAGACTTCTTTATTCTTTTATCAGGTGCGCTGCAGGAGGAGGAACACAATAGCCTTCATAGCGGCTGCGCTGGCCACCGCACAAAGGCTCTGGGCAAAAAAGCACCCCAGGCCAGGCGCAAATTACACTTTTCTCCAGCTCAGCTCTGTCGTCTCCTTCATATATGTGCTCTTCTGCTTAACAGTGTACCTCTGACATACATATAAACACAGAAGAGCTTAAATAATACCACACCTAATAATGATAGCACTCTCAATTCCACACGCTGTGAGTGGGCTTAAGAATCAGTTCATGTAATTCTGTGTCACTGTGGTCACTGAGGGCTGCTGTGATACATACAGAAACATCACTGAAACCATGTGACCTACCATGAACAGTCTTAAGTCTTACATGCATCACACATTTCCTGCATTTTGACTGAGATCGGTTTGATTTCTTCTGGGCTTTTCCGAACACACAACAGTATTTTGATCTTTTTTATGGATGAATTATAGACCTTTTCGGTGTAGTAAAGTACAAATAACAACTTCATCGATAATATAAATATCTAGTCATCCTTCTGTGATCTACCTTTGATATATCTATACATCACAGATCAGTAGTAGTAAAGTATTAAACACTCTTATTTAACTATGCATTAAATATTGAAAGCAAAGACACAATTTTATCCCTATATATCAACTTCCAAATTGTAGCAGTTATATAAATTTATAGTTAATATATTTTCCAGAATGCTAAATTCATCCCTAACATTACACATTGAGCTTCTTTAGAGGATGCAGTTCGTCCAAGTGAAAAACATCGCTGCAGCAGTTTCACAGCAGGTTTTTTTTTTTTTTTTTTTTTTTTGCAAGTGGTGGTGTTTTGAGACTATTTCAAAATAAAACATAAAAACCAAGTTCTAGTATGCAAAGGCAGGACATATAACAATGAAGAGGGTGGGGCATGCCGTGTTAGGGACATTTCTAATCTGCATATTCATCAAATCTGGATTCATTTATGAAGGGTAAAGTGTCTCTAATCATTTATTATTCAATTCAGAAAAAATTCTTCAAAACAAGATTTGGGGAATTTAATGTCTCCGTCTTACAACAACCACTAATCCTCTAATACTTCCAAAAATATTTTGGAAGAAACAAAAAACTGCAAGCCCAAGTGAGTTTTTGACAACAGATCACTTCAGGAAAGTCTTTTTTTTTTTTTTTTGCTCCCGCTGCGTTCGTGATGAGCTCTTAATGAAACGTTTCTGCGCTTTCAGGAGGTTTGACTGGTGTTGAGTTGCTCTCCCTGTGGCAGGTGACAGTTCAGATGTGCGCTGATGTTAACTGCTGCTGAGTGCAGTGGGAGTTCTGTTATTTTAATTAGAAGATAAGGATTGAGAGAGTCTCTCCAGGCAGTGTGTGGTGACGGTGACAGGATCCAGCTGATGATGAGGATGAATATGATTCACCCACTGATACACATGCTCATACGTTCTCTCCAGTTTTATGATGCGAGAGTCATGTTTCAATTCGGAACTAAATATAAACTAACAAACATAACGCACAACGCCATTGCAGTTGCAAAACACACATGAGTTTACGTAGTGACCTCACTTCAGGTTACTTTATTATAAACATTTGTAATGGACGCAGCAATCACACTGGTGGAGCTGCTCTTGCTAATGCCTCCCTCCACCCTGTTTCCTGAGCCAACAGCTGGACGGGAATCACAGGTCCTCCTTCATTCTGACGCTCTGTCGGAGTGTTTGCACGTCTCTGAAAGCTAACAGCGTGCTTTAATTAATTGTCCAGCTTTCCCTTTGAAACAATGTCCTAATTCTGCCATTTAGCACCAGCATATCATAGTTTGTTGTTATCTCGGCAGCCAGATTTTGGTAAATAGTCATATTAAAAACTTTAATCTCCTGAATGGAAAATGAAGAGCGGCTGAAAGCCCTGTCATGTGCAGTGATAAATATTATCTGAGCTTAAACCTTCCCTCTTATCCGCTCCCCCTCCCTCTCTCTGCTGTCGCTCTCTATTCTTCTAAGTTAATAAATATGTTCATAACACTACAGTAGAACGTTTCAACTAAAAAAAACCCAGAAGCTCTAGAAGTACTACACACCTTTTTTTTTTCTTGGTGGAGTAGTACTTGCATGACACAGTATGCAGCTTATGCACGTCTTATGCAACTTCTTTGTGCTCATTAAACTTTATCAATTAAACTTCACTTATCTCAAAAGCCAAAGAGTGCAACAATGCTCATTGTAAAACTTTAGATAACTGGGTAAATTTGTAATTTTTATTTGATTCCTTATTTTTTTTCTTAACCTTCTACCATCTAAATCCCAAACAGGACTTCTGGTGTGTCAGTTAATACCGGAAAGTTCAAAAGACCTACACAACTGTCACTCATTCCAGATTCATATGTTGATTTAATCATGTGACATTTTTATTTGGGGGGTGAGGGGATACTCTGATGTTAAAATTCTGAGCTCATACACAAAATGCTAATTGTACACACCCCTCTTGTGTGTCATGATTTAGCACAATAATTGCCATCAGAACATACACTAAACATTGCATTCATATGTCTCCTCGGTCCACAGCAGTATGCACTTTGAACAAATGTAAATGGATGTTAAATACATGCATTTTGTGTTTTTTATGTCTGATAGGTGGCCAGCTATGGTGCACTACCACTAAGAACATAATGGAAGGCGAGGAGCTAGTGGCATTTGTGGTGGACTTTGACTCTCGGCTGCATTCGGTCAATCACATGTCCCTGAGCGAGGGCATGTACCCAGCACGTCTTCTAGACACCATCCAGCTCTTACCACAGCAAGCCGCCATGGCGTCCATTCTCCCCACCGCCATAGTTAACAGTAAGGGCACAAACACTAAATCCTGCTAAATAAACATCAACATCTCCACACTGTAAAAGTGCTGTACATACAGACCAAACGAAAATGGCGATGGACTCAATCACATCGTACACTAATAAAGTCATAGAACTGCTTCCTGCAGTAAATTTGGCTGCTAAGGTGTTGCATATGGACACTCACCTGTTCGCTGGCTGTGTTTGCCAGTATTTTGGCCAGCTGAGCCAACTCGGCCCTCATTACGTACACACACCTATGAAAAGCAATTTGCCGCATGTGTCAGTTATCCATACATTAACCTCTGCACCAGGGATGCAGGGATAAACATAACTGACCTTCAGTGTAGTTTACAACAAACATTCTTTCCAATATGTTAATCGCAGAAATTCAAGCCATGTGTAAACACGGTTGGTTGACTTAATAAAGGCTATCGAGGGTTCAGTGTGACAGGAAGGCTACTACTAGCAGATGGTGCCCTGTTTTAGTTTGCCCTTGAGGTAAGGGCACCAACTTACTGGCATCATTTTAAGCTGCTGTGCCATTTCAAGTTCAGTACAAGTACCTGACAAAACTGTTCAATAGAATATCTAGCTGAAAAATAATGCCAGCTAGTATGGGCCAAGTAGTACAGTAATAAAATACATAATACTAAGGAACAGGATCAATAAGAAGTCATTAATTATCTGCAATTTTTTTTTAGCTTTCTAATCAAGCAAACTTCCATTAACTTAAGCTGAATACAAAAAAAATTACATAGTACGGTGTAGTTTGTGTAACTGAACCTATGCTCATTATAGTGACATTGCTATGTCTTTCAGAGGACATCTTCCCTTGTAAGGCTTGTGGAATCTGGTTCAGAAGTGAGAGGAACCTGCAGGCTCATCTGATGTACTATTGCAGTGGGCGGCAGAGGGACCCTGACAGTGTACCTGAGGAGAATGAAGTGAACCCCCATCAGACCCCCAGCATCTGTCCTTTCCCACAATGCAACAAGAGCTTCGGTACTCCTCGTGCCCTTGAAATGCACCTGAACACACACAGTGGTGAGTGGACATCCTAAGTAAAGCTACTGCAGGCAAAAGAAGAAATAGATTAGGTATTCTTTGTTATACACATTGGGCTTCATAGTCCATAGCATAAAGTACTAAATAACTCAATTAATCAGCCAACTGAGTTTTCATCCAGTCTAATATCAGGAGGATGGGGGGAAGGTTTTGCATAATGCAAGATAGTATTTTGACTGCTGTAACGTGAGGGCACCAAATCTAATATCTACCTTTTGTCTTCCTCAGGTGTCAAAATGGAAGAGACACTCCCCCCTGGCACCAGCTTGAAATGCACAATCTGCAACTACACAGCGGATTCTCTCATTACATTCCAGCACCATATCCTCACTCACCTATCACAGGCGGCCTTCAGATGCAATCACTGCCATATCAGCTTCCAGAACCACAGGGAACTCTTGCAGCATCAGGACTTACACAGCCACTCCAGCAAGATCCACAGGGAGAGCGACAACGAGCAATCACCACGGGGGACAGAAGAAAGTCTGCAGACCCGAACAGAGCTAGCTGCCAGGAAGGACGTTGTCATGCAGAGCCCCAAAACTGTGGCCAACAAGGACAGTGCCCCTGACGGAGAGCTGGAAAGAACCGAGAAAAAGCTTATGCTTGGACTTCAGAAAGGAGAAGGTCACCCGGGTGCCAAGGCCAGTTTCTCTTACACCAGGATCAAGTCAGAGCCTTCCAGTCCCAGACTGGCCTCCTCACCAGTTCAGCACAACATGGGGCCTACATTTCCCATGGGCCCATTCCTGTCACAGTTTGCATTCTCCCAAGACATTTCAGTAGTGCCCCAAGCATCTGAGATTTTAGCCAAAATGTCAGAACTTGTGCATCGCAGACTACGCCATGGAGGGAACAGTTACCCACCAGTCATCTATAGTCCTCTGATGCCAAAAGGGGCAACCTGCTTTGAGTGTAACATAACTTTCAATAATCTGGACAACTACCTTGTCCATAAAAAGCACTACTGCAATAGTCGCTGGCAGCACATGGCAAAGTCTCCTGATTTCTCCACTGTTTCAGACAAGGTGACAGACTCTGTGAGTCCAAACAGTGGTCACAGTTCAGTAGGGTTGCTTGCTGGATGCCACCCACCAGAGACTGATCATCTAATGCCATCAGCATGCTTGAATTCCTCTGTTTTGGACATTATTAATTCCAGTGGTAAAGTGCCTGATAAAGACCTCAGTGGACAGGTGAAAAAGGTCACCACACCAACAGGTGTTGAAGACAGACTCAGTGGTAAGCAGGCTGAAGTCAAAAGTCCAAACACATCCTTAGGGGATGGTGAGAATGATCCAAACAAAACCACTTGTGAGGCCTGCAACATCACCTTCAGTCGTCACGAAACTTACATGGTCCACAAGCAGTATTACTGTGCCACGCGCCATGACCCACCAATGAAGCGCATGTCTGCTAACAAGGTGCCCGCCATGCAGAGAACCATGAGGACACGCAAACGCAGGAAGATGTATGAAATGTGCCTGCCAGACCAGGAACAGAGACAGCCACTAGGGCCACAGCCTGGATTTCTGGGTGTTCCCACTCTGGGAAATCCCTGTACATCCCAAGAAACTGTGGAAGGCCTGGCTGACCGTTTCCATCCGCGCTGTGACGTTTTTCCAGGGATGGTCCCGAAACACCTTGAGGCTTCTCTTACAGTCACAAAATCCATCCTAGCTCCCAAAAGCAATGCCATTACTGATACGCAAGAACTGGATGCACCAATCGATCTTAGCAAAAAATGCTCGCTAGTCTCCGACAAGACATGTAACTCACCCAAAAGACTCTTGGACTATCATGAATGCACAGTTTGCAAGATAAGTTTTAACAAGGTGGAGAATTACTTAGCTCATAAACAGAACTTTTGCCCAGTTACAGCTGCTCAGCACAATGAGATTGGTGGCATGGACCAGTCTGCGTTTCCAAGCATGAAGATTGAAGGCACTAATCCTGAAGACATATTTGACAAGAGTTCTGTGAAATCTGAGAAAAATGGTGGCACCAAGGTGACGGTGCAAAACGGCAGTCTGTTCCCTCCACACCTTGGACCTGTGCCAGAGCTAAAGACTTTCAGTGACCCTCAGCTCCTGCCCTCCAAAGAGGTGTTTTTGCCACACGGCCTTTACCCTGGAGCAATAAAAAAGATTAAAACAACTGAGCCAATATCGCCATATTTTGGGATAAAGCCTAGTGATTTCCTGGCAGGAGGCATGGTTAAACAGGGTGAACCCAGTGACCAAGAGCAGGGTACTAACGGAGCAACTGAAGAAGGCAAAGAGCAACCGGCAGCCAATGGCTGCCCTCAACCTGGCAAAGACCCACTGCCCCTGCTCCCGAAAAACAGGGGAATGGTCATTGTCAATGGTGGGCACAAAGTGGATGACAGCCAATCATCAATACCCACTCAGCAAGAGAACCAGCCCAACAACGCATCACCAACAGACGGGCAAACATCTCCCACATGGGGCTCCGAGAACCCCCCAGATCCTAACGGCAACACATCACCCACATCTAAATCGCCAGTTGAGGATGCGCCACCTGTTGTGGCCAAAGGCATAAATGGTTCGGCTCAGCCAGCTGGAAGCGGCAAGTACTGCCGCCTCTGTGACATCCAGTTCAATAACTTATCAAACTTTATCACTCACAAGAAGTTCTATTGCTCGTCACATGCTGCCGAGCACGTGAAATGAAATCTTACTCTCCCGCCACCTCTCCTTCCTCCTCCTTCTCTCTTTTTCGCTACACTGTCGTGTCTGGAATAGTGCATCATGCAGTTTTATATGCTGCTTGTGGACAATCAAGAGCTTCATCTTTCATTTTTCATCGAGACTTTGATGCAAAACTTTTGTCAAGAAAAAGATTCCATGTGTAATATTGGTGCCACTTTCACCTTTATTTATTTTACAATCAGTATTATTAGGAGTAGTTAACCTTAATTTAAACACAAAGGAAATTTATATCAGAGTTGTTTGTAATGTTATTGTATAGTCATTCTTGTGTAGCAATCATTGTTTACACTGTATTGTAGGTTCAACAAGATGATAGACAATACAAAACAAAATGCATTTTAGACACAAAAATAGCTACTGAAGCACTTGTGCATTCTTATTTGCTGTAAGTTTTTTTTTTTGTATATGCCTAAATGTCATTTGCAGTACTCATGACTTCTCAGCCTTAAACACGGTTTGAAGGGAAAACCAGGCACAACTCTGCATCTCATGTTTTGGCATATACAGTACATCCAGCTTTGCATATGTATGTAGCTGTTGGTCTGTCTTTTTTCTTTCTTTCTTTCTTTTTTGTATTTTTTTTTTTACTCAGATGTGGGTGTTTTCATCAGGATGGCAGCATTCTTGTATAGTACTTGTATTTCAGTTTGCAATCCATTTTGGTCTCCCTTTTTAAAAATTTGCTCTCAATGCAATACTTTGTAAAAAACAAAAAAAAAAAAAAAAAAAAAAAGGACATTACTGAAAGCAGTATTAGGAGAATGGGAACATGGCAGATATTTCTAACTCCTTAAGAACAACAATTGTACGAAGGTAATTTTATTGATGTTACTTAACAAAAGGGGTGGGAGAGGATTTTTGGGGGGGATGCTGTAAAAAAAAAAAAAAAAGATCATTCCAATGTCCTTATAATGGAAAAAAAAAATTAATATTTCTTAAAAATGTTGTTGCTATGCATGTATATGGATGGAATAAAATTCCAGAGCTGTTGGAAATTTTTATTTTGATGTGGTGTCAATTAAACCTTAATCCTCAGGATAAACTTGATGTCTTTGTTTTCTTTGAATAAATATATTCATGAATGAGATAAACAAAGGTTTTTCCCACAAATCGCAGCAAACATTTGACACACAAAGTTGAAAGATATAACTAATCAAATGCTTAAAAAAAGTCATATTTTGTCAGTTTTGGATGTTGTAAAAAATATATATCTCTCCAGAAACAATGCGATGATGCAGCACAGCTGTGAATGTAAATCATTTCCAAACAGGAAACACGGTGGTGTTCGGAAGGCAGTTGAACAGGATCTCATTGCCTCATTGCATGTTTGGTTTGCCTCTTTGACACGAGCTCCAGTAAATGTTTGCTTACCGATGACGCGTTTTTAGAGATCATGTGACGGTCCGCCCCCTGAATGTGAATGAGCTTGGCCTGAGGGTACACTCGCTTTAAACACTTCCTCTGCACATCAGCAAAAACCTGACACACACAAAAGACAAATAATGAGGACCTCATCTAGTTACAAAACATCCCTTGTTTAACTTATATGTCCTGTTGACCCAGACAGTCTCTGTGGACAGATCTATTTAAAATGCCTAAAATGTATTTCAAGTATCAGCAGTGTATACAATAATGACACAAATACACAAATTCTCTTCACATGCTTGGGGCTCAAATTAGAGACGACGCAAAGGATTTTTAATCATTTAGTTCATTATAGATTCTGAGCCAATCAAAGGATTGAGTAGATGACACTCACTTGGTTGAGATGAGCAGGGAGCTGTTCGTCAAATGAGTCCCCAACGATAACGCTCAATGATATTCTGCTAGATAGCAGCTTGAATTTGGAGATCTCTCTGGAAAAAAAGGAATGAAACATGACAAATCAATGAGGGAAAAAAAGGGTATTGGTCTGAGTCCCAGTCACCGAATGCTGAAAGGAAAATCAATAGCAGCCCATATGTGTGAGTGTGTGTGTGTGTGTGTGTGTGTGTTTGTTTTACCTGACTTGAGACGCGCTCTCGTTCAGGAAGTAGTGCTCGTCCACGGCGCTGCTCTGATGAGCCGGGTTACTCAAGAGGTATTTCTGATCAGAGGAAAGAGGAGAGCAGGATTACACTATCAGGAGACGAAGCTAACGGTTTGCATTAAATTCTACAGAGAATCAGTTAAAATACACAGCTCTTGTTTGAGTTAATAACTCTAGTTCTAGCATCAACCCACTATTTATAATATTACATTCTACACCACAGTCCATTTTGTCTCCATGGACAGGGGACACACAGGTGAAAGATGAGAGTCATGGAGAGTGCAAAAGTTTGTATCGCTCACGGTTTTTAAAAGGGGAAAAAGGGGAAAATTTGGGGGGAGGGGGGCTTCTATCTCTATTTTACAATTTACAGAGTCCTCCAGAATTATTGGCACCCTTTGCACAAAAATGAATATATATAAAAAGATTATATTTAGCAAAAAGCGATATTTAGAGATCAAATATACAGGGATTTTTCTTTTGTCTCCAGTTTGATGTGATGTCGACCGTGTAGAGAATAACATCACTGAGGAGGACGATTTGCTTCCTTCTAGAAATCAACGCTTAAAATTAGCAAAACTGTTAATAGAACAAGACTATTTCAAGCTTCAAATAGGAAAAATGGCTAGAAATCAGTTTTAAAAGCTTAGATTTGGTTTACTGTAATCTTATAACAGTAATAAATAAATATATTAAAAAAAATAAATAATAAATACTAGCTAAATTTGACTATATGCAGGATATTTCTGCAAGATATCTTTTTTATGTTTTTCTAACTTGATTTTCCACTAAATAGTTTCCACTCCCGTTGTTTGAGTGGAAAATTTGAATAACTGAGTATAATATTTATTTTACACAATCATTTAAATTCATAATCATTTCAAATACAAAGTCATTTAACATATTGATGTTGTTATTACTACCATGAATACTTCACAGGAGAAGAAAACTACGCAAAGTATAAACGGCAAAGTAGTGTCAACAATCACAATAAATTAGATCTGTTTATAAGCTGAATTCAAGTAGTCTACTGCCAGTTTGAATAAGTAAACTGAATCATCCCCACTAGAGCGTTTAAGTCCAGAGATCCCATGTCCTGACATTTGTAAAGATAACACAGAGCTTTATTCACACACCCTTTACACGAGCGTTTTGTGAGCAACATCATAACAATGGGGTCAGCTGAATTGTCACATTTGTGAAGAACAATTCAAAGAGATGGCAAATAAAAGAGTCGACTGGCACAAAACCATGGAGAAATCATTACGTGCAATTCCATTGCTTTATCTTTCTCAGGTAGAGGAGACAAGCACATACATGTGGTTAAAAAAAAAGTGGCTCAGCGTGGCAGCTAGTATGTTATAAATATGTAATAAAATAATTTGAGTCCTGATACTGATGATGTATGTTATAAATTCACTGCAACCCTCATTTCATATCCAATGGCAGCTTAAGGTCGCCCTTTCCTCTCTTATCCATATCAGAAAACTTTCCGACATTTAGTCTCCTTGCTTTTGTTTGTTTGTTTATTAGACATTTAAATTATAGAGAGAATGTTTGCGCAGATACAACAAATGAGATTGAGGGAAGAAAACAACATGGCTTCACTTTTGCAGGTGTTATGCATTAATTATTTTTAGCTTGCTTTAAAAAAATAAAATAAAAACATTTTTTTAAATCATTCGACTCAGGTCAGCTTTCGACTGATGTCACAAATAGGAACCAGCAGCCGTTTGAGAGGTGGAAGGGACTTATGCAAAAAAAAAAAAAAAAAAAAATCTAATAAGTGATTTGCATATTCCCGGCCACACGTTAACTTGCATGAAATTGGGTGGAACTAGAGCGGAGAAGAGGCGCCTAGCTCAAGCATGGACGAGCTCGCTTCGCGTCCTGACCTCAGAGACCCTGTCTGAAGACGTCTGGAAAGGGGGAAAAAAGGGAAACGAAATAGGATACAGCGCCCGGGCCCGTCCCCCGTGCACGCACAATCGCATCAGAGCAAAGTTGTTAAGCTCAGTTTGATGGCTGCTCTTTTTTTTTTTTTAAACCGCTTTTCTCACCTACTCCAGAGACCATTAAAGCACAGCAGCGTGGAGGAGGTTTTCTGTAAATAATTGACACTAGAGCGCCACCATGTGGTCACTTTGGTGAAGTGCAAAAAAGGAAAAGAAAAACATAACATCCACTCCTAGAACAAGTGAGTCTCTGCTACGATTAGTGTGAGCATGAATCTGAATCTTCAGTCTGGAGTGAACCTAATACATGAAAAAATGTTTGAAAATCATAAGTAAATTAAAAAAAAACAGTCAAAAGTCAATTAGCACTGTGACAATATGGAGATCAGAGGTTCTGGGATTATTTCAGCCAGGAGCCCCTTTTACAGGAGGGGAAAAACCACCAACTTCATTTCAAAATGGTAGTTTTTTTTTGTTTCGTTTTTATTTTAATCCTATACACTGCTTATGTGAAGAAGTGAATTTTTTATAGATATATGTCACAATTATGAACAACATTTACTTCAAGTGAGCTAGCAGATGAGTGCTCTGTCAGCTTATCCTTCAAATCATGGGCTCTTTTTTTTAGAGAGAGAGAGAGAGCTCATCAATGGGAAAAAAAAGTAATGATCTTGGGCATTTCTACTCAACCTCAGAGGTGTGAACTACATGCAAGTGATTTGAATAATCTGAATGCAGAGCCCAGAAAAACCATATAAGCACCTGTGTAACCAAACCCTGAATACACATCACTTTCCCCATATAAATATTAATGTAAATTTTGGACTCAGGTTCTTGTGTTTGACTCATTTATTCAGACCACCAAGCCCTGAAAAATGTAACACAGTAGAAGTAACACAAGACTGTGTTCTGTCATCAGCTCTGAATCTCATTACATTATATATATAGTCAGTGTAGTGTATATTCTATAACCTGTTCTCAGATATAATCTATAATCAACAGCCTCTCAAATAAAGTCTAACCAACTTGCTTTGTTAGTATGCATTCAAAATGACCCAGCTGACTGTGTGTGTGTGTGTGTGTGTGTGGCTTTACCTGACGTTGGAGCAGTTCTCCTGAGACATTGTCTCCAATGAAACTCGGCTCCAGCAGCCGCAGGATGAGGAGAAGACGACTCACACCAGTGGCTGCAGAGAGCTGCATCATCTGTAATGAGGGCACCAGGTGTGTGTACCTGAAACACACACACACACACACACACACACACACACACACACACACACACACACATACTCAATGAACTGTCTGTCCCATTAACATATCATTTTTTTTTTCATTTATTATTCACCTTTATACCACAGCACTGTTTAATTCTCAAATCTGATTGGTCAGAAGGCATTGATTAATTTTCTAGAACAGCAGCTCTTACAGCAGTCCGAGTGGCAAGGTTTACATTAATGCACTCGTTCAAATAAACTATAGTTTCTGTAGTAATGTGTGTAATTGCTCATATGCCCATCTTTGGAAGGAGTCTCCAGCGTCAGGCTGTATTTTTGTCCTATTAACGTCAAGAGAGAGGAAAACAGAGAGGCTGGTGAAGGAACAACAATGTATAGCTGTCATAACATAAGTGATAACAAGAACAAACTTCTTTCTTGGTCATTCCACAACAACAAATGTAACTATAAATGGATAAGTATAATGTGTCATTTTTTAATGAATAATAAAAACACAAGCTCTAGCAATCCATCATTGGATTGGATCACAAAATGGGTTAAATCCAATCAGGCCAGTATATGAGTTTAGAGGCATTATGTTCAGTAACCGAGAAACCGACTCAAGATAGTCGCTATGATATTTATTAACCTAATTTAAATCTGAAAAGATGTACTAAGCCATCTTTTAAATCATCTCTAGAAAGCACAGGGGCAGACGAGAAACAGAACACATTAGGAGAAAGAGAGGAGGTGAGAAGAAAACTCAGGAGGCAACACTGGTCTCAGCTCACTGGTGCTATGTATTGGCTAGTCTCAACCTACAGAATCCAATCAATAACAAGAAAGAAACACACGCTTACACACACACATTACACAGAAACACTTACACGAGAGATTTATCACAAACCATAAAACAGCTGACTTTGCTCTTTGCTGCAATTGAGCATGGTGCTATGGCTGAACTGCGTATTGATGAAATCAATAGTAAAGTGGCTGTAGGCAGTGCGTTTAATCCTGGTCCTAGAGCCATTAGTGGCTTTCTAAAGCTCATGAAGTTAAACAAGCAGCTCAGCAAACAAAAAAGAGGCAAACGTCAAAGTTTGTTGGCTGAGCTGCTTGTTTAACTTCATGAATGGTTTCTGAGGTAGGTGCGTTGCAGGAAGCCACTAATGGATACTCTAGCACCAGGATTAAACACACTGCCTACAGCCACTTAACTACTGATTTCATCAATACGCAGTTCAGCCGTAGCACCATGCTCGAGCATCATGTATTTAACCAGCTACAAGCTCAGTGTCATTCAATCGCCATGTCCATATAATTACACCGTCCAATCAAAAGCACAAAAAAAGCTCTGCAATGAATAAAATACTAAACTGCCAATGTGTGATGCTTTAATTTATACCACAGATTGATTCTGATTGGTCAGAAGCAGTGCTAGCTGCAAGGGTTACATTAATGCACTCATTCTAATACGTGATTGTTGCTATAGTAACAACTTACACAGGAACGTCTATAGCAGGCGTTCCACATAAACGTGTGTAATTGTTGATATGGTGACGTTTTCTGTGAGGAGATATTTATTTAACATTTTGGAAGGAGTCTCCAGTGTCAGAGCTTTGTAACAAGGGCTGTTCTTGTAAGTTTTTAGAATCAGAAGTTAAAACTTCTCGGCAGTCCGAAAGTTCTATAAAACTTATGACACAGCGATAACCTGACACTTTCAAATTCGTTCTCCGACCCAAACAGGTCTCTGCCTTTCACGCACATAAACATTCCCACAGCAAATTAAAGACGGCCGCTCTGACATTCATCCTTCTTCACCATCTCTCCGTCCATTCCCAAACCTATTTCTGTTCCCAATTTAGATTCCTCTTCACCTTTCTTCAAAGAATTCTTTGCTCGTTTGACACCTTTTCACCCGGACACGTTTTCCTTTCCTCGCCACCAAAAAGCACATTCTGTGTCAAACCTCGAAGCTTTGATTTGGCGTCAAATCGGTCCGCCGGCATTGACATTTTATTTCGAGGTCTTCGGTTCACTTCCATTCATTTTTTTTTTTTTTATTCTGCCCAGGAGGTCTGGATTATGCATGGGAAGGCATGCGTGTCAAAGGGCAATTTAGCGAGGGAAAAGACAGGCCCGATTGGTGGGATGAATTAAACAGATAACAGCGAAGCGCCTCGCCAATGTCAGTTATTTTCCGAGCTACTCCTCTTTTCTCTCTCCCTCTCTCCTTTGGTAGTGATGGAGGTGATGAAATGAGGTCGAGGCTGTGCACTTTCTGCTCTTTGACTTTCCCATCTGGATTAGTGCAGGATGAATGAAGTCTGTTGCTCTTGTAGGGAGCAGGCGCATGACCCACT
The DNA here is from genome assembly GCF_027358585.1 of Pangasianodon hypophthalmus. Classification (NCBI taxonomy): domain Eukaryota; kingdom Metazoa; phylum Chordata; class Actinopteri; order Siluriformes; family Pangasiidae; genus Pangasianodon; species Pangasianodon hypophthalmus. The sequence goes on along the minus strand of NC_069731.1, from coordinate 6,033,098 downwards.
GTCGGAATGTCACACACTCTCTCGCTCACACACACCGAGTCTGATCATCCTCAGAACTGATAAGAACCCTTCAAAATTTGCATGGGCTCCTTCCCTCCCTCCTCGCTCGCTCTTCACAGGAAGAAACTACAGATAACAGGACACAGTCCAGTTTAACAGAATACTTTTCACGACTAGACAATAATTCAGGGGTTCTCAACTTTTTTGGCTATTTTATAAGCTCGAAAATTCTCATGATTCTACTGTATATGATCACGAAGTTTGTTAATCCAATGAGATGCTCCTTCCTATGCTCTGTGGCAGTAGAACTTTCATGAAGTTGCTAATGCAGTAGGCTAATGATAGAAATATTGCCCTTGCAGTTCAGATTATGGGCATATACTGCAAAATATAGCATGAATATTTTATTTTATAGTATTTCCAGTCACCATGAAGGTGCCATGCAAAAATAGACTTATTTTTATTTTAAATCTTCTCTGAGCTTCCATTAACATGCGAGCACTGCTGTGGTCTGGTGTAAAATGGGCTTAAGTGGAACTCCAGATTGTAATAATAATAATAATAATAATAATAATAATAACCTAAGAGTTTTAATTAGCATTAAATATTCCATACACTAAAACAGCAAGTGAAAATATCATGAATAAAGGAAAAGTTATCTAATATTTTCCATTATGAGACTAATATCAAACAAATATAAGACCATTAAGCCTATTTCTAGACATATGTATTAATTTCACTTTTGACATTGTCTTATTCTATTGCCAGAAAATTTTGCTTCTTTCTAGAAATAATCACTTGATATAAGCAAAATTATCTGCCAAGACCATTTTTAGCTTTGAAATAAGTAAAAAAAAATAAAAAAAAAATCTAGAAATAAGATTAATAATCTTATATCTGTTTAAAAAACTACCTATAGACATATTAGTTGAATTTATCTACATTCAAGATATTTTTTACTTATACTAAGATCTCATTTTGCACTCTAAATCAGGTTTATATGCAAATAAAGACTTTATAAATAATGTAGTAGTCTCTTGAGGCAGATTTCTAAGCTTTTCGTCTCTAAACCTAGCCAAAAATTTTGCCTGACATTACAAACGGTTAACATCATGTACTCACCACTAACTCTTCCAAACCAAACTATCTGACAACTTTTGATGATGTGATGCTGTGAAACATTTTAAATTTCAATTAGGTGCACAGGGATGGATCTAAAGAGAAGAGTAGAGAGTCAATCAGATTGTAGCCTTTAAGATTCTGAAGCTTGTGGCCAGAAAAGTGTACAATAAGTACAGTGAGCCATGGGAAGAGTGTCTGAGGCCGACACTATGACAGCACTAAAGCAAAACCACTGAAAAAGTTGTGGTTAATGTATCAAGCAATGATCACATGACTCGTTTAAACATACTCCTGACCCAATAGCAGGGTACTATAGTATGATTTTACCATAAAGAACCACTAATGCCTATGTAATATCTGTTAAATATTTCTTAAGTTCTATTGCATAATAGAAAAAGGATCAGAAGTGACAAAATTTTAGATTTTAAAAATTTAGATTTAGAAATTTAGAGATTCAGATGGCTCTTATATTTCATCACCAATAACTTCAATGAAGATTTTCGGTTCCTTGTTCCTTTAAAAAGAATCTGGCAAACCTGCTGCAGTGACACTCAAATTAAACTGAATCAATTAAATTAAATGAAATTAAATCAATTTTTACCTAATTAAATGAACATTTTAAGAAAGATTGAGGAATATCATTTGACAAAATTGCATCAGTTTCTGGAACAGAAGTGTCACACTTTCATATCAAGCCCTAACACACCATCTACATCCTTAATAAAGGCACTGAAAATGCAGTGGAACTCTTGCACATTCAACAGTAGGGGGCAGTCATGATCCACCCTACGCCATTCCTTCATGAAACAGGACCTTCAGTCTTCCCCTGAGTGACTCGGAGTCAATACTATAGATTAGACTGAGGTAAATACACTAGGGCTGCTACAGGCCTGCTTCATTAGCCAAGACTGGCAAGAGTAGCTACAGCTCTGGCGGTGCTAATTACTATTAATTGGCATCCTAGATTCCCTGGGAAATCCCCAGGGAGCATCTACTTCCTGCACTTAATAATTTATGCTAACGAATGTGTGGATTTGTGTGATGTGACACATGGCAAGACTTCTGATAAGTTTCAGAAGAGCAAAGGACAAAAAAGAGAGCAAGTGAGGTTTAAATGCCGTAATGCTTTAAATAAATAAAATTATGAGACCGATATATTACTTGCTGTGAGTAGTGTCAAAGTGTCATAGCTGTTCTGTCATACACACACACACCCACACACACACACACACACCTTTCTGTTAGAGTGGCAGAAGTTTCTTTCTCTCTACAGTCCTGTTCAGTGTCCAATCTCAGCCCAGATTTCCCAGAGGACTTCAGCCAGTGGCATGAACAGAACAGCTCAGGTGTGTGTGTGTGTGTGTGTGTGTGTGTGTAGGTGTGTGTCTGTCTGACTGGTCTCACACAACTCTATTATTGGTTACCAAAAAAAAAAAAAAACGAAACTCAGAAACTCAAAAATGCATTACAATAGTGCACTAATCTCAAGAACAGATCAGCTTTTAGATTGATAATTATGTTCAGAGCAAAATCAATTTCCCAAAGAAGCCAGCATTAACATTTATTCCACACAGGTTGATGAATCCATCTGCTGAATCAAACTTTCAAAGCTAAAACACTAAAATTCCACGATGAATCCTCGATTCAGCTGATTAGTTTTCTATAACAGCAGTTCTGAAAATAGTTCCAACACAGAAACACAGTGAAGGTTTAGTGCTTTGCGGTTTTTCAGCGTAACAAGCCATGATTTTTTGTTTGTTTTGTTTAGTTAATTTCAAGAGAGAGGAAAAAAGAGAAGCTGGTTCAAAAACAGCTGTTTATAGTTGCTATAATATAAGGCATAATATGAACTAATTTGTCTTACAGACATTCCACAACATCACATGTTAAACTATAAACTGAAAAAAGTACAAGGTGTTGTTCTTTAATTAACAAAAAATTTAATTTGTGGCAAATTGCTGTCATATAAGAGGAAGAAAACACTCAAGGATGTACTGTTATGGGAATATAATCAGGCTCTCTCACATCACCACGCTGTTGATTATTTTCCTATAACAGAACTCTCAATCGTGCTTTACTCCTTAGTTCATTAGAGCCCACTAAAAGGTTTGTTGGAACAACAGCAAACACTCCATAAACGTCAGTTTTTATTAGCAACATTAGCGTCAGAGTCTGATTTAGCAACATGACTGAAATAAACAGCCAGATCCTGACAGGAGCTGCATGTGTTATTGCTTTTCTTATGATAATATCCGGCTAGCTGTGACTGTTTCACTTCCAAGCCAATTCTCACTGCTGATTTAAGTCTTCACATGGACTTTTCACACTTGGACCTGGACTTGGCTTGTTAATTTCCTATTAGCTTCACTGTAGTTACTGAATAATTCATAGTAGTTACTGAATATTATGCTTCAAATTAATAATAAGCTGTTTAACCCTCTGTCAAAATGGTTTCCAATATTCAAAATTCTTTGTGACACTAAAAATCTGTCAATTAATTAAGGAAAAAAAAACACAACAAGGCATGTTGTAGTAGGAAAACAATCAAAAGCCGGATGGTGTGAAGTGGCCCAATTACGGTTACAACCCCAAAGTTAAATATATTTCTGATCCCTGCACATCCTGAGCTGTTTTATTCCTCTTATACCTTAACAATTTTACACTTTTTATATTACATTTATTAATTAATGAATGACCCATCATACTTTTAACAGTTTATAGTTACATTTAATGTTGCAGAACCTATACAAAACAAGTTAGCTCCTGTTTTCACTTACATTACAGCAGCTATAAATAATTGTTCCCTCACCAGCTTCTCTTTTTCTCTCTTGTTGTTTAGAAGACAAAAAAAAACCACAGCATGTCACATTACCGAGAAATCAGGAAAGCACAAAGTCTTCGCTTTCTGGAGACTCCTTCCAAAAATGTTAAACATCTCCTTAAAGAAAGCTTCACCATATCAACAATTACACCAATTAATTCGTTTATGATGAGTCGTAGATTATGAGCAGCATCTGCCAGGCAAATCATGTGATTGAGTTGTTAGTATAGAAACATGAACATATTAGCACAAGTGCATTAACATAGACCTGGGATTTGCCTCAGTGCTGTTATAGAAAATGAATCAACACCTTCTGACCAATCAGATTTGAGAATTCAACAGCGCTGTGGTATAATAATCAGTAACACTCAATAAATTCTAGAAAAATACTGTACACCCACATAAAAGTACAATGTAATCAGAAGCTACAAATTACATTTAGAAGTTGCTTGTTTAGTTGAAAGTTTAGCACAGAAGCTATAATTAACAGTAATAACATGCTAAAATGAAAATACATTGGGATGGCCTTTATTCATAAGTAAATATAAGCAAATCTGGTCCCTGCAGTGAAATTAGTTTTTTGTTATATAATGTTACATAATGAAATGTTAAGATAGGTCTGGTGGATTATATAGTAATAATGTGGTATTGCATGAATGTCATTTTCCATGTAATGTTCTCCTGATTTGATAGTTCAAGGAAATCAGATGTTGATATAGTAGGATGCCTAGATTGTGTTGTTTAACAGAAATACTAAAACTTTTGGAATAATCACAATTTTCCTCAGTTATTTTCTCTAATGTGTCAGATCAGATATCATGTTTACCAGAAAAAAAAAAGGTTCCTTAAAGGAGAACTATGACTGCCATCTCTTCAAATTGGCCATGTACTTACTGTAATATATACAGTGCATAGATATGTGTTTATTTATAGCCACATATTTTATCACAGGAAAGTATTACATAAGAAGTTTAACTATTTTCTCTGTTAACTATTATGATGCCTGTTCAATGCTACTATGTCAGATAATCCCTTAAGATATGGGCTGGAAACAGATGACCTAATGCAAGAACAATGACATTAATTTTATGGTTAATAAACAATAACCTGCTATGTTTCTAGTCCATCATATGATTGAATTTTTTTATTAAAAAAATTTTTTTAAACATCTTTCCATATGCCTGCATAGATTTTTGAATGAGAAGCTTCCAAAACTTCCCACTTGCTGCCTTCCAGGTCATCAGGTAAAGTCACTTGTAAAGTGAAGGGTTAGAGATCAAAGCCAGCACAGGACACTGAGTTTGGCTGATTCAATGGTCCAGTCAATACTATGAGTGTGAAGTAAGGTGCAAGAGCATGCTGGGTAAACACAGGAAGCTTCAGGAATCAATATGGCTTTGAAGGCCATGGTCTAGGTTTTATTAGCTCACACACTGGGCCAGAGGAAAAGAGCCACAGTGGTAACCAAATCCATATGACCTTTACTAGTCATTGTAGTAAAGGTAAAAACATTGTATACAGTCAGCTGCATAATTGTTGGCACCCTTGGTAAAGGATGGGTTTAAAAAAGGTTTGCCGTTAAGTTTCAGCTCACAGTGAAAATATGAGAGAATTCTGAACCTTTAATTGAAGTAAACTGGTTCCAAAAAATAAAAATCATTGGTACCATTTAGTTAGCATTTTTCTCACTTTTTGTAAAACCTCCCATTGCCAACATAACAGTTTTCTCCTACAATGCTTAATGAGATTTGAGAACACAGACCAAGGAACCTGAGACAAAGCCTCAATACCAAATGTCTTCAGATCTTCCAGGATTCTCTCCTATGGACTCTCCTTTTCAGCTCATCCCACAAGTTTCCAGTGGAGCTTCAGTCAGGGAACCGGGATGGCCATGTCAAAAACATGGTGATCATTGACCTTTTTTTTTTGTGGACATAGGTATATGAATCATCTAGACATAGATATTGAATCATTGTCCTTGGAAGATCCAATCACAACCCAGTTGTATCTTTTGGGTAACCGGATTTTCATTCATGGTACTTGATGTAGTCCATGATGCCAACAAGGTTCCCAGATCCTCCACCATATGTAACAGCAAGGATTAGGCTCTCTGCTGTATAACCAAACCAACCATGAGTTTTGTTGACAAAAAAACTCATCTGACCACAGAACCTGGCTCCATTCGAAGTTCCAGAAGTGTCTAATGAACTCCACACACTTCTGTTTGTGGTTACATGAAAGAAAAGACCTTTCTCCAGGCACAAGTTTCAAATAGTTTGTTGGCATTGGGCTGGAGTCTGATTGTAGACTGTAATTGTAGACATGGTGACCCCAAAATACTGCCCTCTTCTACAAATGTCCAACCAGGATCCAGGAGACATTAATCATCCTCCTCACTGTGTATGGGCCAAAATACAGGCGTGTCTATTCCAGGAAGGTTCATTACAGCTCCAGTTGTTTTAAAATTCTTAATGATTGCAATGGACCACATTTGATTAGTATCAGTAGATCTGTATCTGTATTGACACGGTATTGATAAGAGTCACCAATTTGCCATTTTTAAATATGATACAGTAAACTACCATCTGCCATGTATGAGCTTTTCCTGGTAATACAACCATAGTCAAAAAAAACCAACAAAAATAGAACGAAATTTATACTGAACTGATGAACACCACACACACACACACACACACACACACACACACACACACACACACACATTGTTAAACCGCTACTGACAAGACAGATGTTCTAGAGGATTCTGAGCCATATGGAAATCTGCCCTATAGAATTGCCCTGTTTTCTGTCTCCTCCCCTTTCATGTGTATGTGAGACATCTCTGGAGGTGACATCTCGTTTCAGCACGAGGCACCCTTAGCGAGCGTGTCTCTCATGTGGAAATACTGTCTCTGCTGTCTTCCTCAGCTGCTGCATATCATCCATTTATCTCAGAGACACCAAGCCCAATTAAAATGAAATCGGAAATTTGCAGCCATTCCAGACACCAAAACACACAAAAAAAATATTTTGGTGAAACGTAGCAGTCGGTGTTCTTAAAGAGATATGTTTGTATCGCAAACAAAAATGTGTATTTTAGTCATATATTTCAAAAGGTAAAATAAGCATTTCTTTCACTGCAATGTGCTTTTCACTGGTCTCCCTTCCAAAACTCTTACAAGATTACTATATGTTCAAAATTCATTAGATAAGTATTACATTCATGCACAACAAATGAACTCCGTCCTTTATAACCCATGCTGGCTACTGGTTACAGCTCACACTCAGTTCAAAATTCTTCTTCTGACCTTTAAAGCACTTTATAACCATGCCCATCAATAGCTGACTGAAATACTCCATTCGATTCTCCTCCCTGGGTGGCGGAATCATTCAGCTTCTTAAAATCGCAGTTAAAATCGACCTTTTTTTATAGCTCTATCCCAGTTTCTCTGCTGAGATGTAGTCTACCTATCAAAACACCTCTGTGCTAGCACCCAAGATAATATGTGTAGTATATTTAGTTTTTTGATGGTTTGTAGTTTTTGCAGTGGAAACATCCAAATTAAGAAAAAAAAAACATTGGTGTCAGAAAAGCTGGTTTGAGTATTTCAGAAACTGTTGTTCTCCTGGGATTATCACACACACAGTCTCTAGAGTTTACCCAGAATGGTGGGAGAAACAAAAAACATCCACTGTGTGGCAGTTTTGCAGGAGGAAACACCTTGCTGATGAGAGAGGTCCGAGGAGAATGGACAGGAAAGCTACGGTAACTCAAATAACCACTTTTTACAAACATGGTGAGCAGAAAAGCATCTCAAAATGAACAATACGTCGAACCTTGAAGGTGGATAGGCTACAACACATCAACGCATTCTACTCCTCTCAGCCAAGAACAGGAATCTGAGGCTTCAGTCGGCACAGGCTCACCCAAACTGGATAGTCGAAGATTGGAAAAACATCATCTGGACACACTGTGCTGATGCCACATGATTGGATTATTGAGCACATGTACAGGTGGTCCTGTTAAAGTGTATGGTGAGTGTATGTATCACAAAATAAATTTTTGCTGAAGTTTTGGTAATATAGTGCTAAAATCGGTCACTACAGGTTCTGATTTTTTTTTATATATAATTTTGGACGAAAATAAGTATTTCAAGAAGAAAAGGAAAAAATGTAAATTAATTGGTATAAAAATAGTTTTTAATGTGAGTAATTCAGTGAGTAATCAAGGAGTTACAATGTATCATGATGTTATTATATCACAATATCGATATTTTATATTATCGTATTGCCCAGACTAGCGTATAAAGAGGTTGCATCTTGCACTATAAATGGCTCATCTTTGTTTTTGTTTTTTTCAGTTTTATTAAAATATCCTTGTATATTCTAAAAACACTATATTTTACATTTTATATGCACTAACTCCCTTTTTTAGTTTTTGTTTAGCTGTTTTTTTGTATAGCTATTAAAAATACTGTCCTTGAAAATGTCAAAATGCAAAAAAAGAAAATGCTTTCTTATAAAAAAAGTTCAAGTCAATCAATAAATTAGTCAGTGTGTTGTATCTCGGTTGCATTTGTAGCTCCATTACACAGTGCACGACTGACAGGTATCGAATGTCTCCTTAATTCATCTTTAATGTAAGGAGCCAACTCTACTTAACGCCTCCATAAGTAACAAAATCTGTTACACAACTCCATGTAAGCTATATTAACTTAAGTCGTAAGTTAATATCCCCGGCATTTATTTTGCCATGCCTAAGTAATTGAATTGCATCTCTGGCGTTTTATACTTGCCGGGCTGAGGGCCTATTAATCACAGGGTAATTGGACACACATCGCAGTTAAACGCTGCTGCTCCACTTTCAGTCACATATAAATTAAAGCGTTCTGCATTATTCATTCTTTATCTGACTGAACCCCAATTGTGTTACATAACTGCAGGAAAAATAACAGCGGCTGGAGGTTATGAATCAGGATGTGTGGGGAGATGGCTCACATGAGATTACTCGCACAGTGCCATGGAGCAAATCTCTCATATATCTTCATTATTTCAGAATCATGCTGCGAAAGCAGCTAACGCTCTCCTGATCCTTACAAAAATACCGGTCCATAGAGGTGTAAAGGAGATCAGAATATAGTGACCATTTGAAACTACACGACTGACTTGGATGTATTCTACTGTAAATAGCTATTTACTGTATTATTTAGATTTATACCATGGCAAATCTGATTGGTCAGGTGGTGTTGATTAATTTTCTAAAGCAAATCACACAATTATTGCATCGTGTATCACGATTATTGATTGTATCGCGTATCAATTATTGTATCATGTATCACGATTACTGTATTATTCATGTGTTAATATTATTGTATTTTATGTATACATGATTATTTTATGTACTTTATCAATTTTATACTTACACAGGCACTTGTCTGGCAGATACTCAACATAAACATGGAATTTTCTGTGAGGAAATGTTTAGTTAGCATTTTTGGAAGTCATCTCCAGTGTCAGTGCTTTGTAACAGTCAGTAAGGTTTCCAACATAAGAAAATCTTCAGGGTAGAAGTGCTTTTGTGGCGTCTCTTTAACATGAAAAGCTACATTTTTTGTTTTATTAACTTCATGAAAGAGAAAAAAGAGAGGGTGGTGAGGGAACAATTGTTTATAGGTGTTATAATTTTCATAATGTTGTGGAACTTGTTTCGTAGATGCTCCACAACATGAAAGGTAACTTCGAGGAGATAAAAAAAAATCATGTGTCATTCTTTAAAAAAAGAAAAAGAAAAAAATTGTGAACTGTGGTATAAAATTAAAAAAAAAAACTTCAGAATATGATGCAACTGGTAAATAATCAACTTCAAAGGGATGACATCTCACTACTTCATGTCACACCACCTTACTGTTTATTATTTTCCCATAACAGCACACCCCATCATGTTTATTCCTTACATAAATTGTGTTCAGTTATTGAATACTGAATATCAGGTATTTTTATGGGCTTTGTGGGTGAAGGTTGGAATATGGTGGCTTTTTGTCCAGTCCTACATTAAAACAGAACTGTAATAAAATTCTGATGGAACAAAATCTGAAAAAAAAAAAACATAATTTATGGAGAAAAAAAATCTCCATAATCTAGTTATCTCCAGATTTCCCAATCCTAATTTTCCTCATAGACAAAATGTGTAGCAATCACATAGTTGGCTATAAAATAGTATCAATGCAATAAAGTACACAGGTCTGGCCTTTAACTTACTTGAGACAGCAAGGATTTTGCTAGCTAGTTATCTAGAGCAAACAGAAAGGAGGTGCATTTGCTAATTGTACTAGCTGGGTGAAGTGCTTTAATATTCAAAATATGGGGTGTGGAATTAGTTCAAATAAAAGGTGCTGTTTGAAAATTTAAAAGTGTTTCTTGACCTGTGACAATCATATAATCATAAAGTCACTTACAAAAAACTGAAAAACTGTGATTTATAATGTTACCATGCACTAGACCTAGCTAGTTTCTTCATTTTAGGATTCTGTTTATATTTTTTCTGGCCCTGAAATTGGCCCTGGAGTTGGAACAGAGTTGCTTAGTCCTGCCCCTTTTCCTTAAAACGCAGCTTATGAGCCATGAATAGTTTCAACAAAGGAGTGGGGTTAGCTGAAGGGATGTAGAAAGCAATGTATTTTTTTGTGCCTGGCACTAAACATTAATGAATGCTCCTTTAAAAGCTTTTTTTTATATAAGATGATAAATTTATAGGTAGATCGAAGGCAGTCTGCTTTAAATTTCTAATGACAGGCAAAACCGTGGAATAGAGTGAATAATGTGCTGTAGATTTCTGCTGACTCTGACTCTGAGAATGATTTGTGCTCTGATATGAATTAAGGACAGCTTCTAACACTCCCTGACCTTTGATTAATTGGGCTCTGTATTAAAGTGATGAACAGCAGAACACTGTCAATGTGTAGTCTCCCATCTCTCCCACTCCTCCCTCTCTCTCTCTCGCTCTCTCTCTCGCTCTCTCTCTCGCTCTCTCTCTCGCTCTCTCTCTCGCTCTCTCTCTCGCTCTCGCTCTCGATGACTCACCAGTACTGCTGCCACGTCTCCTCTTCAAAGACGTCCTCTGGAATGGGATTGATCAGCACCAAGTCCGACACTTGCCTGGACAAACAGAGACAGAGACTGGTTAATGTGTTTGTGTTCAGCATGGAAAAACAACAGAAAAGACAGCACAAGTACAAGCACAAGCAGTCTCTGAGCACCAAGGCTGAGGCGTAGCCCATCTCCACACCATTCCACCTTTAATGCATATCGGGTCAGTGGCATCCTGGGTGCAATATTTTCATTTCGCAGATGCTACAGAGCCATCACAGCTTAATTTACAGGGTTAACGGCTTCACATTGGCGCTGATGAAGTGTTAAATCTGTCAGAGGGAGGGTGTGGGGATAAAATCACGCTGAGATAGAAGAGGGATTTATGTCGCACCGCTTAAGCCCCCAGCTAAGATTGGTGAGAGCTTGGCAGATATCTGACCTCAGAATGGCAGGTCAGTGTGAATAGCATTAAAAGCAATACTTCACCTAGTCTATATCTACCACATCTGTAGTGTATGTGTGATTACCACAGACAAGAATTATGACATGATTCCCTAGGCTGGAAAAAATACAGAGTTTGTAACCAAGATGGCGCCCACCTCGGCAGATGTCTTTGCACGCTCTTGAATTTACTCAAAACTCATTTATAGTGGAGGTTTAAGGCCAGTTAATTCTGTCAGTAAATGCTGGTTTTTCTAAAACAGGGGGACACATTGTGGTTGTGTGTTCACAGTAGTCAATATCCTACAAAATCTTGTAACTCAAGAGTAATGTTGGAAAAACATCGCCTGGTCTTTTTTCAATCATTCAGCCAGTAGCTTCAGATTCCTGTTCTTGACAGACAGGAGTGGAATGATCTGATGTGGTCTTCTGCTTTTGTAGACCATCCATCACAAGGTTCAACACGTGGTGTGTTCTGAGATGCTTTTCTGCTCACCACGACTGTAAAGAGTGGTTATTTGAGTTACCATAGCCTTCCTGTCAGTTTAAACCAGTCTGGTCATTCTCCTCAGAACTCTATCATCTAAAAGGGCGTTTCTGCCCTTTTTCTGCAGAACTTCTGCTTAATGAATGTTTTTAGTTTTTCGCACCATTCTGTGTAAACTTTAGAGACTGTTGTGTTTAAAAATCCCAGGAAATCAGCAGTTTCAAACCAATGTGTATGGACATCACATTTTTCCCTATTCTGATGTTTGTTGTGAATATTAAATAAAACTCTTGTCCTGTATCTGCATGATTTTCTGCATTGTACTGCTGCCACCTGATTAGCGGATTGGACAATTGCATGAATGAGCAGTACTACAGGTGTTCCTATTAAAATGATCGGTGCGTGTATACATCAGGACCCAGAACACCATGTAACTCTATTGTGCACGTAAGTGCCTGCTAGTTTCTCAGCTCTGCTTAAAAGCACAGCTTGGATTTTGAAATATATGTTGTTACATATTCGGCCTCTGAGGCCATGTTTAATAGAAATGTTCAACCACTGAAATGACTTCTGGCAAATAAGACTAAAATGACACAATTTAACTGCAAGACATGGAATTAAATTACGCGTAAACATTTCCTCAAACAGTGCAACTTTTTTGTCCATTATGTTTTTAAAGCTTTATGGTTTATAGTACTGTCATCAAGCAAAGGGAATTAAGGTACTGAGAAGGATGCACGCTGTGAAATGCTGTTAAATTCTGCAAAAAATCCATCTTGCGAGGACACCGGTTTCCAAAAATGGTGTTTAGGTTGACTGTACCAAAAGAAATACACAGCTAGTGATAGTGTATGCTTTGACCTTCTTGCTAGAAGAAGAAGCAAGACTACGATGCACCAGAGAAATGAGAAATGAAGTGTTTTTTTGGTGGATGCTGACGCAATCTTAATTACATCTGAGAAACAGACAGAGGACAGAAATGTGAGTTACTTAAGCCAAAAAGCTAATCTCATATAAGACAAGAACTTACGCGTCATAGATGTGAGTATAAAACCTGCCGTTCAGCGCGCCCAGTTCTGAGCCAACCAGAATGAAGGGCGTGGCTATCTCAGCAGCCTTGACCAACCGGTGGAGGTCGTCCACCATCCTGATGGCAAAAAGAGAAGAGGAAAAGATAGACATGCAGGTCAATGTGTCGCAGTCAACACACTGCAGAATGAGTGGAGGATCAACAAAGCGCATGATGCCCCATTCATCACCAGGCGGTATTACGACATGTGGATCTGTGGACCCTTGACCGTTTCAGGCATTAGCACAGCGTTCAGCTCTGTCCGTGTCCATTACACAGACGACAGAACGAGGTCGAGCACGAGCATGAGCGTATAATTATAATAATTAACAACATGCATGAGGGGACAGGGGGTCAGAGATCATTAGAGCTGATGGTGTTAAGCAGAGAGGAGACATGGAGAATGTAGGCGTGTAACTGACGGAGCATATGTAAGGAAGAAAACATGACAGGGCGTGCTGTTATAGGCAAATAATCAACAACGGGGTGGTGTGAGCAGAGTTACAATTACCTTTTCAGAGTTGATTATTTTCCCAAAATGTTTTACTCCTCTTTTACTAAGGCAATTTGCCAACAATTTTTTATTTATTAAAGAACTGTATGTTGTCATTTTTATCCATTTATAATGTTTAATGTTGTGGAATGTCCAAATTAAAAAAAACTTCATTATAACAGCTATAATTAATCTTTCCCTCACCAGCTACTCTTTTTTTCTTTCCAGAAGTTAATAAGACAAAAAAATACAGCTTGTTATGCAATAGAGACTTTCCCATGTCAGAAAAGCGCCGTTACAAGTGCTGACACTGAAGATTCCTTCCAAAACTGTTCAAATAAACATCTCCTCATAGAAAACTTCACCATATCACAGATTATACACATTTATGTGTAGAAACTATAGCGTATTTGAATTAGCACATTAATATAAACCCTGCAGTCGGCACTACTGTCAGAGCTGCTGTTATAGAAAATTAATCACCATCTGACCAATCAGAATCAAGCATTCAACAGCGTGGTGGTATAAAAGTAATTATTACATGTTATTTGCCATCTCAATTTCCAGTGTATGTCTGCTATTGTACCATATTCAAACAACTCGGACATTTTTTTTAATACATCCCTGATTCAGGCCACATGACAAACTCCGAGAGAAAGTAAGAAGTTATTCTGTGCTTCTAGAAATCCCACAAGCACACTGATCTCTGAAGGAAGGTGTTTGCTTATGTGCATTTTCCTTAAAAAAAGCTAAAATGTAAGATCCCTGATGTCAATATGAGAGCTGAGGAATGCACAAGTCGGCATAAACTGCGTCATCCATTTTATGGCTGCTCACCTGGGTTGCCTCTGCTAACAAATCAAAGCAGCACCCAAATAAAGAAGTCTCACGGCGGCGGACTGAAGAAGCATCCGTCAAAGTGCCTGCTTTCGGCCGCTTATTGAATTCTAAGAAGGAAATTGATTGCTCGCATCAGGAGCTGCCAGTTTGCCGCCCAGACATGAGGGTTACCGCGTGTACTGCTACGAGATAAGAGCAAGCAATCATGTAGGACGATCACAAGCTTCATCGTGGCTGGCTATCACGCCAAGGGCATGCCCTTGTGTGGGTGGTGAAAGGCTGTGTGCACGAGAGAACGAATGAGTTCCTCCGCTGTGCAACACACTTACTGTGAAATTACTGACTGTGCCAGGAAACAGGACACAGCTGCACAACAGCTGCCTGCTTTATCCTGACAGAGAACAGTGATTAACACATTAGTGTTTATGGAAGGAGTCTCCAGTGTCAGCGTTAAAGCTGCTCATTTAAAATATCCACCACTGGAAGACAATCTGCGTTTTCGTCTTATTAACTTAATAAGAAAACAGACAACAATTGTTCATAGCTGCTATAATGCAAGTGAGAACTTGTTTCACGGACATTCCAAATGATTAAATGTAACTATAAATGGATAAAAAGTATAAGATGTGTCATGCTTTTTTTTCATTTATAGTTACATTTAATGTTGTGGAAGTTACTTGTTTCAAGGATGTTCCACTCATTAAACATAAATATGAACAGATAAAAAAAAAGTGTGTGTCGTTCTTTAATAAATAAAACATTTTTTGGAAAATTGCTGTGGTATAAGAGGAATAAAACATATATTTTGCTGTATTTGCTGTTATTGGAAAATACTGATCACACATTTTCCTGCTACGTTACTTTTTTCTTTATTTGCTTACATATAAAACTATATAATCGAAGGACATGCATGTTCATACAGCTAGTCAATAAACATTTTATAATTTTTTTCAAAACAAGTTAGAACTTGTATAATATTTATGAAAATATTCGTGATAACACAATCCGTCTTCTGTTACTTAATAGCTTCATTACAATAACCCTGCCAATGTAGAAAGGTGGAACATATGAAAAATGATATGGAATGGGTTAAAAAAGGAAAGAAGAAATACAGGAAACATTATACATCTGAGTACCTTCCAGTGGTTGATGGTCTCCACACTTTCTCCATGCCTGTAGTGTCATTCTGCAGAGCTCTCCTGCTAAAGCCCAGGCCCACTCGGTCATAGGCACAAACCTGAAAGAGTAGGAAAAAAACCTACCTCAAAACCACAAAACAGTCACACTCGGAAAGATCTGCACTAGGGATCGTATGTTGCTGTCATAGCTGTTGGTGCCAAGCATGTTGTTCTGAAACTGCAGAGGTTTTCTTACGCACAACACAATCTAGCGTTATCAGAGAATGGTGCGAAAAACAAAAAACATCCAGTGAGCCAGCACAATGGAGAAATGTTTTAGACTACCTAAATGAAAACATACAGGTTTACTGACCTTTAAGATAGAAATTATATCATTTTTGTTACAGGGTGCACAGATTGTACACGCTGTTAATGAAGCTTAAGTTGCATTAAGCCACGTTACGTTTCCTAAAAACAGGAAGCTGGATATAAACAAATTCATTAGTAAATCATCCGCAGGAACTTTTACACAAGAAATGTGATATTCATGAAAATCCAGTTAGTTCAAGAAAAAAAGAAAACGTGAGTGTGTGTACATTTACTTATAAGGAGACTCACTAAGGTGAACCTCGACTGACCATGTTCAAATTGTATAATGAGTTGCCGCAAGTTTATACAGAGGTTACACTAACATGTTTAAATCACTTATTTATTTCAACTGAAAGGTCTGCGAAACTCGATCACTTCATATTAATGACTTGAAAGAAAGAATGCAATCAAAAACAGATCCATAAATTAAAAGGAATAAGACTAGAATATGAATACTCCATATAGAAGGAGTTAGTGTTAGTGTGTGTTTATGGCAGATGACTCGCTGCAGTGGCTGAGCTGCATTAGTGGAAGATTTAGCACATGTCGCACTTATGAGGCACTCTTTCACCGTTTAGTTGTCATTTTGTCGTTCTCGGCTTTCTGTGAGCTTTGCTATTTATGGAGTTCTGTGTGCGTCACTAAATGTAAATCAGTTGTGCCATGAATGTGCTGATTTGCTGTATTTCATGGCATTTATTAATATAGGGACGAGAGTACGAAAAAAATCAATGTTACTGAAGCTTTTGCAAACCTGGCAGGAATTTTTGTTAGGTTTGGCCTATGAAAAAAACATTTACACACAACTTTACATAAGGATTGATAAATGAGGCCCATTTCTCACACCTCACTACCATTCAGCAAGAACTAATAAATAATATGCCTATAGGTATTTTAGCTTGCCAGGACTCATCAGAGTAACTGATGGAATTTGACATGATAGATACAAGAAAATGAACAAGTGTGTGTGAATGGTGAGATTTTACAGATAACCATAGAAACTCGTTCTCTCTCTCTTTAACCAGAGAATGTCAGAATTGACCACAATCGCTCAATTACAGCATGATACTGTTATAAAATGCTGAAGGAAGTGCATTCATAAATGCTGATCCTACTCATTGCTGAGTAATGACCAGGTCCTCCTCTGAGCTGTGAGTAATTTTAGCCATAAGAACACTTTTAGTGCAATTCTAATGATAATATGGGCCCAATCTACATCTGTGAACATCTGTTGAAAGTAGTGAAAATACAGTAGAAGAGCTAAAACTTTTAGGCCAGGAATTTAGCTTGGACTGCAACTCGCTCCACCACATTATTCAGCACACTGCGCTGAGATAGTGCCATCTTTCGGGGTAACGCTTGCCAACTCCTGGCATTCAGAGCTCATTATATCCCAGTATGGGACTAAAGATGGTCCAGCTACCCAGAGTGCTCGGTTACATCACCTGACACATGCTTCTGCAGCTCTGAGATCCTGTGGAGCTTCATTAAACAGCATATTCACTCGAATTAACAGAGCTAGTCATTTTGCCACATCCTGACTGATGCTTCTAATATCAGTCACTGACCTCAGGAAAAATTAAGGGCATGCGTCAGATTTCATTCAGACCTCTGTGCCTTTTTAAGTTATACTTTAGAAACATCAGGTATACATCAGAGAATCTGCAAAAATAGTATGATGTTTAGACAAGATATTGTAGCTTATTAGATTTTAGGATGTACAGCACAGGATAGCACAGGATTTAGTGTATGTAGAGATTTTAGCCGACTTATTAAACAGATTGATCAACCAGGGCTGTGTTTTCCAAAGGATTTGTATCATTACATACTTCGTTATCTTATGAATTAGGAAATTTCTTCCAACACTTAACTAAAGTGGTCATTAAATTTACTTATAAATTATCTATCGGCTATACTTACTTCTTTATTTTGGATCATGCCTGCAGTTTTGCCTCTAATATAATATATATTATACAACGGTTAGTTCTGGTCCACTGATTTGATTGGTCGAGCAGCGGTCCATGAATGCTAATATTTAGTATAACCACACTGGGACATTTCACTGTGTGTATCACTCCACTCGTCATTTATTTTCACCACATAAAATTCCACTTCCTAGTTCAAAACGATTACTACAGTAGTGTTAGCAACATCATCAGTGGAGATGGCAAATGATAATTTTCACAAATATAACTTTTAGCTCATCAGATGATGATGAAATAGAAGAAGGGACACCAGTTTCACCGGAAGCACATTTCAAGAGAAAGCACAAATCAATTTGAGCTGGATAGCCAGCTATCTGACGGGCTATCAGTGAATACGTCTTCTTCAGGATGTACTTCCACTAGTGGAGCCAAAATAAGCAGGACATTTGGCCATATTGTGTCAGAAATGTCACTTACTCGATATTAATTTCTTGTTTATGTTGTATAAAAGCAATATCACACTTGCAGTTATGCATTATACTAAATATTGGCACATAAATATTGGCACTGTGATTACCTACGCTGAATCGATATTCACTATAACTGCACGCTTGCTCGTGCGATATTGCTTAAATATAAGCCTGTAATATTTATGCTTTCAAATTCACTCTTCTTTTAATGAATAGAATTGGCTCTAATCATTAAGCAAGTGCAATCACCCACATTATGACTCAACCTGTCAAAGCAATCATGTATTGTTCGCCTGAATCAAGAAATGATCTGTAATGATGATGAAAGCTGTCCAACGCTTGAATCAAAGAAGATGAAAGCATCCTACACAAAATCGAGATGTTTGCTGTGATCAAATATAAACTCCTCTAAGCCTTCTCAGTGATGTGACGTCAATTTAGAAATACTGACTCCTGGTCTGGTGCAGGAGGAACTGGGAGAAAGCATTCCCAAATTACAAAACTACTGCCAGTCAAAAGTTTCTGAACAGCTGGTATTAACATTTTTGAAAACTTTAAGAAATGGGTTAAAGTAAAATACTTTGAATTGAAAAATCTAAGTGTACTGACTAAACTGAGCAGCACAACAGCACCATATAACTCTGCAGCTAGAACAATGCACAGCTACATCGTGGTTCATGGTTAAACGTGTGAAGAGAAAATAAAGATACTCACCAGATTTGACTGAGGATCTTTTAGGTGCGATGCGAGGACAGATGCCCATACAGTCATTGGTATTAATGCACTTAACTAGCCAACTAGCTCGCTATTCGTTATTTTATTATGTTTGCTACCATTTTTTAACCCAGTCCGTTTCCGAGCAACCAAAACATAGAACTGGGCAGCACACTCGAGCTTTCACTTGCCTGGTGGGCTAGCTAACAAAATTTATGATTTATAATACTGGTTTCACTGTTTGATATTCTCAGAATATTTTGAACAAAATTTAAATGAAGCAGAATTATGACTGAAAAGACAATGTGCATTTTGTCTGTATAAAACTGCGAATAAATTTAAAAATTGCTAGGACCAGAGGTTTCATATTGTAAACAAAACGTACTACACGTTCAGATAAATAAATGTATAAATTCATAAATTCTCCAAAAAAATAAAAAAATATCATTTGAATAATCAAAGTGTGAACTGGGGATTGAAAATGACTGAAATATAATGAGCTCTGGTAGTGGCTGAGTTGTAATTTTAACTGGAAATAGAGCTCCAAAGTCGGCTAAAATGCCTGATTTCCTCTTTTTAATTTTAAACTAGTTATAACATGGTGCATGTCAGTTGTTGCAATCCGAAGTTATTGGGCTATCAGCCAGTTCACTAGTGCAAATGATTCCCATCTTGGTAATGGCGCAGGCTCTCCACGAAAGAAAGCGATCATGTGACCATACTGCACTCTATATGTTTATGGGTTGCAAAGATAAGGACCTCTAGTGTTCAAACAGTGCTGATATCACACATTTCCACAATGCACACTGGCAGATTTTTGCATTGCCATGTATTGTTATACCATTATTATCCACTCCTGGTATCAACTATAAGACAAATAAAAGCATATAGTACCTTGTTTTCACTAAACAAGAGCACTTGCCCCATAGGTATTAGTTATCTAGATAATTTATGGAGTTTAAGTTTGTTCCATATTTAATTTCCAATAGTGGCTAAATTGTAATGAAACATACAAAAAAAATCAACATTATATTGTGCACATTTAATTGGCGCAGTACGTTTGGTGAAATTAATGAAATAGCTGCTGCATGTCCCTGCTGTTGAAATAAATAATAAGTGATGACATTAGCACTAGGATATAACGAGGCATACTTGTACCAATTCGGAGTGCATCATTATCCTGAGGCCACTACGCTTTACCTTAGAGATGGTCTTAATCTTCACATCTTCCTCCTCTATACCGGGGGTCCCATTACACACTGTACACACACTGCTGAAGCAAGCAGAACATTCTGGCTTTTCAAGCTTCCCCTATGCCACAAGCAATTTCAAAGAACAAAAACACTTCATGTTCAGAACCACAGGGTAGTATAGCTCGTTACATAAGCACTTCTCCAGAACGCCACTTCGGCTGCAAGTTGGAATTTCCAATGAATAAGGAACGCATATCCAAGCAATGTGTAATGAGGCTCACTGTGGAGAGCAACCAGCTTCTCTGCGCAAACACAAACTCATTATCAAATTGCACACCTCAGTAGGCGACCCTTTCAAAGTCAGTCATCTGATTCAACTTGCCTTTGTGGTTTGTGAAACACTCTCTTGCACATGATGCCAAATATCAGATGACATACCAGTTGGAGCGTCAAGCATCACTGGAAAGGAAAGCAAAATAAAGGTGGTTAAGGTCACGGAGACGATGCAGCAGTGGACAATCAGTGCGCATTTAAATCTTATGAGAATTTGAAATATACGGATGGTGTGCTCATGTGCTCTAGGAGTGCAACATAATGCCACTGTATCTGTTTATATCCGTATCTGTATCCAGATTTAAACCCAAAGTGGGCGTGGCAGCAC
Source organism: Pangasianodon hypophthalmus (assembly GCF_027358585.1). NCBI lineage: Eukaryota > Metazoa > Chordata > Actinopteri > Siluriformes > Pangasiidae > Pangasianodon > Pangasianodon hypophthalmus. Next base: position 6,012,286 of record NC_069731.1, on the reverse strand, counting down.
TGTCATTGTAACAGTTCCTCAACCTCAGCTACATCACTCGAGTTCATACTTGATCTCAAATAGAGATGTGCACAGAACTGTTTTATTTTTTAAATCCTACTCACGCAAATATTATGCTTGTTTGTAGCCACCTGCGATATTTCGTAACAAATTTATTTGGTTTTATTTCCCAATATATAAACAAACTAGTAGCCTAATTTAAACTACTGTGAATGATTGAATGCTGTTAATGGATCAAATATGTCTTTCTCTCTTTAATCAAAGTAAAACCCTCTCACATTTTTCCCCCAGTCCTGATGCACACCTCTAGTCTTATTTACATGCACTGTTAGGCTTTCAGTAAGCTTTCTTTTATAAAAAAAAAAAAAAAAAAAAAAAAAAAAAAAAAAAAAAAAAAGTGCTCCTCCTATTTGTATCTTTTCATTATGAATAATGGATTTTGATTCGGTTGCATCCCTAATGTGCTCTAATATCCTGTTTTTTAAAAACATAGCACTAAGGCTATAGGAATAAATCATACAATTTATGAGGGAAAAAAAAAACAATAATCTTGCATTTTTGATCCAGACAAAAAAAAAATTCAAAACAGTTCAGTCAAATTCATAGATTTATATATTTGATAGATTGGTTTGTATATGGAGAACATTTACTTGGGGACTAAAGTTAGACAAATCTAAGAAAAATATAATTTTATATATGTGAAATCTGCTGATTTATAGCCAGAGGTGTCAACTTTATATCATGTTTTATTTATAAAGTAATTCAGTATTAAATACATTATTGCAAATATATTCTATATTTACTCATTTCCAGATGGATGCTTTTGCTACTTTTTAAATCTCCAGCTTTTATTTGATTCCTAAGGTTTACCTAAGGGTATATTCTGTATCATTCTAATATAATGACCCTTTGTTCAGATTCAGTCATCACGGCTCTAATCAGAGCTTCACAATATGAATATGAAAAAATATGAATAATCATATGAAATAAATGAAAAAAAAAAACAACATATTGTGATTATGTTGCTACACCCTGCAATCATGATGTTGCTGTTCTTCTTTCGGCTGCTCCCGTTAGGGGTCGCCAAAGCATCTCCATTACGGAAATACAGTTTATGATCCGCATACTTGATTTGGCACAGTTTTTACGCCGGATGCCCTTCCTGACGCAACGCTCCCATTTATCAGGGCTTGGGAGCGGCACTGAGACTGCACTAGCTCCTGCAACCCCAGTGGCTGGGTTTGGCGCCCGATGTGAGGTTCAAACCCAAATAAAGAGTCTCGTGCTCTACTGACTGAGCTAGGCGAGCACTACCCTGCAATCATGATATGCCTTGAAAATATAAAAAGGAAGAAAACATGACCAGGAGGGTGTATAGAAAAATACTGAGCCGGTGTGATGTGGCTCAAAGTGAACCAGTGTTACTGTTACCACCCCAAAGTTGATTATTTTCCAATAACAGCACATTCCGTAAGGTTTTATTCCACTTACACAACAGCAATCTGCCAACGAATACAATTTTTTAATATAATGAACAAGCTTTTTATGTGTTTATAGGTGCATATAATGTTGTGGATCTTCTGCAAAACAAGTTTAACAACTATAAACATTAATTCCCTCCCCAGCTGCACTTTTTTCTCTTTCTTGAAATTGAAAAGAAAGAGGTTACAGCTTTACCTCAGACACTGACACTGGAGACTCCTTCCATAAATGCTAAATAAACAGCTCCTCACAGAAAACTTTGTCTTATCAAAAATACATACTCAACTTATTTAGTAGATCAGAGATGGTTAGAATGTTCACAGTACACAATAAACAACTGCGATTGGTTAGGGGGCTCATTTGCATATTCCACAGTTTTGTACTGCAAAAGCAAAAATTCCAGTCAAGTCCTACTGAATACGTCAAAGTATAAGCAATCTGTGAATGAGTTCTTACCAACTGGTTCTCCTTGGCCTTTGCAGATGAGGCTGATCTTCTGGCCCAAGCCTATATCTATCAACTGTGCATCTAGAAGAAAGGAACACACATTTAAAGAAAGAACATTTATGGAGACTATACTCCTGCAGGTACATACTGCAGCGATAAAAATGATTTATTTTATCTATTCCAAGAGATATGATACCAGTTTTACAGCAAAGGCACTAAAAAGAAGATTCTTCTATGCATCAGGATCAAATACAATTTCATTTTCAGTGTCAAGACATATTTATAGTAATGGCCATAACATTAATAACATAATTGTACATATGGTCTTAATTAAATAGGGAAGCTGTGGGTCAAAGCTGTGTTTTTCCTATCTGAAAGCTTAAAGAAAATTAATATGCATGAGTATTGTATATACAGTACTATGTAAAAGTCATTTTTATATACCTTTCGTCTTATGTGCTTAGTTTACACTTACTGCATTAGAGTGTCAGGAAAAAAAAAGTAATTTTGTACACCCATTTACATTTACAGTCATATAAATATAAAACGCCCAGCTATATACAGTCATATTTCTGCTTCTGTCAGGTTTCATTCTTTCTGTATTTCAACTTCATACAATTGAGTGCAAATGTGTGCAGCCCCATAGTTTCTGTGTAAGGAAAAAAAGGAAATGTATCTATATTTCACAATTTATCTACAATACAAACAGATTTCCAAGATTAAAATAAAATTGAAGGTAAAACGCGAGACAGCAATGCTTAACATTAACTGAAAACAGTCTGAAAAGAACCAAAAGCAGGAAGTGGAAGCTGGTCTGAAGAAGACGCTGTATGACATGTGTCAGTGACATTTTAACAGAGACACCAGGAAGAATATGGGTTAAAATATAACAACTGAGAGGATTCAAAACTGCAAAACACAAAAGAGCTTGGAGGCAGGTATAAAGGCAAACTCTGGGCATGCAGATTGGGATGTGGCTGTGTTCAAAATGAACCAATCACATTCAATCTCATGTTCAAAAGTAATTATCATACAGCTGTCATAAATGACATTATTCTGATTAACCCCAAATAAAGACCAGCTGTTTCCGTAGGATTTTTTTCTTGGTTTCATCCGACTGCTGAAGCCATGGTCTGCAAAGAGCTTATAAACCACGCATGGTATCTCACTTGTTGAAAAGGATCGATCAGAAGAGAGGTATAAAAGAATTTCCAAAATATTAGATGTATCATGGAACACTGTAAAGGCCATCATCAACAAATAGAGACAATGGAGCACTACAGAGACATCACCAAAAATAGGACGTCCCTCAAAAATGTATAAAAGTACAAAACAAAAACTTACCAGGGAGGCTACCAAAAGACTTACAGCAACATTAAAGGAGCTGCAGGAATATCTGACAAGTACTGATTACTCTCTGCATGTGACAACAATCTCTCATTCTTAACATGTCATTCTTCACATGTCTGGGCTATGGGGTAGGGTGGCTAGACAGAAGCCCTTTCTCACAAAAAACACCCAAGCCCAACTAAATCACCCCAAACCCTGTGGCAAAATGTGTTACGGTCTGATGAGACCAATTCCAAAAGTTATAATAATTCCATAATTCCAAAAAAAAAAGCACATCAATAAAAGAACACTATACTCACGGTGAAGCATGGTGGTGGCAGCATCGTGCTTTATGGCTGCTTTTCTTCAGCCAGAACTAGGGGCTTTCATGAATAGCTACAAATCCTAGCCAATTTTAATGCAAAACCTTCAGGTGTCTACTAGTAAGCTGAAGATGAAATGGAATTTCACCTTTCAGCATGACAATGACCCAAAGCATACATCCAAATCAACAAAGGAATGGCTTATCCAAAAGAAGATCAATTTTCACTTTAATTTTTATACATTGTAATTTCACATTGAGGGTGGAAAAGTTTCTGACATGATTTATCTCAGTTTCATTTTTTTACATCACAAAAACCTGCCATTTTAACAGGGGTGTGTAGACCTTTTATATCCATTGTATACATATGGTGATATATTTTTAACATATCATATCAGTTAAAATTTCAAGCCAATACAAGTTTCCTTCTTTTCTATTCTTCTTCCAGACATACACGCACCCTGTATTCTGTTCATCTGTGAATGTAAAACATTACCTCTTGGTCTGAGCTCTTGTTCTTCTCTCTGAAGCGAGGCATAATTAAGGAAAGGTGGTACGAAAAGGACGAGGAGGAGAATTTTCCCGAAAAATGACACAGTCGTCCAGCAGCTCCTCCTCTCCTGCTGCTGTTTCACAGAAAGAGGCTCTTCTGCTGCCTGCACCTAAAAATAGTCCATTTTACAAATTTAACAGATTAACCAAAATTCACTTGACAGTGAAATTAAGTGAAACTCAGAGCCAAGAAATAATGGTTTCATTTAGTGAGTGCTGCAGCCATAATACACAATATACAAGATATAGCCATGCACATGAATTAAACAGAATTTTATATTGAAAAGAGAATAAATATTAGCTAAAGGAAAACTCCACCCTGAACAACAATATTTAAAATTAACGGCGCCCAGGATTTATTTTGTGATGAAATTAAAGAAGTTGAAACTTCTTTCATCAACATTTGGTCTACTTTTACTTTAGTTAACGGTTTCCTACATTTCCCACAATGCCTTTCGTCTACCTGCTCATGCTCATAGTGGTGCCAATGGGATTCATCCCTTGCTTCATCTCTACCTGAAGAGAGTGACGCAGCAGCGCTTTAGTCAACACCATCATGCTTGTCATCTCGTAGATCGCTAACTAGCCGAGCAACCACTGTAACTCTACTGCACTGTATAGCTGCATTGCATTCTGGGACTTTGAGTCCAGTGTTTCCTCACTACTTCTACACTGGATTTCTTATTAACATGGCGATGAACGTAACTGAAAGGTTAATGAGGGAAGATGATTGTTTTTAGGAGCTACCAACAAAACCTGACCGTTAGGCCTTATAATATTTGAGATCAGTGAAATTTTTTCTCCTATTAAACTCCATTGTAACTGCACTAGTAATGTCACCCTGTGACGTCAGAGCAGCATATAACTGCTAACTTCTCACAGGAATAACAAAAATGCAACACCAACCAACAAATTAGCACCAGAAGCTCTAAACAGGTCAGAAATATTTCTACATAAATATAATTAATGTGTTTCAGAGTGGACTTTTCCTTTAATGTTATGTTGACAAGTGAGTTGGTGGCAGAAGCAGCAGAACTGCCTTGATAGCTTATTGCTAAAGTTACATATTACTCACTACAGCTTTAACTGTAAGCTGGTAGAAACAATAAATATTAACATAAACAAACATTATATAGAATTTATGATGAATTACTGGGCATTAGACAAAATAAAATAGGTAAAACTTTGTATTTATTAGGTCATTAAATAGTAAATTGGCTCTAGCCAGCATAAGTTTCAGGCGTTTATATAGACTACTGTATATTACAATGTCTGATAACAAATGCCTCTCTGTTATCACGTAGTGAACTACATAGGGTGCACCAGCGGTTATTTCACATCCTGTATGTGCCACCTATATAGAGAGCACGGAGACACTTGGGATGCAACCCATCCGCACCAGATACAGATTATTAACCCGGGCAACATTAGCATTGCGAGTGAAAGATGAATTATATTACAGACGAAAGCCAAAATGTACAACCTTCTTTCTCTCAGACTGAACATTTCCAGCGGTTTCATGGCCACCTGCTCTCCTGCGCGCCATGTGAACAACACAAACTTAAATTCACCTGAGAATAAGCGTGAATGAATGAGTGAAGCGGAAGAACAGGGAAACTTCCTCAAACAAGTCACACGGTAGCCGACGAGGGACAAAACGCGTTTTATTATAAGTAAATTCACATTTCACAGGAATAAAGGCTTGATTTTTTTCAGCGCCCAAAGCCATTTCTTCACACAGCAGCCTTCAGAATCTCAACTTTAAATTAAAGGTGAACGAAAATAACTATTATGGACAAATTTTTGTTTTTCTGGTTTTGTAAATCTTGGATTTTATTTCTTTCTGTTTTATCTGTGCTCCCATGACAGAATAGATTATAGAATAAATAAATAAATAAATAAATAAATAAATAAAATTATTATTATTATTATTATTATTATTATTATTATTATTATTATTATTATTAATTAATATATTATAAAATAAATAAATAAATTAATTAATTAATTAATAATTATTATTGTTGTTGTTGCTGCTGCTGTTATTAACTAATAATGCAAAAAATAATTATTATTACTATCATTATAATTATTATTATTATTATTAGTAGTAGTAGTAGTAGAGTTATAATCAGAGGTTTATATTAATGTGCTCATATATCGAATATGTTATCATCACTGTAATACATTTCATTCACAGGGACTTGTATGGTGGATGCTTCATATTATCTAAGACTAATAAAAAAAGGATTTAAGAATGTGTTGTTATTTATCAAAGAAAAACATTTGATTGTTGACATGGTGAAGTTTTCTGTCTCCACTGTGATGGGAGAGTCTTCAGGACAGTGGACTTTGCGTTTCTCTGTAACACAGAAAGCTAGGGTTTTGTGTCTTTTTAACCTTAAGAGAGAAAATGACTCGTTTAAGGGGCAACTGTTTATGGTTCCTTTTTATGTGACATTAAGTAAAACTACAAATAGATAAAAAGTATGACGTTTCATTCTTTACTTAATAATAACTAACAAATCGCAGTGGTATAAAAGAAATAAAGACTTCAGGACATGCTGTTACAGGAAAATAATGAAGCATCACATCACTCCATTGTTGATTATTTTCCTATAACAGCTCACCTTGTCATGCTTCTTCATCCACCCTTGCAAATACTTCCTAGACGCCATGATGAGACAGCTGGACAGACTGCAGGACTAAAGCACTGCTGCATCACTTTCTTTAGGTAGAGATGAAGCAAATTCCCATTGCACGACTTTCAGCAGGGAGTCCGTCGGCATTGTGGGTAATGAAGGAAACCATTAACCAAAATTAAGATTGTTTTGTTTAAACAAAATACAAATTAATTAATAATATTATAATAAAATAAAGCTTGCACTCCATGGAAGATCAAATGTTAATTCTAAAGATTAATATGCAAGTGGTTGAGGGTGGATTTTTCCTTTAACCGCTGAAGGACGAGTGAAATCTGTTGTGGATGGGAAATCTATAGGCTGCTGTTGCAGTTTTAATCATGTATACATTGCTAATGTTTCTTTCCTCCCTGGTAATTGAAGTAAATTGGCAATGTTATAAAATCTTGCCTGTAGTACTGCAATGCTCTGCGCATACACATTGAATTCCTGCCTTTCAGAACAGCATCAACTTTTCCCATCTCTTCCTGTCTGCCTGATAGTTAAATTATTAAACCTTTTAATAACAGCCACTCCGTACAGAAGACCTGTGAAATGAAATGAAATTCTGAAATGAAATTCTGTGTATCCACGTAATTATGTAAAAAAGTAAATCAGGCATGGAGGATAAGACTCCTCACTGTGTGTGAAATAAGATGTGTAATTGCGTGCGATCAAAAATCCCTGCTTCCAGGATAGCAAACCCAGAACACTGCAGAATGGAAGAAGATAATCTCAGCCTGTCAATCACGCAGCAACATTACCGCATCCGTCTTTGATATCACAGTGTAAGTCATCTCGGGTGCTTTGAAAGGAACCCCAGAAAGTGTAAAGTAAATACATCAAACGGCCACGGGGCTAGAGCGGCACAGTAATTCATTGCTGTAATTAAAAGGAGGCAGGCAGATAGGAGTGATGAATGGCAGTTATTGACTCAACTGTCAGGCGGCGTGGGTGTATGATATTTTTAAACATGGGAGCTGAGACCCAGTGGAGAGTTAGGTTTCCTGAAACGGGAGGAAATGTGGAGAGCTTATCCTCCTCCAGCTGTTCCAGTTCAGGCAAATTAAATTATGAGATGGCTCTGCAGTTCAACTTCAGTATTGTTGAATCTAGTTGTGTATACTGTATATGCGGGGGTTTTCTTTAAAGCAGAAGAAAACATCTCCTGGTCTTTTTCCAGTCTTCAACTGTCCAGTTTTAGTGAACCTGTACCCACTGTAGCCTCAGATTCCTATTCTTGGCTGACAGGAGTGGAGCCTGATGTGGTTTGATTTACCGTAGCCTTCCTGTCAGCTCGAACCAGTCTGGCCATTCTCCTCTGACCTCTCTCATCAACAAGGCGTTTCCACCCACAGAACTGCCACTCACTGCAAGAGTTTTGCTTTTTGCACCATTCTGTATAAACTCCTGAGAATGGTCAGATCAGCAGTTTCTGAAATACTCAAACAAGCCCATATGACACCAACAACCAGTCACTGAGATTACATTTTTTTTCCTCATACTGATGTTGAATGGATAATTGCATGAACTAGAAGGTGTTCCTAATAAAGTGGATGGTGAGTGTATGAATCCATTACCACCCATTCTATATTTGGACTGTTAAAGCCCCTAAGAAAGGGATAAAAGGAAAAAGAAAATCCATTAGAAAAGGGGAGAAAAGCTACAGATGAGAGAGAAAACATAAACAGAAGAGACTTTCACATTAAAGAAAAAAGAAACTAAATTTGAGAAAAGAGGATAAAAAGAAAAGGCAAACAAGAAATATTATTGGTCTTTCTAAACCAGAGTAAAAACATTAACTAAATAAAATTTCAGTATCTGGAACAGTCTATATCTGCTGTATTACTGTACATATCCACCGAATTAAAACTAAACATTGTGCTCCTCATTTTCTCCATAAATGTTCCATTAAAAATTCTCCATAACAATTTCTCACAGAAAATAAATGAAAAATCTCTACTTACTCACTATTTTATCCTTTTTTTCTAAGAGGCACAGTGGCACAGCAGGTGGTTCCCTGGAGGACTAGTGGTTAGGCCACGGCTGCCACGACTCGGGTTTGATTGCTGTTGCCTCACAGCTTTTGGGTCTGGGGTTCAATCCTGAGCTCCTGTTACTGTCTGTATGAAGTTTTGCATATTTTCACAAAGTTCATGTGGGTTTCCTCTGGGATCTCAATTTTCAATTAAAAGGGGGATTGGTGTGTAGGTGTGAGCTAGGGTGATAGTGTGTGTGTGTGTGTTTGTGTGTGTCATCCTAATCCAATCAAATCTAAATAGACACGTGGTGTTTACCCTGGACAGGGTCGTGGTGGATCCAGAGCCTACACGTGGAACACTGGGCGCAAGGCAGGAATACAACCTGGATGGAAAACTAGCATTTTTGGAAGGTGAGAGGAAACCAGAAAACCCAGAGAAAGATGGAGCGTCTTAGAGTCAGTCGGCACGTGCAGGTAGTGCTCCTGTGTAAAGGTGTCGATGAAGTGCTGAAAGGCAGAGTGAAAGAGACGGTTAGTATAATAGAGATTCAAATGCCACATCTGTCATCTCTGTTTGTTTTGAATGCAACTCTTTTCCATCCTGACTGATCTGCTGGTGAAATTAGCGCCCTTCAGCCTCACTCATGGGCACACATGCATTTGTTTTTGTTCAGTGTGCTGACCTTGGAGCTGAATCGCCTCCAAAGCGAGTAAATACACTTTCAGTTTGGAAAAGATGTTAAAACATCTCAAGGAGATTTGCTTTTCTCCCTTACCTCTAATTTCATCAATTTCAAACCTGCCATTCCTTTGCTGAATTATTTGTGTTTGTTATGATGTTCTGTTTATTCAGTCTTTCACAGGAAAGAGAAAATGACAAATTGAGAGTTGGAATTCAATTGAAGATATATAAGCACACATTTTACAACCCAGCAAGCAATAAAACATACTCTTGCACACCAACACAACCTACACTTACCCCCAAAAAATCTACAAAAACTACTCTTACCCCCCTCAACCCACCCACAAAACCTACACTTACCCACCCTAACCCCACTCACAAACATACCCTTACCCCCCTCAATCCACTCACTAAAACTACCCTTACCCCACTCAACCCACTCACAAAACCTACCTATGCCCACCCTCAAATCACTCACAAAATCTACCCTTACCCCCATCAACCCACTCACAAAACCTACCCATGCCCACCCTCAAACCACTCACAAAACCTACCCATGCCCACCCTCAAATCACTCACAAAATCTACCCTTACCCCACTCAACCCACTCACAAAACCTACCTATGCCCACCCTCAAACCACTCACAAAACCTACCCATGCCCACCCTCAAACCACTCACAAAACCTACCTATGCCCACCCTCAAACCACTCACAAAACCTACCCTTACCCCACTCAACCCACTCACAAAACCTACCCATGCCCACCCTCAAACCACTCACAAAACCTACCCTTACCCCACTCAACCCACTCACAAAACCTACCTATGCCCACCCTCAAACCACTCACAAAACCTACCCTTACCCCACTCAACCCACTCACAAAACCTACCCATGCCCACCCTCAAACCACTTACAAAATCTACCCTTACCCCCTCAGCCCACTCACAAACCCTACGCTTACCCCCCTCAACCCACTCACAAAACCTACCCTCACCCCCATCAACCCATTCACAAAACCTACCCTTACCCCCATCAACCCACTCACAAAACCTACCTTTACCCCCCTCAACCCACTCACAAACCCTACGCTTACCCCCCTCAACCCACTCACAAACCCTACGCTTACCCCCCTCAACCCACTCACAAAACCTACCCTTACCCCCTTCAACCCACCCACAAAACCTACCCTTACCCCCCTCAACCCACCCACAAAACCTACCCTTACCCCCCTCAACCCACTCACAAATCTTACCCTTACCCCACTTAACCCACTCACAAACCCTACACTTACCCCCCTCAACCCACCCACAAAACCTACCCTTACCCCCCTCAGCCCACTCACAAAACTTCCCCTTACCCCCCTTAACCCACTCACAAAACCCATAAAACCTACCTTTATCCCCTTCAACTCATGAAACCCACCTTTACCCCCCGAACACGCCCGTCAAGCCCACCCATAAAATAAAATTAAATTAAATTAAAAACTTAATATTAAAAAATATATATACTAAAACACTAAAATAAGTTGGATTAAGGTTAAAAATTCCACCCCAGTGAAAACATCATTATAACAGTGGAATCATCTGACTTCCCATCTTGCTCTGTATTTACATATTGCAGAAGATCCGGACAATCATACTATTCACAAAGTCGCAATCTCTTCTACTCCCTGAAGAACTGGGGCTGTTTTATTTTTGTTTTGGAGATGTTTTATTTTTATGACTTATGGTCAAGAACTGGCTCTCTGGTACCTGATGTAGATGGGTTGAAATCATGAGCCGCTCTGTTTCCATATAGGATATTGATTTGCGATAATTACTCTTGAGAAATGAACTCCACAACCTGCTTGAGGGAAATGAGCAAGGTAGAAGTGTAAAATGGGCATGTCACCCAGCTGTTGTGATAAATTGCTTGCTTTCTATACAAATGGTTGTTTTGAGTTCAACCAGTGATTCTGGTTAACAGTAGTCTTAAACCACACCTTCAGTGGTGATTGTCCATCAAAATCAGCATTTTGGTAAGGAATACACTGGATCAGGAAATTATTTGAGGCATTTGAATTTAATTAGTTTTATTATCACAGCTGTAAGGTCATTACATATTCACCAGTTACAGTAAAAGAGCGCACTGTAAAATTAAACGGAGGAACAAAACCCAAGAGTTCATTCTTCCTAATATAAGTAAATGACACTATAAAGTGTCAAGAACCAAGAGCCCAATTCACTATTGAGATAGATAGATATACTGAACAAAAATATGAATATAAATGATTTTCTGAATGGAAATCTGTCAACGGAATGAATTCATTGGGCTCTTATGTATTGATTTTAACAGGTTTGGGAATATAAATATTGGGGACTCAAGAAAGAGTTTTACATTTGGACAATTATTTATGCTGATAGTTCGGGATAAGACTTCATCACACACCATTCCAGTCGCTGCATTACTTATATACTGTATTCGTACCTTGTTGTCTATTGTACTGTTACTTTTTCACAGTGATTATCTTGTACCACATTGCTCACCCTTTTCTATTATATATACAATATGGCACCAAGGCCTTGGAGGACACTATTTTGTTCTACATGTATATACATAGCTAGAATTACAATAAAACTCTCTACTTTACTCTTACAATAGCATATGCACTAATTGAGAGCATCCCAGAGATGCTCAATGGGTGGTATGTCTGGTGAGGATACAAGCCATACAAGCCACAAGAGCTAGGACATTTTGAGCTGTCAGGAAGTGTGTGTACAGATCCCTGCGATACACAGCCGTGCATTGCCGTGCTGAAAGGTGAGGTGATGGCGGTGGATGAAAGATACGACAATGAGTCCCAGGATCTTATTACAGTATCTCTATGCATTCAAATTGCTGTTGATGAAATGCACTTGGGTTGGTTGTGTATAGGATATCTGAATTGCATGCCATCTGCCTAGTACAGCTAGATTCGAGATTCATCTATGAAGAAGCTCTGATAAGCACTTTGAGCATGCAAATGACCTTCCTTATGATATACAGTAGATAGTAGAGATGTAACCAAATGTAAATACTTTATTTGGAATGAATAGATAATGTGTTCTAAACAGATACAAATACAGATATGAGTTTTTTTTTTGTTTTTTTTTTTTAGAAAGCTTGCCAGAAAGGTTCACTGGGCATCTGGTTGAGAATAGAGGTGTGCATCAGGACTGGGATCCTGCAGGCTGCAGCAAAAAAGTAACTCAAGCAGGAAGTTTTTCCTTTTTTGTGGGCGCAAGTGAGCTGTCAGATATGAAACTTGCAGGAAAAAGAAAGACTAAATTCACTAACATGAATATGCAGTGCTCTTACAACTTCCTTAGTAACTACTTGGTCAAGGTTGTGGAAGTTTCAATTAGGCTACTAATAGTTTGTTTATATTTTGGTAAATAAAATGAAGTAGATTTGTTAGAAAATATTACACCCACTTCAGGTTTAAATCGAAATATAGATAAAGATGCATATATTTGGAGCATGAAACAGCTACAGATACAGTGGCATAGTGAGTATCTACAGAGGAATGAAACACAACAGACAACCACTTACTCAATGCATCGATACTCCACCTACATAAATCTGTCAGGCCTCGTGTTCAGGAGAATGGTGGATACATTTTTCATGAATAATTTAATGGGATACAAACACTGGCAGATGCTGTATTCATTATCCAGATTTTAAAACGCCACATTCCAAGTGAAATTTGGTTGAATACAGCAACAAGTGGACTATATTAGAAATTTAAATGGTGGTTTATGTTCGAGTGAATTTGAACTCTACTTGAGAGGGTGTGAAGTCAAAGCCAAACTTATGCGATGATATTATTGATTATTGTCTACTAAGTCATTTTTCTCTGGTGACTTATTAAACATTTTCTTTCATGGTAATTCAGGTGGCATTTTGAGAAGTCCATTTGCTATTTTTATTTTAAGCTGGCACTTGCTTTCATCCGAAGCAAGTGAGCCAGAATCCAATTCCAGCCTAAATCTAAGCAGTTGAGTGTTAAAGGCTTTGCTCAAAAGCCCAACTCAACCTCCCATCATTAACACAGAAACTTAAGCCTCCATATTTGGTCAGATTACGAGCTAAACCTTTTAGAAACTCAATAAAGTCCATTGCCCTTTGACCAATATGAGCAATATTGACTATGTACTGATCAATAGATTAAGTCTATTCATGCATGTCTCAAGGCAAATTAATATCAAAGTAAAGCAAAGATTGAATTCTTAAAGCATTTGACTTGTTTACTTTGAGCTGAATCTATAAGGACACATTCGACAGAGATGCACAGTGCCTCATGAGAGGATATGTGTAGCCTGTCTTCCATTATTTACACGTCAGATGTCCTCGACATGCTCGGCCGTTGGCATCCATGCTTGTCATTTGTTGTCAGATTTGTCGTTCACAGCTCCAAGCTTTGCACAGATTGAGGATGAGGCATTCAGGGCTGCAAGTCCACCACAATTTCAGAAAATATTATCAATCATATTCTGTACACTACCCAGCAATACATGCCCCACTGAGCTAGGCCATCTGTTTAGACTTTACAGCAATACATTTGTAAAATTATATTCATTTCTTTGCTTTACTTTGATATCGCTCTGCAATGTAGCACACTCAGGGCAGAATTTAGCCCTTTAGAGGATGTTACACTACAATGAAAAAAGGATGAATGAAGTGAAATCACTCATTAAATACCTGATGCTGACTGGGGTTCCTACATCTATACAGCTTTATCCTTGTTTCATTCTCTACATGCATATGGACTTCCTCTTTTCTCTGCTTATGAATAAACATCTGATGAGTAATATTTTAAGCTTAAACATATAGGGGCTTTTTATTGCTGTATTCTAACACTATATTTTTCCAAACATAAAAAGTTTTCAGTTCATAAGGCGGCACTGTGTGTAATTCGGTTACTGAAGATTAATGAATCAAGCATTAGGTATTAATGAATTAATTAAGTTGTAAGACAATTTCTTCTGGTTGTAAGACAAATTCTTTCTTCTAAGACTTCACAACGAGACACACCAGAGAATAAGTAGACAAACTAATCAGGAGAAAGCAACACATAACAGGTGAAGACAATGTGATAACAAACCAATGACAGGACACGAACAGAAACAAGACTAGAACCAAAACAAGACACATGGTGCACTTGGTGCCTGTCACCACTGGAACTGTGACTTGAAGGCAGAAACCGTGACATTGGTGAAGCCTCCCATGGGGAAACTGACAGCACCAAGCTTCATCCAGTAATGTCAAACAAGACTGTAGACACTTGTAGAGCATAGTATAATCATGCATCCTCTTAATGGTAAATTTTCCCAGTAATTGAGTATGTTTATTGATAGTATGTTTACTTATGTATTTTTAGATCCGATATACAATATAGCTTACATATCAACAACTATCTGTCACTTCTATTTTAAATACTATTTAGGAGTATCAATAATTTTGCCACATATTTTTGAGTGTAGAAACTATTGTTATTTTAAAAAAGAAATAACTTTAATAGAGTTAACATAAGTAGTTGTTCCAATTCTTTGAGTACACGATTTCAATAATAGTGTGTAATATTTCATTTCATACAGTCATTCTTGCTCATTCTCATGAAGGAGGCCAATAATTTTAGTGCTTACTGTATATCACCAAATATGCGAGGACAAGTAACTTTAATAGCTTCCTGCTTTTACAAAGAAAGGTACTGATTTAAAAAAAAAAATCTACAGGAAGAACTATCAGGAACAAATCAAAGCCAGAACACTACTGCATGCTTTTCTGAGGTGACAGCATGAGATGTAGCAGTAATTGAGATAACATAAGAGCACATGAAAACCCATTTCCTGTTCGTATGTCTGTTCATCAGATACGCCTGGTTAACAGGAAAACATCTCTGCAGAGGTTGCGTTCTATCAGAGCAAGGCATCGTCAGCCACTGATGTTCATATATGCCCCAAGCTGATTTCTTGCCAATATTATTTTGTCCTCAACATGCATGTGGCATTTTTTTTCTCATAGAAAAAGGGAAGTACTTTCTCCAATTTTTTGATGTGGAAAACCAGAAAGAACAGAGTGGTTCAGATCTTCATAGGTGATGAACAGTTGTATTTGTTTGTGTTTTAAAACACATATCAGATTTCATTTGACCTTTGATCATTTTGGAAGTGTGTGTCTTCAATAAGTATTCACCCCCTTGAACTTTTCCACATTTTGTATTGTTATGATCTAATTGGGATCATATGTCACGAAAATACACAAAATCGACCATAATATCAAAGTGGGACCAAAAATCAATACAGTTTGCATTTTTTTTTTTCCAGATAAAGAATGCAAAAATTGTGATCTCTTAAGTATTCACTCCCCCTTGCTGGTAAGCCCTTAAATTAGTTCTGGCGCAGCCGGTTGCCATCAGAAGTGACATAATTATTTGATACGTGGCCATTAGTCAGAAAGGCAACTGAGAGGCCAAGGAGCTGTAACTCTGAAGGAGCTGGAGAGATCCACAACTCAGATAGGAAGAGCTGTTCAGAAGAGAGTCATCTCCCAGAAGCAAAAGCCAAAAGGCGTGTTTGATGCTCAGCTAACATGGAAAAATATTCTCTGGTCTAAAGAAACCAAAACTGAACTTTTTTTCATTGGTACAATGCGTTACATTTGGCAGAAACCCAGCCCAGCTCATCACCCTGAGAACAACATCCCTATGTTGAAGCATGGTGGTGGAAGCATCATGATCAGCATTACTCTCTGTTTGTTGGTTTAGAGATTTCACAATAGTGGGGGTGTATATTCATGCTATCACCACTTTTATAGGTTATGTACAGTCGTCACATATAATCCCAATTAAGTCCATTTCAGTTCGCTAATACAAGGAACTAAATACGTGATCCGTTTTTTTTTTTTATTTATACAAGACATTTTGGAAAGTTGGAAAATGGTAATTACCATAATTTCAACATGACATACACTGGATTACCAGGAGAAGCAGGTTGGGCATGTCAGGTTTGTGGTATTTTAGATGTGCATATTCATTAAATCTGATTTTTTATGAATATAATAGCATAGACTCTAAAAACAGTATGCCTTTTTCTGTTGTCTACTGTTTTGTGTAAATTCTAAGACAAACAATTTGAATTCAATTGAGAAAAAATTCTATGGTCAGATTTTACGTAATATTAATCGTCATTGATTTTCTTTTACATTTAGTGGACTGTGGAAACCTATTGAGGATCAGTTCATACAAATATATCCTCCATGGGTTACTCTCAGACCACACTGGAAATATTTCACACTAGAAATGTTCAAATACTTATGTACTGTTGTGTTAAAAATGAAATTCATGAGAAAGGCTAGAAATGGGAAACACTGGCACATTTGCACAGCTATACCAAGTAACAAAGTAATTGTACAAATTGAGATTTGTTTTCATGTAAGACTTTAGACTTTTACTTAATTTCAGAAGAAAAATCTGTACTTTCTACTCACTCCATTTTCAAACATCACTACATTTCTCAATAATCGTATATTTGTAAAGTCATGAGATGGCTTTTTAGCATCAGACAGCTTCAAAAAGAACATTAGATAATGACAATAAGACCTAATATCCAATCACTGTAATCTATCAGTTGCTACGTATGCTGTTGTTAGTTATTCTTAGCTAATGTTTTCCCATATTCTTTGGGTAAAGGATCACTAAATGACCGTCAGTAACCCTTGTGCTTTATAGTTATTCTAAGCAGCTTATAGAGAGGAACATCATTCACTGATTTATTATGCCTTTCCTGCCTAGCCTGACATTTGAGAACACGGGCTCCTTGTCTGATTCAAATGCCATCTGTGTTTTTTAATAGTTTTCAAAAAGTGTAATATGAAGAAAAATGACGAGCATCAGTGTCTGTCCAATGAATCCGAGGCAGAAGCAGTGAAGTGCTCAGGTGGTGCCCTTCCTGAAGGTCATCTCTTTTGGCTAATGTTGGCATCCTTTTGCTTCTTCATCTCTCCTGTACTGTCACTGATAATGTTGTTCTCACAGGGTAGAATAAAGGTAGGATTCATGTGGATAAAGGAGGATAAGGACACCTCGGCTGCACCTGCAGTTTTACATGCAAATGTCACTTGCACATGATCGAGCACAGCCAGTGTGACGAGGTGCTAGGATGTAAATAAATAATAGGGAATATTTGTCAAGGAGGTTGGAAAAAATGTGCAAAGTTTCTTTAGAAAGTATTTTATCAGCTGTGAAAGACAAGGTACTCAAAAATGCTAACACTTCTAAGAAACAACATGCACTAGTGAGGGCCATTTAGCATGATTCATTTGAATAATGCAAGCTCAACCTTTGCTAACGTTCAATGATTAGCACTTTTGGGTGAAGTCTCTCTCTTTAAATTCCATCCATCCAGTGACACACTGACTTACATAAGCAGCCTGTCAGCAGGTTCATATGACAGCATCAGACTCCACACAGCGCTCATCGATTTCCATCTCTGGCCACTGACACTCCCGATCAATCAATGTGCTAACAAGTCTTCATCTCTGATCCGAAAAATGTGGCACTTTCAGCTCTACTTCCACTTCTTGACAACTGAGAGGAGGGTGTGCATTCACACGTGCATTCACATGTCATGATGCTTCTGAGAAATGGTTGGATTTGTGTTTGGAGATTGGTGTTCTGGTCTAGTGTCAGTTGAGGAGAAAATATTAACAGAAACCATTTCATTCTGTTTGAATATACCAGGAATGGGATGCCAGTCCGTGACTGGGCACCACGTATACACACCTAGGGGGAACTCTTGCTGCATTTGCAGAGAAGTTGCAACTTGTAATTCCCTGGCTACAACTGGTAAAAGCCACTGAAAACACCCCCTCAACTTGAAATTTCATCTCGTCAACTTGGGGTAGTATTCTTTCTTACAGAGTGACGTCAAATCATCATGGCCGCGTACACTGTGAACAGTGTAAAGTCTCCCTTCGCTACTTTTAAATTAGTTTATATATTGTATTAGTATATATATATATGTATATATAGTATTGGTTTTAGATCAGTTAATATACAGGCACAGTACTTGGTTAAATACATAACACTGAAGTGAAGTGAAGTGAAGTGAAGTGTGGCCAAGTATGGTGACCCATACTAGGAATTTGTGCTCTGCATTTAACCCATCCAAGTGCACACACACAGTAGTGAACACACACACACCGTGAACACACACCCAGAGCAGTGGGCAGCCTTTTTTGCTGTGGCGCCCGGGGAGCAGTTGGGGGTTCGGTGCCTTGCTCAAGGGTCTCACCTCAGTCGTGGTGTGAGGAGAGGGCGCTGGTCATTCACTCCCCCCACCTACAATCCCTGCCGGACCCGAGACTCGAACCCATAACCTTCAGGTTCACCTTCGGGTTGCAAGTCCAAGTCTCTAACCATTAGGCCACGACTGCCCCCTTAGGCCACGACTGCCCCAGTCAATTTTTATTGACTATAAAAATCACTGTTTTTAGAAGATAATCATCAACGTTAGAGTTATCATTAATGTTAGCTGGCTAGCTTGTTGCTAATGATACTCGCTATTGTTAGGGGCTAGCTTGTTGCTAAGTTACTCGCTGTTGTCCACTATTGTTGCTGTACTACAATTTCAGTCCAAAATGTTGCACGCATGTTTGAAGTACAGTAGATATAGTAGATAGAGTAAAGATAGAGTAGAGTAGAACAGCACCAATGAGCTTTACATCTCTGACAGAGCAAACAAAAGACACAATTTCATGGAGGTGTCCATGGTTTTTTTTTCCCACTTGGCACATCGAACGTTATTACAACTTGCAAATTACCACGTACAAGGTACCACAAATGTAGCATTAAAGTCACCAATCCACCAACCAGCATGTTTTTGGGAATTTGGAGGAAACCAGAGAACCCGGAGTAAAACCCACTCTGACATGAAGAACGTGCAAAACTCCAGTCAGACGGTAATCCGAACTTAGGACAGAACCCTGGAGCTGTGAGGCTGCAACACTATCCGCTGCACCACCGTGCCGCCTCAGGGATTTCATCAAGACTATTTCATTTAGCCTGAATGTTGTATGATATATGGAAATGATATATGGAAGGCAGACTGAATTAAGTGAAAAAAAAAAATTATAAATTTATTTTTTATAAATTGCCTGAGGAGGTATTGATTCAGAGCCAGACATATAAATATATTCAAAAACCTCTCATACATAGTCTCGTACATAGAATGATAATATTTAATACAGCATCACTATGATTATTAAAGATCTACAAGGACAATTAAAAACTACAAACCACACCTTGAAGGAGAACGATGCAAAATGGTACAGCAGTTAGCTTAAAAACTGCATTTGCTGTGAAACTCCCTTTCCTATGGCAATGTTGCTGACAATGATATGTAGATAATATTTATGTTTAAAATGTGTAAGGGAATCACTCAGTGCCTTGGGTGTGCTATTTTGCATGCAGTAATTTCCTCCTGAAAGCAAACTTTGGAGCGAGAAAACAATTTATTATTTGTGTGACCCTTAACAGTTTCTCATTCTCATTCATAAGCTTAATGCCCATAGCACCACTGTCTCAAATCACATCCCAGGGAAATGTGTTTATGTGCTTATGAACTGTAAGTGTCTCGAATGTCATATCGGCTAGTCTTTATGGTCACTTTTACATGTGGAAGTGTTCACAAATATTAAAAACGATGTATTATGTAAGGAATAAAACATGACACAAGGGGCTGTTATAGGAAAATGAGCAACAGTGGGGTCATGAGATGCAGAGTTACTGTTAATGTCCTGAAGTGGACTATTTTCCTATAACATTCCCAACGTGTTTTATTCCACAGCACTTTAGCACTTTGCCTGTGTGTGTGTGTGTGTGTGTGTGTGTATATATATATATATATATATATATATATATATATATATATATACACACAGACATTTTATCCATTTATAGTTAAGATTAATCTTGCAGAAGTCCACAAAACAAGTTGTCACTTACAGTAAAACCCTCACTAGTCTCTCTTTTTCTTTCTCTTGAAGTTAATAAGACAAAAAAAACCCACAGCTTTTCATTTTACCACTAAACCTGAAAATGTGAAGTCCTCTGTCCTGAAAGCTTTCCCAATTTTTTCCATCTCACAGGAAACATTACCATATCACTGGTTTTTAATTTGTTTACTGTAGGTAAAATGTCTCTGTATGTTACTATAGATGTTCTAAAACCTTTGTATAATGTAAATCTACATTATACATATACATATACAGGACATATATACATATTTTTACTTATATAAATATAGATTGTTTGCGTCATCGATGATACAAGTTTAACTCTGGAGGTTAAATGATAAGCTCAGAATCATATTGATGATTAAGGAATGTTCGAGGACATTTTCCTGAACCTTTTATCAATGCATGTCCTTGCTTTTAGAGATTCTTCGTCTTTGTTAAATACTCTGTGTTTAGTTATCAGAGCTGAGGACATTTTCTGGACTGGATCACCATAGCAACCAGGTACAGCTGTGTAGTTAGATAATGCGTCATATCTGAAGATAATAAGGCAAAGAATCAGGATGTTTGTCGTTGATGATCTTGTAGTTTGTAGTTTATGATATGGATATGACAGACTACTGTGATTAATTCTACACTTTTTTCAGTCAAGCGGAGGTCAATATTTATAGAACGTTGACCAATTGCATGTTACATATAAAGATATTTAAACCAAACATAGGAACAAAAGAGTGTTGAATAAAACTATGTAACACAGTCAAGTTGAGCAATTGGATGGAAGGATATTACAGCACTAACTCATTTATTTTTTTTAGTTATTTAATTTTATATACTTTACAAAGTATTTTAAAGTGTAGTACATTGGAACTGCTCTTGTCACTTTGTTATAATTTGGCTTAAGAAATTATTGCTACCCTTCATGAAAATTAGCAAAAATGCTGTCTACCTATCTAAATCCATCTACATCTATCTACCTATCTATCTAAATCCATCTACATCTATCTACCTATCTATCTATATCCATCTACATCTATCCACCTATCTATCTATATCCATCTACATCTATCTACCTATCTATCTATCTATCTATCTATCTATCTATTGCTCCAATACCAAATAATACCAAAGATAGCATCCTAATCCAGACACAGATACTCTGAAAAAAAAATTGTGTATTAAAAAGGGGAAGTTTGCAATTTCTGCAGTAAGAACTTGCAAACATAGATATCAAGAATTATATGTGAATTAATATCAACAGTAGATAGCTTGCTGCTTCACAGCTCCAAGGTTCACGGTTCAAGCCTGTGCTCTGGTTAAAGTCTGTGAGAAGTTTTGCATGTTCTCCCCATGTCCATGTTGGCTTCCTCCAGGTTCTCCTCCATGGTTCCCGGTGGATGTATTGGCGTCCCATCAAGGGTGTTGTGGTGTGTATTCCTACCTCCAGTACTACCTCCACTACTACCCTGAATAGAATGAATGAATGAATGACTTTATTGAACTTATGAAGCTGATATTTTCCAAAATCCTTTCCAAATTTTTCAAAATTTGCCATCTCCAGTTTTATAATACTGCCTTGGTCATGCTCAAGGGTTTAATTGGGCTGGAGGACATAAGAGCAAAGCACTGGCACATCTGGTTTGTGGGAATGACAAACTGGCACATCTGTTTTGTGTGAATGGCATGTAGAAGTGAGCAATTATTTGATGAAAATGTAAATTGTAAACATCTAACACAATCTTCTTGTAAAATCTGTTTAACTATATGATGTGTTCGATTCACAGTTTGGCTAGTGTGCAAGAATTTCTAATGCAGCTTTAGGCTTCTTTATGATTATTTCCACATTTTGAGACTTTTACTTGCTGGTAAAAACCTGTGTGGTGCTCACCTGTGTGTGTGTGTGTGTGTGTGTGTGTGCGTGTGTGTGTGAGAGAGAGAGAGTACAGGTGCACATCACACACAGGTGAAGGTATTACACCATTAATATTATTGTGTATTAATTAATATCAACAAATGTTTTTTCAGGTCATTAAAAAATACTGCAGGATTTTTAAAACATGAATGGCTTCAGGATTCATGTCATACTTTTTTTTTCCATGATATACTCTGACAAAAAAAAAAATATTTTTAATAATTCATTTCAAACTCAAACCTATAAAAATACAGTCGCATCATTGTTACAGAAATACAAATAGGTTTTAAGCACTTAAATAAGTGCTTCCTGTATGAAAACAAAGGCAAAAAAGTCGAGATATACCAGAATGCTGAATGCTGGTATGTTCCAAGCCTCCCCCTTTTCCTACACAGATGGTACAGTCTATACTGAGAAGGTCAAATTACTCTGCACGTCGCGCGCGTCCGGTGAAGCTGCGGCTCCTGTCAGAGGAACCGGCGCGGGACAGGCGGCTTTCCTCAGCATGGACTGAACGTAAGTAGCGACATTTTCCGCCTCTTTTACTCCTTGTGTGTGTTGAAAACGATGGCGAGCTCGTCCAGTGGAAGTTCGGCTGCTGAAACTCGTGAACAGTCACACCGTGGGACAGTAACGGATCAGCTCGCGCGCTGTGCACCTGAATGACACGCAGGTATAATAACACACAGCTCGTGCTCGGTTTCATCATCCTCAACTTTCCACTAGAGCTTTTTCACTGGCTTCATCTGGCTACAGCTGAAGTCTGAGCTCATTTATTGCAGCTTTGGAAGTTTTCAGACGGCATTAGGTTTTCTTTTTTATGCAAGAGTCATATCACTGGAAAGAGTTGAGCTTCTCAGGTATCAACATATTTAAAGTTCTTTTAGTTTTAGTGTCTGTAATATTGTATTGGATATATATACATGCATATATGTATATGTAAATGTATACACACACACACACATGTATGTATGTATGTATGTATAAATGTGTATATATATGTGTGTGTGTGTATGTATGTATGTGTATATATATATATATATATATAGACAGACACACACACATGCACACATATATATGTGTATATATATGTATTTATATAGTTACACATGGTGGCTTACTGGTTAGCAGTGTTGCCTCGCACCTCCAGGGTTGGTGGTTCGAGTCCTGCCTCTGCCCTGTGTGCGCTGGACTTGCATGATCTCCGGGGTTTCCTACAGGTACTCCGGTTTCCTCCCCTAGTCCAAAGACATGCACTGTAAGCTGATTGGCGTTTCCAAATTGTCTGTAGTGTGTGAATGTGAGCGTGTGCTCGATTGTACCGTGTGATGGGTTGGCAGTCTGTCCAGGGTGTGCCCCGCCTTGTGCCCCGAGTTCCCTGGGATAGGCTCTGCGATATATATATATATATATATATATATATATATATATATATATATATATATATATATATGAATATGTTATTGGGAATGAACAATGTTCTCAACAAATACAAACACAGATATGAATAGGAGGCACACTATTAGAAAGATTACTAGAAATGTTTACATGCCATCTGGTCAAGACTAGAGGTGTGCATCGAGACTGGGTGCAAAAATAAATTCGCATAGGCAAGATAGTTTTATATCAATGCAGCCATGAACAAATACTCAGATATGAAGCTTATGAGACAAACGTTCATTAATATTAACATGAACATGCAGTGCAATACATTTGCTACCATTTACTTTACTACTCAATCTGTTCTCTGTGTATTTGTATGAGTTAATTTATGCATTTTATTCTTCACAAACATTAGGATAGCTGGATATTGTTGGCACACTAGCTGCAACATGGAGAAATGAATATACACCGAGGCTAGCAGATGGCCCAGATGACTCACTCCCGCCTGATATAATCAAGTTTGAAATACATAAATACTGGGACACTCAGACACCTCCAATTAGTCACAAGTTCTCTAGGTAAACAACTTCACAACTGGATAACAATACACCAAATTAGAAAGGAAATAAATGCCTTACTGGTTCAAGAAGAATATAACTTTAAGTCCAGAATCTCTTTTCTTGTTACAGTAGGATATTTTCTCTTTGTTTGCATTCTCTTGCTCTCTCACTCTTTCCGTCCTGATTGGCTGCAACTCCTACCAGTCACTGTATATTCGGACTTCTTTTGTGCCTGAAGTTTGGGCATGATGATGTTTGACATACCCCTGAAACAGTGCTCACTGGACAAACAAAGACCACATTCATTAGCATGAACATGCGGCGCATGATGCATTTACAGGGTAACTGCCTGGTCAGGATGGCTGTGGTTTAAACTAGCTACTAATTTGTTTATATTTTGGAAAATAAAACCAGTTATTTTTGTTTTAGAGACCTATTATGAACTCAAGTGATGTAGCTGAGGTTGAGGAACTGTCATAGCTGTCATAGAATTCACAGAATATACTGACAGTGCTGGCATTTCTACATCTAACCTGATACAGATACATTTATTGTCATTGCATTACACTCACGTATCACAGAATATGAGGCTCCTGCCGTTATAAAAGCTGCAATCCTGTTAAAGTGTGTAGCATCTTTAGACATTTTAAGATTTTATTTATATTATAATAGCTATATTATTGTAGTGGGCTAACTTGATTGAATGATAAATTGCCCGTCGGTGTGAACGAGTGTGCTTTGTTTCCTGTGATGGACTGGCATTTCGTTCAGGGTGAATCCATACGTCATGCTGAGTATACCCGGAATAGGCTCCGGATGCACCACAACCCTGACAAGGATAAAGCGGTTAATGAAAATGAGTGAGGTTGAGGCTCCTGTGATTATAATAGCTATAAATAACATGTTAGGGATTTCTGAGCATCCTTTAGTTATAATATCTATAGAGTTTGGTAGTATAATATCTTTAGTAACATACTGAAGAGGTTTTAGAAAGCTTAAGTAATAATGACAACAGTGTAAAAGTGGATAGGGTTTCTGTAGGTATAAGTGTAATATATAGAGGAAGGTTGATCAGCTGCTCTGAATGAAGAGGATTCCCACTCCATTTGGTTAGGACATCACGGTTCGTAATTAGATTTGGGAATAAACGCAGCCGAGCTGACACGCAGATCAACAACTGATATTATATTGCATGAAGATCATGGTTATAGCTGCTGGATGTATGACTTTGCCCTTTCTGGGTACAAAACACAAGTCAAAACACATTCCGAGTAAAGTCAAAGCTGTATTCTGAACCGAATAAGTGCATTAAGTAGTGTGCCTAAGTAGTAATGCTGACAGACTGTTAAGTACGCTAGTGTGCGGTTCAGCACATGCCCAGAGTTTTTGCATCTCTAAGGATATAATAATCTACTGCTGTTTCCTCAGTATAACAGAGGCATTGTGAGAATTAGAAAAAAAAACTTTACTGTGCACATCAGAGTGACTGAGTAGCAGGTAAAAGAGCAAAACCCTTGCTTGCTCTGCTGTAATCCTTCAGCGCACTGCTGTGTTGGCTCGTGTCTCACCTTGCGCTGCTGTGTAAGCTCTTTCCCTGTGGCCTCGGAGGCTGACAGTGTAGAACCAGCCTACAAAGTCTATACAACGCAGTTGCACTCAATCAGAGGGCGTGGCCATCAACCAACTTGGATAGTTCGTGATTTATGAGATATCAAGTACGACTTTGATCGAGGATGGTGATATTAGTGTGGAAGTTAAAGCTTTGAAATGTTTGAATAAAACATTAATTGATTTTTTTTTCTTATAAAATAGCACTTGATCCAGCATATCCTATTATTTTGCATTTTATATTTTTATATCGTAGCTTCATTAGGTTAACTGTTGTAGCACAATATAAAAATATAGCGCTACGATATACTAAATCAAGTTCATGAAATTGTAAACAATTGCACAGAACTTAATCCCATATTTCTAATGTACGAAGTGAGTAAATAAACAAACATCTGGTATGAACCAGATGTGAAAGCACCAGCATGAACACAGAAATAGCACCACCGCTGCCCTGAGGATTCACTCTCAGATTATTAACAGACAGAAGGAGGATTTAGATATTCATATATTTAAGTGGGTGCAGTTTATAAAAACGTCACTGGTGCCCGAAGCCCTGGTTGTTCAGTGCTAAAAATAATGGTTTTTCCCTTTTTATAGTGTCTGTGTATGGAGCAGTTTAAGCAGGATGAGCATCTGCCAAGGCAAATACGTCATAAGTGAATCTCGTGTGACTAATAAAACCCAATCAGATTCTGATCTTTGTAAACCTGATCTGTCCTCTTATGTGGACATTCAGCCTAACTGATTCACTTTATGAGAAAGCCTTAATTAAAATGCCTCTTTCCTGTTAGGCAGATGTTGATTTATGGGTGGAAGTAGTGCATGTGGAAAGATGGCTACTAAATGAAGCCACAAATAGATCTGGTACGTGACTTTAATACATTCAGTACATCCAATTTTGAAAATCTAATAATTTTTTTGTTTTTTCATGAAGTGTAATGAAGGTAATGGTTGGTTCCATGTCTGCATGGGTTTCCGTCCTGGTTCTCCAATTTCCTCCCACTTCCCAAAAACATGCAGGTTGGTGGATTGGCTATGCTAAATTGCCCCTAGGTGTGTGTGTGTGTGTGTGTGTGTTGCTCTGCGATGGACTGGCGTCTTGTACAGGGTTACTGAAGACAAAGGAATGGATGCCTACAGAGTTGTTTGTTATAGATACATACATAGAAGATAATTATTGTTTTGGATGTGAAATCATATGGACACATGGGGCTGTATTCAGAGTTGGATAATTAAGTCCAAAAGTTGTAAAGTTGTGTCAGTATTTACACAGGGAAAGTTGTTTGTATTCAGAGATGATTTACACATGCATTTAAGCCGATTTCAGAAAGTGTCTAACCGCTGTCTTTAAACATAAGTGCTTGCCTTTAAACCCAGAAGAAAAAAAAAATCAGGGATAGAAAATCTTGACTGAAGAGAAGAAGGAAGTAACTTTTTTTCGTTGCTATCAAACGTAACACAATGAATTACTTGCTTTTATTACATAAACGCAAGAGACAATTTAAAAATGAAAAATAGAATAAGACTAATATGATATATGAACAAAATAATGGCAAGTGTTAAAATAAACAGGAGTCTATTGTAGTACGTGGCTAATATATTGCAGCACGAATAGTCCTACTTGTAATTATCACATTAATCACTGCAAAATTTGGTTTAATTTAACAATATGGCTTCCACCATCATTATTTGGCAGCTTATAAAATAGCACTTGATCCAGCAAGTTATTTGCGTTATGCATAATTATATCATGCTTTCACAGTTAACTTAATGAGTCGATAGTAATGAGATTACAGTAATTACAACAATAAAACACACACATACAACAAGCTATAAATTTAAAAGACTAGATAAATAACATGAGACTTTATTGAAACCAAAATGTCTCTTTTTAAAAATGTGATATTTTGGTTTAATATAGATGCTGATACAGTTCTTCACATGTCAGAGATGTCAGTTACTCAATATTAATTTCTTGTTTATAGAACTGCTGTATAAAAGCAATATCACTCTCGCAATCGTGCGGATTACCTTCGGCACATCACAGCCGTGCCAATATTCAGTAGAACCACACTCTTGCTCGTACAATATTGCTTAATTATTGTATGAAACAACTGATATAGGAATTAAGGATTCAGAAATCAATCAACCAACACTACACATGACTGAGTCTATACTTTATAAATCATAAAATAAACCTCGCAGTCAAAGAGTCCTTAATCTCCAAAGCTGCATGCATTATTTATCACTTAGAGCACTTCCCTGTCACTTTATTGTGTTACGCTGATCAGTGATATTCATATTGTATAAATCATGCCATACTTCATGTAATAGTTTTACTCAGTTTTCATTAGGAATCCTAAAGCTCAGTCACACTGAAACAATTACCAGGAAGTAGTGACGGTGTGAATGGTGTAACACAATACTTATAAATGGATGTTTATGTTTTTGAGTCAGAAATTGGTGGAATCCGGGCCTTAAGAGAAAGTTATATGTGATTATGTGCATAACTTCATACTAGGTAGATCATATACTGTATGTTAGCTTCTGTTATAGGATAGCGCTATGGAATTCTTGGATCAGAATTGATCAGATTGGTCAAATCACATGTTTTATATTAATGCACTCTTCATAATATGGTATTGTTTCAGCTCACTCGCGGGGACTTGTGTGGTGGATGCTCCTCATAATATAAGATTAAAAACATGCCGGTTTTCAACAAGGAAAAATGTATCATCGTTGATATTTTGTGTTATCGCAAACTTCAGGGTCGTAACTAGCTAACACGTTATTGACTGTTTTCCTATAACATGACTCGTAAGTGTTTTATTCCATACTTAATATATTTGATAAAGAATCTTCTGCTTAATTTTGCATTTCCATGTGGTGTTTGAGTGTACTATTTATCACCGCATCTCTGAGATCCATTGATAAGCCAAAATACAAAAAAACACAACTGGTGCAGGATTGTGAGACATCGCTGTAGTTGATTACAAACCTTCCTCTCTTTCTGAACTCAGTAACCTTCTGTTCCTTCACTTCCAACTTAGCTAGCATGACTTTTGATCTTTCTTTCTTTTCTAAGCTCTCCTGCTATAAACAGTGATGCATCCGTGGATGTTAACTGTGTAGCTTCTGGCAATTCCATGGACAACTTGTCTGTGATTTTTAGCATCACAATTTTTTCCATCCCCAGCAGCCTTGACTAGTGAAGTCGAAAGTTTGAGAGCAGCATTTTTACAGGACAGTAAACATGACTTGAGAGTTGCGTCAGGATTAGAGAGGGATTTGCACACTAAGCTCCAATCACCCAAGCCTCTGATGCCCTGGGTCACTGCATCCTAATTGCCTCCTACATATATAATAGGCCTATATGAAAATGTGCACTTGGTTGGAGCAGGCAAGCCAAAATGTATACCAATTCCATGAGCACTTTCCTACCTCAGTGTGTGTATGATCAGGATAAACCTGGTCTTTTTCTGAGCTTCTTTGTCTTATACTGGGAGTCTGACATAAGGACTGTGGTTTGGTCTTCCACTATGTTAGCAGGCTTAAATTCATGGAGGAATGGAGAAACACTGAATGAAGCCGATGAGACAGGATTTTGTGCAGCCAGATGGTATGTTTGTTTGTCATAGATTTAACTTATTTATTGCAATATAATATTCCAACTTCCTTGCCTCCAAACCAAAAATGCTTACATTCTCCCTGCTAATGAAAGCTGGCAGGTAGCCATTTTGTGAACAAACCACAAAACTTTCATTAACCTGAACATTCTGTTCACTGGTAAGTAGTATTCTGTTAGACATTATAGAAATGCAATTGGTAAATGTATTTTATGTCAATTATGCCAATCCATCACAGGACACAGTTGGACACACACTCACACACCCATTCACACACTATGGACAATTTAGAGATGCCAATCAGCCTTCAACACATGTCTTTGAACTGGGGGAAACCCCCAAGGCACAGGGAGAAACGTAAACTCCACGCATACAGGGCAAGACATACAAGGCAGTTGTGCTAACCACTAAGCCACTGTGCCCCATACCAATCAGCCATACCATTAAAACCACTGACAGGTGAAGTGAATAACATTGACTGTCTCATTACGATGGCACTTGTCAAAGGGTGGGATATATTAGGCAGCAAGTGAATAGTCAGTTCTCGAAGTTGTTGTGTTGGCAGCAGGAAAAATTGGCAAGCATAAGGTTCTGAGCAACTTTGACAAGGGCCAGATTGCAATGGC
This sequence comes from Pangasianodon hypophthalmus, assembly GCF_027358585.1. Classification (NCBI taxonomy): domain Eukaryota; kingdom Metazoa; phylum Chordata; class Actinopteri; order Siluriformes; family Pangasiidae; genus Pangasianodon; species Pangasianodon hypophthalmus. The sequence continues at coordinate 5,982,060 of NC_069731.1, read as the reverse complement.
TAGATGACTTGGACAGAGTATCTCCAAAATGGCAGGTCTCGTGGGGTGTTCCTGGTATGCAGTGGTTAGAATCTACCAAAAGTGATCCAAGGAAGGACAACCGGTGAACCAGCGACATAGTCATGGGCGCCCAAGGCTCACTGATGTGCATGGGGAGCGAAGGCTGTCTCGTCTGGTCTGATCCCACAGAAGAGCTACTGTAGCACAAATTGCTGAAAAAGTTAATTCTGGCTATGATACAAAGGTGTCAGAAAGCACAATGCATCGCAGCTTGCTGCGTATGGGGCTCCGTAGCCGCAGACCAGTCCGAGTGCCCATGCTGACCCCTGTCCACCGCCGAAAGCACCTACAATGGGCATGTGAGCATCTAAACTGGACCATGGAGCAAAGTGGCCTTGTCTGATGTATCATGTGGACTGCTGAGTGCGTGTGCGTCACTTACCGTGGGAAGAGATGGAACCAGGATGCACTATGGGAAGTAGGCAAGCCGGCAGAGGCAGTGTGATGCTCTGGGCAATGTTCTGCAGGAAAACCTTGGGTCCTGGCATGTGGATGTTACTTTGACATGTACCACCTTCCTAAACATTGTTGCAGACCAAGTACAGTCCTTCATGGCAGTGGCATTTCCTAATGGCAGTGGTCTCTTTCCAGGATAATGCACTCTGCCACACTGCAAAAATTTTTCAGGAATGGTTTAAGGAATACGACAAAGAGGTCATGGTGTTGACTTGGCCTCCAAATTCCCCAGATCTCAATCCGATCGAACATCTGTGGGATGTGCTGGACAAACAAGTCCGATCCATGGAAGCCCCACCTCGCAACTTACAGGACTTAAAGGCTCTGCTGCTAACGTCTTGGTGCCAGATACCACAGCATACCTTCAGAGGTGTGGTTTTAATTTTATGGCTGATCAGTGTATATTTGCTTGTTTGTTTCTTGTATACAAATCATTTGTTAACACTTTTCCTTGTGTCACAGGTAAACATCTGAACTAGGGCTAGGCAAAATGATATAATAAGCCTTTATTTCTCCCATATTCATTATAGTACAGTGGAATTCTTTTTTCACATAGGAAGTTGGGGTCAGAGTGCAGGGTCAGCACCCCGGAACAGGTAAGGTTAAGGGCCTTGCTCAAGGGCCCAACAGTGGTAGCTTGGTAGTGCTGGGGCCTGAACCCCTGGTACAGTAATGTTGCTTTTTATTTATTTATTTATTTATTTTTATTTATTTTTTAAATAACAGTGCCAATCTCACAGTGACAACATAGCGTGTAATATATATTTCACATACTTTGTATGTACATTTTATTTTCCCTAATTTCCATATTTTCCCTTCTTTTTCAGTGTTAAATAATTTACTTTTGTAAAGAGTAAATAAAAGTATTTTTAAAATGTAACATACTGTTTTACTGATACTGTTTGTTAGCAAGCCTATAAATCTTGATACATATTGTGTACATTAGTATCATGATATGATCTTTTTGTCATATTGCCCACCCATAATCTGAACGTACAGTATAACGTTTACATAAAAGTCATTTTCTAACATAAGTTAGAGATAATGTTTCATAAACATGTAATGTTTTGTGTTTAGTAGTGTTTCACTTTTAGTACAAATTTTAAATTGGATATTTTTAACTCAAAGGAATATCAGGGCTAATGTTTTTCATGTATTAGTATTCTAGGCTGAAGGTTTCCTTTCCATATTCTGATATTCAGCATAACCACTGTTTATATACACGTTTCTGTGTGTCAGTTTTACCGACATGAACCTGGTTTCTGCTCGCCTGTCAGCAAAGCTCCAGATGAGATTAAGCCTCTTGGAACAAAGTCGTGCAGGAGAACACTGCCACGAGAAGTATTTGTCTCTGTCAGCAAAATATTATTTGGTGGAATGAGTCAGCGGAATGAATTCTTGCCCTTGTCTCTTCGTATTGCAGTCGAGCCAACAGTGTCCAGAGTTGCTCAACACTGTAGGCTCTTTACTGCTGTTTTGCTGACTCCGTCTCCTCTGACTATCTATTTTGGACAGCACTTCTGCCTGCCTAATAACCAGCTAAGGGCCACTGAATTTACTGAATTTTTTTATCAGGACTTTCCATGCAGAAAAGTTGGGAAAGAAGTCTTATAATCTGTGTTGGTCAAATATCCAATTTTTAAATACCCCCAAAAGTGAAATAATGACAAAAATTATTTTTAGTACAGTAAAAATGAGAAATCTTTAGGTATGTTCGACCTGAGAGTGAAATAAAAGAAGAAATAAAAGCAAGATAACAAGGAGCTTCATTTATCAATCTTGTAGTAAAGTTGTGTGTAAACTTTTTTGTAAAAATTGTCACCACATTTACAAAAGTTTTGGTAATGCTGCTTTTCTTCATGCTCACCTGTGTATTTTGATAAATCAGCCGTAATTTACCAAGCACATTCACGGCACAGCTGATTTGCATTTAGTGGCACCCATAAATCTCTCTCTCTCTCTCTATCTATCTATCTATCTATCCACAAACTCATAAAGGTTGATGAATGAGGCCCACATGGTGAAAGTCACATCACACATACCCATAAGCTAGGGAAGGGGGTTTATATTTGTTTATTTCCAGCAATAGTACTCTATTGCTAATAATTAAACTAAAAATGGAGGTTGGTAAAATTAATTTTATGACCGATTTGCTATAAGATAACAAGATATAATGTGGGTGAATTCAACACCCATTGCTGAGTATTCAATCTGAGAAGAGCAGCTCTTAACAGTACTTCCTCCATTATCAACCTAACAGCCTCTGCAACCTCTCATACAAAAACAGCTGTGGCATTGATATGCTTCCTAGTGGAAATCCCACTCCTCTATGTCTTAAGAAGTGCACTTAATAATTAATTGCAACAAGTGTGTCTGCGCAGGAGTAACAATGTATTGTAATGAATATCTGGATCAGCTCTTACTGACTCCACTCCCACTGTTTTGGCTCTCATATGACATGGCGACTCTTGGGTGCTGTTTACCAGCAGTCAGTATCTTTTAGTCCTGATCTATTAAAATAAACACATCTTTGATCATTCTTTTTTCTCCTAATTTGGTCAATTCTAACATGTGCATCCTCCAAGACATGTAAAGCCAGCCAACCACAACTTTTCGAACTGCTGCTTGAGCTGCATCAATGGCCAGCGTTAAAAAACACTTGGGGGAAAGCACTATCAACCCTCTTCCACATACATGAGCTCATGATTGGATAGTGTCACTGTGATTGACAGGGGCAAGATATTATGTGATCCCTCCCATCCAGAGAGCACAGCCAATTTTGCTACCTTGGTTCCCAGACACAGCATCACCAGTATTCAAACTCGCAATCTCTTCAAGTCACGTCAAGTAGATCTTTATTGTCATCACAGCCATATACAATGTGCAGTACACAGTGAGATGACATAAAGTTTCTCCTGGACTCAAGGGGCAAGATACCTGTATCACCAACACAGTGTTGACAGGACTGCAACAGGAATAGGAAGCATGCAGGGAGGGGGTATAGGTAACAGTGGGGGTGCATACAAAGACAGGCATTAGAGTATAAATACTCCAATCACAAAAAAGAACATTTAACATAAGAAGGCATTACAGTAAACAGGGTCCAAAGCTGTAACTAGAATGCATTTAGGAAAAGGGTCAGTGCAGTAATGCTTGTAAAAGAAATATGAGATGTAAGACGTTTAATGTGACAGTGCAGTACTGTAATGAATTAGTACAATCAAAGTGTCTGTGTGCTGTGAACAGTATGTCAGTGCAATAAATGAATAAAGTGTCATGTGCAAAGTGGCAATTATTGATTTAAAGTGTCTGTCCAGTAGGGCAGAGGGTGTTACTTGGATCCTAGGGTGATGTGTGTAGAGAAGGGCAGCACAGTGTTCAGGAGTCTGACAGCCTGGGGGTAGAAGCTGTTACCCAGTCTGGCAGTCCTTGAGTGGACACTGCAGAGCCTCCTGCCAGATGGCAGAGGGGCAGATAGGATTTGTAGGAGGGTTGGGAGGGATAGACGTAGAGACATAGGACGTAGAGGAGCGTTGATGATGCGTTCAGCTGTCCGCACTATCCTCCTTAGGGTATTGCGATCAGAGATTCCCAAACCAGACAGTGATGCAGCTGGTCAGGACACTCTCTCTGGGAGCTCAGTGCAGGACTCCCTGAAGTCAACAATCATCTCTTTTGTTTTATCAGCATTCAGACAGATTGTTATTCTTGGCCCAGCCTGTGAGCCATTCTACCTCCTCTCTATATGATGTCTTGTCACTGTCATTTATGAGGCTGACTACTGTGGTGTCATGAGCAAACTTGACAATGTGGTTTCAACTGGATCAGTCATGGGATTGGGCAAGCAGACACTCCTGACGATAAGGCAAATGCTTTTTTTTTTCAAATGTTTTTTTTTTTTAAACAAGCCATGCCAGTCAGACCAGAGAGGGTAAATAAATGAATATGAAATGAAATCTCACCCATCTCTGACCTAATGTCTCTCTCCTAGACTAGGCAGACTCTAGTCCAATGAGCTGCCTTCAGCTAAAAAAATGTACATAAATGCATGTATTTGGCCTCAACCGAAGCCGCGCTGGTTCTTCTTTAGGAAACCAAAGATTTTTTTCATAAGTTTATCAGCTCTGCTACAGTTTTTTTCTTCTGAGTTTGGCTGAAATACTTGGCTGCAAGATTTGGCTGCAAATCGACAACTACTGATATACAGGAATCCCGGAAAGAAATATGTGTTGGACACAAGTTCAGATATAAGGAGCTACAAAGGGTAAGAGACAACAACAAAGCTATAATCCTGTCAGACCTCCAGATCCACATGGATAAGTACTGGTGAACCAACCAGACATCATAATAATAGTGAAGAAGCAGATAACAGTAGTGTGATGATTAAAAGCTATGCAGTGATGGCTCAGTGGTTAAGGCTTTGGTTTTATTGATCAGAGATCCAGAAATCCAGTCCCAACACTGCCAAGACTTCACCTGCTCAACTCAGCCTCACTTTGGATAAACATGTCTGCCAAACGAGTAAATGTAGATGTTGAGATCTCAATTGACAGCAACATCCGCAGAAAGAAATACAAGAAGCTATACCATTGACTGAAAGAGGAAATAGAGTGGATGTGGAAGGTTAAAGCCAAGGTTGTTCTATTGGTGGTCTTGCTCATACACCCATTGGATTAATTGAAAATTTTTCTATAGGATTTCTAAGGGAGACTTCCATCTAATGTCTGAATAAAACATTTAATCCCATAGGACTTACAGAAATTCTATATTGCTGCTACATTGATAATTTTAGGCTTTATGCCTGAAATCTCTGCTTGCCAGAATGGATATTGGCGATAAAATGGAGTTATGCAACAAACCCAAATCTACCACATGTACATAATGTAATTTATGTATGTATAATGGAAGGTACTGAGCCAATAAAACAAATCTTTGATTTAGGACCACCTGTTTCATCTCAAAATCATATATTTGTATTGTTTAAAGTTATAATATTACAAAAAGCTGTATTATTAAAAATAAAAACTATGGACATACAGTATATGCAAATAGACTGTTACAGACTATTTAATGTCCTTTTCACAAATCAGGAGATGAAAAGATTCTTATTTTGCCCTGATAGCCTAATATTAAAAATGTAATCTTATAATATTATGACTTTATGAAAAAAAAAATCCTTATAGCATCATGCTATTATTTTCTTTTTCAAAATATTGTACGTTTATATAATGTAAGCTCAGTTGTTAACTTTAGAATTGGTATTAAGTGAACACAATTTTTTTTATATTATATATGTGGATAAATGATATTATTACTTGTTGCTTACACTGATTAAAATGTTAAAATGTTACACTGCAAATTTTACACTGTTACCAGATGTGAATTTCATTGTACAGATACACCAAAGAAGAAATGACACTGATTTACATTTTATACTCTGATTTGTTCATACTCAATTTTTTTTTAAGAAGAAAAGCCTATAGTGTTAAAGGCATGTATGAAGATATTATTCTTAACTCATATCACAGAATTGTTGTAAATGTTGCCAGATGATTGGGGAGAAACAATAGAAGAAATGTCCGCAGCGTCCGAGACAGAAAAGAGAGGATTTTACATCCTCAGCTGGACAAACCTAATGATCCATGCAGTAGACTAAGATTCATGGACACTCAGTGAACCTCACTGATTTAATTAGGGACAATTATGTGCATTCTGGCTTTAGCTAATGCGGAATGAAATTTTTCATGCCTGTCCGATTATCTTGGTTGCTATCATGGACAGTTAGCTCCAAGCCCAGTAGCTTCATCTTCTATTACCATGGACTTGAGTTGTGCTTCTTCTGACAGGGCAGCATTAATTATACACTGACTCTTATTGTATTGTTTCAGAACTATTTCATTAACCCTTTACTTCATCTCATTTAGGCTCTCACCTCTTTAGCATTCCCTTACTTTTTGATTAAAGTAGTCAAAAAGTGTTTGAGGTTTCTGTTAGTAAAGTGATTGGCCAAACAGAAGTATACATTTAGTTGTACATTGGCAGTGATTACATTTCTTAATTAGTTAATTAGAACAACTCAGAATTTTTATCTGATTATTGTTACATTTAAAGTTGTGGAAAAACTTCTCATATCACCAGCCTCTCTTCTTCCTCTTTTTTGAAGTTAATAAGACAAAAACCCACAGCTTGTTATTTTTACAGAGAAACAAGAACACTCAAGTCCTCTGTCCTGAAGATTTTCCCACTGTAACATTTTGACTGTTACAAAGTGCTGACAGTGGAGACTCCTTCCTTAAATGTGAAATAAACATCTCCTTGCAGAAACCTCAGCATATCAACAACTTTTTTTTGTTTGTTTGTTAAATAACATTAGGGTTTTTTTTTGTTTGTTTTTTCATTTGTCATATTAAAATGAGTATATTAACATAAACCTCTGATTTGCTTTGTAGCCAGAACTACTGTGTGAGCCGTGCTGTTATAGAAAATTAATCCACATTCTGACCAATCAGAATCAAGAATTCAACAGCACTATGTCATAAGTACAACCTGTGTTAGATACTGTAAGTAACAACATATCAAGCTATTGTATTGTCTAATTCAGTCCAGGGTGGTCACATCGTGTACAATATTGCAAATTGTGTTATTGATAGTTGTATTTTTTTATACCAATACTTCCAAGCAGATATGCTAAAATTTTAATTAGATAAAATGTTTGAGGATAAAGACTGTGCTAATTGTTCCCAATCATCTTTCGTTTACTGTCAGCTTCATTCATTCTGGCTGAATTATTCCTTCAGGATGAAAACAAAGCTCTATTCATTTTAATGAATGTGACTTTGAGAGTTTGTCAGAGGGTCTGCTTTAATTGGAGGCTTGTTTGAAAGAAGCCATCAACTGACTTCATGTCATTTTTGCTTTAACTACAAGGTGGTATGGCATATAATGGAAAAAGAGGTCTGGCATCTCGCTACAATGAAAATGTCCTCCGCAGCAGTTGAGACTGGCATGCTATGCTATTAGCTCTTTTTCTTTCCCTGTTGATGTTTTCCCGCCTCATATATTTGCTAGATGTAAATTATGATTTGATATGTGATTTCTATTATATCAGTAACTGACAAAATAACAGTGTACAATGTTTACAGCTGTATGCAATATATAGCTTAGTATATATTTGATTTAGTCAAATACCTTAAAATGTATCTAGTCATTAAGAATCATGTTATGCTGTACTTGTAGCACAATCTGTGTTAGATAAGTGCACACAAAGTATAATAACCTAATCTAAAAAAAATCTACTTTATTATTTTGTTACTGTCAATAAAATGGTTTGAAAGTTTGACACTATTACGGTAGTTTTTAGCTCAGTTTGTGGTAGATACATGGGCCTGATGGCTGACAACCAGAGATATGTATAAACAGTGGGCTAAACGCATGCATTTACAGCTTACTCTTGCCTGTTGTCATTTGTAAATCAATGAGCAATTTGATTGCAAAGCAGTAAACTGGAGCGTCACTGAGGTCCAGATCAGTGCAAAGCAGGTTATACTGATAATTTTGACAAATAGCCAAGATTAGTTTTATAGCACTGCCAAGCAACCAATAACATTTAATGACTGATATCTTGTGTGTGCTGCACAGGAATTGGTTGCCTATCCAACATTGATTCATTCATCATGTCTTCGGTGCCATATAGTTATTGCTTTATTTCTGTAGCCTGCCTCCAAGAACACCAACCTGGAAGTCTGGATATAGCAGTTTGAAAAGCTTTTGGTCCAACAAGTTCAGTTCTTGTTGCATGGTTGGCTTGGGTTTGGAAGTTAAAATTAACTTTACATGATTGATTCAGCGGCAGATTTTGCCGTGACCAAAATATCATATCACGATTCTCAAGGTATTTCTGTGACTCAAGATCTACCAGTCTATTTTCATAACACCAAACCACATCTTTGTGAAATAATGTTCCATCTTATCTATTTGATTATAGCAGCATGTGTTTCTCATATTCATCCTTGTTCTTCCTCTGTGAAAGTGAGTTTTGGAGTGCCATATTCCTTGGCAACTTTTGCTTCAGTATCACCAACATTAACCATCTGGTTAACCATTACAGCCAGGTCTAAGCTGTACTGACTTCTCAGGATGAGAGAACAAATATTCACACCATCCTGTGAATGTAGGCGGTAAATGCATCTTGTTTTAAAAGGTGGCCTATAAACATTTCGTAGTTCATTTAACCATTTGTAAATCCTATCTGGTGAAGTAGTGTACACTGTATGGCCAAATGTTTGACCATGACCATCATATGTGGGCCTTCCCGAAACTGTTGCCACAAATTTGGAAGCACACAATTGTACAGAATGTCTTTGTATGCTGTAGCATTACAATTTCCCTTCACTGTAACTAAGGGGCCAAACCTATTCCAGCATGACAGTGCTCCTGTGCACAAAGGGAGGTCCATAAAGACATGCTTTGACAAGGTTGGAGTGGAAGAACGCAAGTGGCCTGCACAGAGCCCTGACATCAACCCCACCAAATACCACTGGGATGAATTGAAATGCCGACTACGCGCCAGGCCTCTTTGCCCAACATCATTGACTGACCTCACTAATGCTCTTGTGGGCAAATCCCCACAGCCACATTTCACATGGAGGTTATTTTAACAGCGAAGGAGGACTAATCTGTAATAGGATGTTCAAAAAACACATCTGGATGTGATGGTCAGGTGTCCACAAACTTTAAGTGTATTTACAAAGACATGCTTCATTGTTGAAGTGGTTATGGTGTTCTTGCTCTTCCTTTGGCTACTCCTTTATCTCAACAGTTGCATCAGCGTTTTCAAGTTTGGTGGTGATTGGTGCTCAAGAGTATTTTTCCAGCTCCATCATCACCTGGATTTGAATTCTGATTGTCGGTGCCAGCACCAGCATTGCTCTGAGATATATTTTGCTATATCTTCTGCATACATGAGCTCACAGATGTCCACGATTAGATAGTGTTGCTGTGAATGATAAGGGACAGAGAATGCCATCCTTACCATCCAGAGAGCGTGGCCAGTTTTGCTATCTTGGACTCCCAGCCGCAGATGGCTGTGGCATCATTGGGATTCAAGCTCAGAACGTTTTCTGTTAATCCACTCATGAACCTTCAATTTTTTGTTTTGTTTTTGAGTAAATTCTACCCACTTCAATTAATTGGCTGTGACGTCACTTCTATGGTTCTGACTCTTAAGCTTGCTTGAACTCATAGATTGGGTTTTTGAAATTGCAGTGTTGCTGACAGCTTTTGCATGGACACCCTCTTTGTGGTTCCCAAATCTTTTTCACATTGGACTCAGTCAGGAGTGCTTTGTATTTTTCTACCCCCTTCAACCAATTAGCCATGACCTCATTTCTCATCTCACCTGTATGGTTCAAAGCTTCCTCAGGTTTACTAATTATAGTTTGTCTCCTTTGAAGTTGCTCTTCGACCTCATACTCCTACAGCCGTAAATACAGCATCTTAAACAATACTTGCAGATATTCCTTCTACTTTACAAACTACATATCCATTGCCATCTAAGTCTTACCCATGATTAATCTACTATGTCCTAACTATTGTTCTCAAATCTTGACCACATTTCTCTTGAAGCCATTGCTCATATCAAAGTAAATTGCAACTTATCCAAAATTTCTGTCATAAATACATGATTGATTGACTTGATTCTACATTTATCTACGTTTCATTTCTTAACTTTATTAACTACTGGAAGCCATATATCAACATCATCATGAGGGTACATAACATATCCTGATGGGACAGTACTCACAATAAGTGCTGATCCCGAGGATGAGAATCACAACAGCCCACATGCGAGATCAGGACACTTGTCTGTCTTGTTACCTGCTGGGTCTGTCCACTCTGTAGCCAGTCGTCCTTCATACACCTCAGAAGTCCATGGGTGGATTTGGACCTGATCCAGTTTCCCCTACCTGAGAAGAGTTGAAGCAAAAGTGCAGGGGGTGGTGACAGCTCAGTGTGTTTCAGGCTGTGTTTATTGTGTTTGTGTTGTACTGCATCTCGTGGGTTATGTTTAGGGGTTAGGCTTTTAGGATGACTTGGATCAAGTCCAGCTCCACCCCCTGGACTTGTGGTTCAGCAGCGAGGCTCTCACTTGTCCAGATAAGGGAGTATGCACAGACCCTGGGAATGAATGGACTTTAAAATGACTCCCACACACTTTTTTGCAGTCCCTGGGTGCCAAAGCTGACCCAAAGGAAAGGGTACATTACTCTGCTGATTTAAAAGTGGAGAAATCTTCTGTATTCCACATTGAAATGCAGAAATGCATCTATCAGATCTATGGTTACAATCAAATCAGGTTTGTTCACCTCTCGAATTATGTGTAGTGCCTGAAATACCATTTGATTTAAGAAGACTTTTAAGGCTATATTTAGGCTTCTTAGATCCAGAATGAGGTGGATTCTACCTCCTTATTTTGTATCAGAATGTATATTTTATACAGTCTGGCACTCTATTGCCATTTTTTGTAGTAGGGACTCCAATTCTGTACAGTCAGTATAGCCATTTGTTTTGGGACTATTGAGGGGCAGACCCATGTGTTTGGTGGTGGTTGATGATAAAACTGTTAAAGACCATCTATTTTCAAGTAGGAATGCCTAAATTTTGGTGACACATGCCCTGAAAGCACGCCCTGATCTCACACCAACCAACTGTAATGTTCTGTGGTTGTAGTGTAGTGTTTTTATGGTGGCACCAACATTGCCTGAGTTATATATCCTGCATATTTCCATCCATCTGCTGTTGTGTTGACTTTGCCTGAATAATGTGATGGATATATATGTTTAGTTTGTGATTGATTCAGTCTTTTAGAGCTATTCAAAACAAATTGGTAATGGTCACTTCCATGCACAGACCTCAATGAGTCCCCATTGGGCTCATTCAGATTTCCTGTGTTAATTCAATGCAGTTCAGTTTTATTTGTACAGCACATTTAACAATGGACATTGTCACAAAGCAGCTTTACAGAAATAAATAGATTCAAATTAAATTAAACCAAAATAAATTGTAAATATGTAAATGTATCCCTAATGAGCAAGCCAGAGGGGATGGTGGCAAGAAAAAACTCCCTGAGACAAAATGAGGAAGAAACTTAAGAGGAACCAGACTCAAAAGGGAACCCATCCTCATCTGGGTGCTAACGGATAGTGCAGTTATAAATAAATCCCTTCTATAACTGTGTACTATATGGACAAATAGTGCAATTGTGTAACCAGTAAATTCATTACAGTTTTCACTGATGGAGTCCTGAGTACAAAGCTGCTCATGGCAACCGCAGCCCCAAAGCCACCACAGCAATCGCAGTCCCAAGCCATCACAGTACAACTCCCCATATGAGATCCCCAAGCCATTTCCACAGCCCCCAAGTGGCACCATTCCCAGCAATCCCACTAATCTTCAGGCCCCCTCTAACCAGAAGTAGGGCATCAGGATGGAAAAGTCCTTGAATGAAGGACATATCAGATATTAAACTGATAAGAACAGATACTACACTTGATCTTAGTCAAAAGGCCGAGAAGCGATTTACAGTGTTTTACATTGCAAGTGTTGCGTGATCAGGCTGCACATTTGAGCACATCATGAAAGACTCATTTAACTGAATAGCCTTAAATAATTCCAGTCACTGAAAAGTCTCACAAACCAAGAAACACATTTGCTAATTCAAAATCCAATTCATGGTTTAGACAGAAGGAGGTGACTATCTAGTGCCTCTCAGTGCTGTGTGCCAAAGACATCTTTGGGTACTTGGGTTACCAGTCTCCAGCAGTGGCGTTTGTGCTCATCAACTTATCTTCTCATCTGCATTAACAATCCCAGTGGTCTACCCCACCGATCTAAACACTGTCTCTCAGCATCCATCCTTGAATCCCTGTTTTGAGAGTAATTTTCCATAATGGTTCAGAATTTTAAAAGCATGTCAGTGGCCTGTTAGGTTCATGAAGACATTCCTGACAAGAAAATGCAGATGTTTTATGCATGTAACAGGGATGCAACCAGAAATACTTACTTTTTGCTGTATTCCGCAAGAGTTGCATAATATAATGTAATATAAATTCAAGACTTGGTAGGACATCTGCTTGGCAAGCAGATATTTCAAAATGCTTACAAAGTTATTTTACAGAACTGCATGTCTGGCATGTACGACAACATAGTTGCCAGACGTTTCTTTACATTACATGTTTAGTGATTATGTGGAAGGTCACAGAATTGTGAACATCCTGAGATAAATGTCATAGGAAAGATGTACGGTACACATCCACTGTAATCGAGGAAGAATTTCCATAATTGTTTTTTGCAGGGCTAATGTGGCCTCTTATCGTGGGAAATGTGTCTTACTTCAACATGGGCCAAGGACTGCAAGAGGAGGGAGGGAAATAGAGATGAAAACAAAAGTCCTGCAGAAATCTAAATCATTCTCTGAATAAGTGAGACAGAGAGAGAGAGCAAAAGAGAGAGCGCTCTGTAGATGACTCATACCGCGGTAGTCATTCAAGCCATGATTAAATCCTCCCTACTGAGACGGAAATGGACAAATCTAGTGTTTGTTTTTGAGCTCATTTCTTCAGATGTATTCGGTGTAGATCAAGTTGATCTAAGTTTAAGCTCTGCAGGTGGCCGTGGCTGGGCTTCAGCTTCTCTGCTGGTTATTGTTGTTGATTTTCTATTTATCTCCACAGTCCATTCCATCAGCGTTCTGTGCTTAAGCGTTCTGTGCTTTTTGAGTCCTTCCCCAACGTCATACTGAGCTTCACTTCTGAGCATTAGCTGTAGATGGGCACTTACTGTGTTAGTGCGAAGATAGTTAAGTGTAAAAATGTAGCAATAATGAGTTAGACTCTGTCTCCTTTTGTTGGAGACAAAAAGCTCTGTCAGACTTCTGTGTATTTGTCACAGAAACATGCTTGCTTTTCCTCTATTTCTGCTCCAAGGACTATTAGACCACACCCACTCTCTGATCATTATCATCAAGTGTGTAGAATAAATTAATACATAATATTTACTATATGGTAATCAAGAACATTCTTCACAAGCAGATTTCGTGTCCAGGGTATTCGTTTTTTAATCGTAGTTGCCAGGCGGACACATAGTTTCCAAAACCAGAGAAAGAAACTAAACAATACTTCCTGTTGAGTTTCCAAAACAAAATTATTCATTTGGTATGTTTAAATGTAAGGCACTTCACCGTCACATGACACACATCGATGCTGTAACTGTAGTGCGTGTTACTCATTCCCATTCCCACGACTAGGTGGATTAATTAAAAATAATGTATGTATTGATAATTATGTCACAAATGACTGTAGCTTGGGAGAAAAAAAAACATGACCTTAATTTATGTGTCATTGTGATATACAGTACATGACAATTTCCTTGATAAACCTTATAAACCACACTAACGAGTGGAAACCACATCGTATTTTTAAAACTATTTTTTCCCCTCAAAATATTTTTTTTCTATGTTTAGAACCCCAAATCTGGTTTTCTAGATAACCTGCATATATGAAATTTTACATGATAATCCCTATCACTAATTAGGAAGATATTACTGAGAGATTTCCCCAAAATGTTACTTTCATTCATGTTACTGGAAAAAATATTTTTTTAATTAAAATTTTCTCAAATTAAACAATAAAGAAATGATTTTCTGTAAGAATCTTTCTCCTGACAGCATCTTCATAGTTAACTAAAAATTTACAAGATTATATTTTTGGTTTCATTAAGTATGCAAATTAGATGAAGCATAAATAAATGTGCATTTTTGAAAACGTTCCTATAGAAAAAAGTACTTGCAGGAATATAAGCAAACAAGTGGCACAGATTGATTTTGATATTTTAAAAAACAGATGTCATTTTATTAGATGAGAGGAACAATAATGCCTCTGATTTGAACCTGTTTTATATAAGCTTCTGAGGTTTTTTTTTTTTTTGCCCAGCAGTTGCCAGAGCACTTGTGATTAATTTTCTTTCCATTTCTCCATAGGCTCATTTTTTTCCCCCTGTCATTACCTCCCACACATCTCTGATGTACTGATTTAAAAATAGGTGTGGACAGTAACACACTATCTATGAATGTCTGTGTAAATGTCATATTCAGACACTGCAGAGAAATTTTCAGTTTATGTGTATTTAAATAATTTGATCAAAACAGGCAAAGGAGAATCATATTTTTAAGCCTTTAAAACAGTATGTTCAAGTGATTCGTGTATTTGTTGGATTTTAGTTGTTCTTTTTAGTTTTGTTTCTACTCAAGATAAGAGGTTTAGCAAATTTTCAAGTTGACAATGTGTTAATATTAAATACGAAGATGAACTAACCTCTGCAATTACGAAACAATTACGATTACGAAACAATAACCAAACAATTACGATTTTGTCACAATATTGTATTTGTATTGAAAAAGGAATATTTGTGAGTCTTTTCAGTGTCTTCATATGTCATACATGTTAGCTATTTACTTTCTATTATTCACAACCTTCCCAGTTTAGAAAAGAACAAAATGAAGTATTTTAAACAGGGTTAGCTGTTGGAGCAAAGACTGGGCTAGCTAACGTACAGTGGATAGCTAGCTGGCAGGATGTAGGCAGCATTTCAAACTGCAACCAATCAAATCTAACTATTTCACCAATCTATCTAGTTTAAACATATGGAATTAAATTTGTGCCAAAAGTATTGAGTGTAACTTTTCAAGAAACTGAGAAAAATATATAATGAGAGAAGAAAAAGCCTCCTTTTCGCAAATCATGGTTCATGAATGCGCTGCCAGAGTTTTCATTTACGCTTTCATTTAAGTTTTCAGTTACACTCCGCAAGTTTACTTTCGCCATTCTGGCACAAACCTCTCATGTGGGCGGGCTTAACAGTGATTTACTCTCATTGGTTAGTGAGATCTAGTTTGGATGATGTAAGATATGAGAATGTGAGATCAGATTGCAACCAGGTCATACTTAGATTTTAGATCAGATCTCAGCCAGGTTATACATATGTATATATATGCAGCTATTAGCTCAGATCCTGGCCTAGGTTATAAACAGATGTTAGATCAGATCTCAACCAGATTATATGGGGATTTTAGATCAGATCCCAACCAGATTTACACACAGATACACAGATCATTAGATCAGATCCCAACCAGATTTATAGACTGATTTTAGATCATATCCCACCTAGGTTATAGAAAGATGTTAGATCAGATTCCCACCAAGACGTACGTGAATGTTAGATCAGATCTCATCCAGTTTATATGTGAATGTCAGATCAGATCCCAATCAGGTTGAAGAAGGATGTTAGATCAGATTCCAACCAGGTTATATGTGAATGTTAGACCCCAGTCTGGTTACAAATCCAAACCGGACTACAAATGAATGTTAGATCAGATCTCAAGCAGGTTCACAACTGAACACTTCCTCTGCTGACTCATAGCCTCAGTCACATTTCATGTTTTATGCGCATCCCAAAGAAGCATGGCACAGGCAGCTCTGTTTTCGTTTTGTGAGATGAGTCAGTAGAATAAACTCAGTAATCAGGACTGAGTGAGAGTGTAGGTGCAGCAGGTCTTCAGAAAACAAAGAGCATCACCTAATCTCACTCTGTCTGTTTTCATCCTCCTCCCCTCATCCCTCCACTCTTTGCCGTCATACACTTTTTTCTGTATCTCTTGCTCTCCGTTTCTCCATACCGCCCTGCTTTGTAGCCTGTGCAGTGAGGATACACTGGAAAGAAAACAAAATCCTCGGAACAGTCGAACAAGTCACAACGCTGAAGCTGTCTTTATGCTCTGACCTCAACCCTTTCTGTGGGGGGTTTATACCTTGTGGATGTGTGCATTAATAATGTACACCATTCCTCCCTGCAACTGATATAACCTTTTAACACACGCCTTTACTCGCTCACATATAAATGCAGATTTGTACTCACTAACAGCACACTGAAGAAAAAGGTGATAAGGGGAAAAAGACATGACGCTGACATGAAGCTGCAGGTAATAAATAAGGAATGACCGAATGATTCGAACAGATAATAGTTATTTTCTCCCCAGATTATTGGTCGTATTTGTATTGTGATTATGCACTAAATTGAATCACTCAACTAGCTAATTTTGATCATTAAGGCCCACGCTGAGAAGTTTATTTTTCCTAGACTTCATGAAGTGATCGTGTTAATACAAGGAGAGCCTTTGAGTCACACTCAAGTGCAATTACTTTTAGAAGTTTAAGGCCTGGTTGTTGGATCTCAGCAAAATCTTCACTGTAACTACATCACCAAAATGCACAAAAAGACCTAGCCCAAAAGTGTTGGTGATACAGACCCCTGAGTAAGACACGCCTCCTGGTTGCAAAAATATAGCAGAAGACTATGGTTAATTGGTAGAGCAAGCCAGAATTTGTTTTCTAAAATGTCATGTTGTGCATATTTAATAAGCATATTATATGTTAATATGCATATTAATTCAATTTATATGTTATATTTAACATATAAATAACAATTTGGCAGGAAAAACACAACCCTGGCAACCACAAGCAAAAATCATTTTTTTAAATCACTATTATACAGTAAAAGTTATCTATACTTTTCATACTTCCACTTCCCTTATATGCTTGTTTTGAGATACTATACTGTATTTTTGTGTGCTTTTAAAAATCTTTAGATTTTAAATTTTCTCCATACTGAGCATTATACAGCTTATCACCTAAAACACAATATGATGTAGACCATGATGTAATGGTTTGTCCTGAAATATCCACTGGTTTTAGAGAGTTTATTGGTTTCTAGCAGCCATTGTCTTAAAATTACATGTTTTACATTACAAAAGTCATATTTTCATTCCCTTCAGAAGAATTACTGACAACATTTTATTGATCGATCTTGAAGCCAGACATTAACATAGTGGTTTTCTTTAAAATCCTGAGTAGTTTTGACTTGGCACTTGTCATACGTGCAAATATAAAATGCAAATTAGTGCTCTATTGATGATCTGTTGCCTTATTTGCATAATTGAATGAATTAAAACAAAACTTTCAACCCTTTCTTTCTGATATACGTAAATAAACAAATAAGTCTATAAGCTTGTTGTAAATAATTTATATACTGTACATATTTTGTATCTACTGTAAAAGCCAGTAAATATTCTAGTCTTTAATACTTGCACTGTAGTGTATTTATTTACTGTTTTCTTGTTGTACTCCTGTACATTTTTACCAATAATTTTATTGCCTTTTTTTTTTTTAATATTAGGAGTACCAGCATTGGGGTTTAGGGCAAGTTTATCTACAAGGGATGACTCTTACATGATTGTGATGATCTGAGCTAGAGAGCATTGGAGTAGCAGGAATAGGAGTAATCTGTCGGCATTCAGTACATAGAGGTGACAACATCTACGGTTTGTCCATAACATTTACTACGGCTTGTTCTGGTGACAAGGGAGACGCATGAAAGCTACACTTTTCTGCTTTTTCAGCTAAAGCAACACTCAAACCAAACACAAATATAATTAACCTGGCTAAAATCCAATTCACCGAAGGGGAAAGGACATGGGATGTGAAAGACATACATGTGTGGTTATTTTCGCCTCACAATATTAACCGGGGATTTTATTTAGGTGAACCTTCTTTTGTAGCGTCGCAATCCTCCCTCTTGTGAGCTAGTAGAAAACCAAAAGGCGAGTAGTTTCCATTTTTGTGTCGATTAACAGGTTGTACGATAATAAAAACACAGGGTAAAACATGCACCATTTAGTGTTTTCTGTAGTGTACTTAATCATTTTCGTTCATTTTTTAAAATATTTTGAGTATTTTTTTTGTTGTTCCTGTTGATCTGAAGTTGTTCTGATGATTTGCTTTCACATTAGTATTAAATGTGTAAAGACCACTTTTGAGTAAATGAAATATTTACTGTATATACTTTATTAATATGTGCAGTATGACATGGACGTGGACCAGACTGCAGTGTGGACATGCATTTATACTAATGTTTGTAATAATTGTATAAAGAAAGTTTATAGACTCATAAATCCAAACATGTATGCAGATACCAATACATTTTTATACATTTATGTATGAAGCATGTATATGTTTATGCTGTTAGCATCGCTCCATCCCGTCCACTGATATACGCTAGGTTTTTTCATCTTTTTTTCTCTCTTTTCCTTTCTTCCTGCTTGGATTATCTTGTTAGCAATGTTAACACATCACAAATAGCAGTCAACATCATCTAACATCCAGCTCTGTATGGATGTTTTACTTTTCTTGTTAGTTAGTCAGATTCTATTTGATTCTCTTTTTTTTTTGTTGTTGTTGTTGTTGTTGTCTGTGATTGTTACCCCAAAAAAAGCTGTCGAAGATGGTCTTTCCACTTTTAACACCTCCCACTTTCTCTCCTCTATATTTCAGGTCTGCTCCCTGAAGCAAAGCCTGTCCTCCTGACTTTCCGGAAGCTTCTGTATTGGAGAGAGAAGACATCGGCAACATGTTCAGCACCAAAAGGTCAGGGTGACATCACTGTTTTTGTGTTGTTTCTTGTGCACATACGTGAAAGCAAGAAGGAAATGTCACAAACCTCTTGGGCAGGCCTTTTGGAAAGACTAATGCAGCAGATTTCAAAGTGATATTTGAGTCATAGGCGTTATTTTCAGATGTGATTCAGAGTTTGGGAGGAAGACGAAGTCACAGTTGATTTCAGGTCAGAAAATAGGCTTTTCTTCAAATGTCTAAGTGTCTAGGACTGCCTTGAAATTGTGAAGTATCCACATTCAAACGTTCTGCGTCCCATGTTCTACTTTTAGTCACCTAGTGTAAGGTAATTGAGATATGTGTTTCATAATTGTTTTTGCTAAATGACACCCTTCTTGAATATTACTGTCTATACATTACTCTGTCTTAATCTTCATACTGCAACACAACAAATACTGTAACATCTGTTTACTGTGAGAAAAGACAGAAACAGATGGGTTCCTCAGCAAACATACATGTTATAACTGACATAAAGACTGTCTAAACATAAAAACCTGTCCATTATAACAGCTGAACCTGAAACTTTTAATAGCCGATCACAAATCAGCATTGTCATCACCTAGCAAATATACCACCAACTGCGGTGCACGAGACTGAAGTGTGTCTTCTAACAAAATCACACACGTTCATTAAAGTTCTGACAAGCACAGGGAGGTAATTAAACCTGTGGGGATGCATCATGCTTAGGAAAAACAGTGGTGGGAGGATGTGGATTTACACGAGGAATCAAATTAGAATTCAGCACAACATTTGCTCACATGCTGCTCCACTCCTGTATTTCCCTTGTTTTTCTATATGGATGTTAGCATGTTACTCTTAAACATCACGTTAAAGATGGATTCAGATATCTGGTCAGATATTTGAACACACAGTCACCTGCAGAATTGTTGGTAGCCTTCATTAAACTGAGCAATAATAAATAAAGGGATGTATTTTCAGGGTATTCAGTAGGTTCCTTTAACAAAAAGCACTTGCCTTTAAGCTTAAAAAAATCAGGGATAGAAAATGCGGACTGAAGAAGGAAATGGTGTTTCTTTTTTTTGTTTGTTTTTTTTACTTTGAAGTAACTTAAAAGTAAGAGACCGTTTGAAAATGAAAAAAAAGTAAAAAAAAATAAAAAATAAAAAAAAAGAAGAAGAGTAAAAAGGCATTTATTTTTAATTTAAAATAAATGAGAAATATGGCATATAGGTTATTTTATCACATTTTTTAGATAGTCTGACCAAGCTGTCATCTGCTATGCTTATAGCTCCCTTTAAAAGGTGTTCATAATTTTATCCATAAGAATTGGGTCCTTGAGATGAGCAGTGTCTCTAATTAAGATTCTAGGTGATTAAAACCTGTTTTTTGCATGACCATGATTACCATTAGCTTATTTGTGCAAATCACCAGCCATTTCTTTTGTGTTGAAAGCTCTATATTTTCCCTCATGGTGATGGGTGACAAAGAGATTTATCGTATTTTACACGTTTTATCAAAGGCAACAGAGAGCAATTTAATTTTAGTATTTTTCCCCCAAGGATGACAGTCTTTAAAAATGTATTTTAAATACTTTGGTGTCAATCATTTTGGCACATATGCACTCTTACTTTAAAAACAAGACATTTATATTAGAGGAGAAGTACATAATTTCATTTCATATTCGAAGATATAGATTTTTAACATTTACATTTTTTCACTCAGTTTTAGATTAATATTTTTATTACAAGCCTGCGCTACTGAAGAAGCACTACTGGAACCTCAGGAAAGTCCTGACTTTGTTGTTGTTGTTGTTTATTATTGATATTGGCTTACACCTCGTGCCCCACTTCATCATGGAGCGTTACCGGAGCCGTCCCCTAAGCACACAGACCGCACCTTTAATTAATGCTCCTTCATAAAACTTTAATCAGATCAACAGCCAACAACGCTCTGTGTTCGATTATATCAGAACGAAGTCTGCAACTGAGACAGGGCGTAATAAATCCTGAAATGCTCTGCCTTACAGACCTGGCAAGGAGTTCATTTAGGGCTTTCTGTTTCCATACACTGCTTTTTATTGCTGGACGGAAGGATTTTTGTCACCCAGGTTAATTGTTTATACTCATGCACGCTCCTTGAAAAGTTAATGAGAGCAATGTTACATTAAATTGCTCATCAACTTTCCCCTAAACCCTCTCCCTGCATAAAAATAAGAGACCCTGATTCTCTGGGGTTTGTATAATCACTGTGCTGGAGATAAGCTCAGCTTTAATCAGACTCACCAGTGTTTACATCCCAAAATGGCACAAAACTGAGTCCCTGCAGCCCCAAGCACTAAACTTATTACCAACTCATTATCTTTTATCCCCTCTGAAACTCAGATTGAGACTCAGCTATCTCTTGTTGTCTCCGAAATCCATCTCTGAGCTCACCTGCAGCGCCACGTGACCCGCTGGCTTCTCCCGTTGCTTAGTCATAATGAGGCAAAGGCGCGTGTTGGATGTTCTTGTTATGCGTCCTCTGCCCTCAGCTCAAGCTATTATCTCAGCAGTGGATGCTAGTTATAACTCGCAGGAAGAGGAAATGTCTTAGCTGAGCTAGCTGTGTGTCTGTCAGGTGACAACCGTGCTGTCACGCTCCTGGAAGAAACTGCAACCAGAGAAGCAGTTACGATATTAGAGCAGCACTCATTAGCTGCAGGCTGAGGTCATGGGAATTTACCGTGTGCTACACAGTGCCAGATTGTTACAGGGGAAATGACATATGTTAAAGGAAAACACTGTGAGAATCCAAGACTCATATAAATTGCTGTGCGTGAAGATTTATTTATCGTGCAAACAGAAGAGAACAAGTTAGAGCATAAACATATTGCAGTGCATTATACCCTGGCATTGTTGTCTGCTCGAATCAGGAAAGTGTCGATTAATTTTTTATAACTTACATGGATATATTTCTGTAGTAACAACTCATTCACAGGGACTTATCACAGATAAAAAGCGTGTTACGTATGATTATTACAAAGTGTTGACACTGGAGACTCCTTCCGTAAAGGTTTATCAAACATTCTCCTTGCAGAAAGCCTTATGTTTTTTGTTGTTGTTGTTGTTGTTGTTGTTGTTGTTTTAAGTCTCTTTACTCTATACTTAGGCTGAAATTACATGAGCACCCACTTTTGTGCTGATATAAAAAAAAAATTAAAAAAAGATGGCACTTATCTGATACCCAGGATTGGTATCAGGCCAATAGCAGCAAAATATGGCGGATCGGATATCGGAGGAAAAAAAGAATGATTTCAATCCAATCATGTAACAAATGGAAAACATTAGAATTGGATTTGTAAAAGATTTTTCCAACCTGATTGTACTTTTTTTTGTTAGAATTGATTTTTGTTATATTTTTACTTATTATTTTAAGTGTCAAAAATTATTTTAAAGCTTAGTTTTTTTAATGCAAAAATTATTGGATGGTTATCGATATCTGCTGATATGCAAGGTTTCACTATCAGTATTGATATCAGAAAAGAAGAAGTGATACCATGCCATCTCTCACGCCACACACACGCTGTAATCATAGCACGCTTACCAGTCCCAGCACGTATCAGCTTACTAGCTGGCATAGCTTACTATCTGGAATAGATTTGTCATTATTAGTAATGAAGAGAAATAAAGATTGCTTTAACTCTGGCGATGAAGCGGTTGTTTGCCTTCATTGGGACTTTGGAGGCAGAAGATTAAGAGATGGGGAGCTTCGTGTGCGACTAGACAGCACGCAGCCTCAGTTAAACTGGGACGTCACATCACGTACAGGTGCATGTCCCAAAAATAGACACATCTCTAAACAAGTCTTTGTCACTGTGTATATAATAATGTATTAGAGCTAGTGCATTAATATAAACCTGTGATTTACCTTCTCTCAGAGTCGCTGTTATTAAAAAAGCATGAATCAACACTTCTGACAAAACAAGATCGAGAGTTCGTCATCATTGTGGCATTGTGGCTCGCGCATAAACTCTTCCCTAAAATGATTCTAGCTTCAGTGCTTAATATAAACAGGGGTCAACGTAAACCGGAATGATCCGGGACCCGTGCTCCGGCACCCTCGGTAACTAGAGAGGATAAAAATTTGAGTTTTCTGTGTGCTTGTGGCATGACGGACAACATGAACCACAGAGTCCATTGGGGTTTCACAGGAAGAAAGTCAGAGCCAATCATATTTCAGATTTAACAGGCATCGGCTGACTTGAGATGCATGGACACACATGTTTAAATACAAATATTTTCACCGGTGTGTATGAATTCCTAATAAACTGTTTATATGTATTCTAAACTGGCCAGTCCATAGACCGTTTATATGCACGCTGTATATGCCAGTCGAAAGTTAAGTACGTGTGGGGAGTTCCTCCTAATTCTGATCTTCATTGTGTATAATTAACCAGATCCGAGCGATCTACAGATCCGTGTGGAGATTGAAATGAGCAGAAATCAACTTGTGCTTGGTTATTTATGTATGCAGGCGAGAGAGGAAGTGAGCCCCTGAGGAGCTGCTAAACTTGCTTGGCTTTTTACCCCCTAGAAAGGCATGCTGGTCCAATTAGAGAACGACCTTGACAGCGTTCTTGAGGAGTTGAGAGATGAGATCCTCTATAAACATTTTCCCATCAGTTGTTTCTTGTCATCTCGCTCATATGGTTCGGTTCCCATGGTGCTTTGAAAAGCCTCAGTGGATACATGGTTAATGGATAGAAATGGACTTTTGAGTGTGCTTTTGGTGAAACTGACTAGATTCTGGGAGCATTTCGAATGCTTATGTTTGGTAATACACCACTCTAATATAATATTAAGCTGATTATTGGGTTCTGAAACGCCTTTACCGTGTGATTACAGACTCAAGTGTGTGTGCTGCTGTTTGGTACTCAGCAGTGGTTGTAATATTAGATGAGAGGATAAAACCTAATATTTATCAATAGATTGAAAATGAAACTATTAGGGTTGATCAGTGCATTATATCACGAGGTCTTATCAATAGCATAATAAGAATGACATGGGGCAAACTATTACACACACACACACTTTTAAAGGCAGATAGACAACTACATTTATGATTTATATATATATTTTTTTAAGTATTTCAAGGTTATAATGCTATACAGTGTTCATGACGGAATTCCTCTGAATATCAAACACGGTAAAGAGAAAAGTTTTATCATTTTTCAAATAAAAAAATACTAAACATAAAGTTCTGCCATCTGTCCTTTTAGTTTCTCCAGCAAACCATCTCCTGCAAGTCTCAGCCCTGTATCTTCATACCATTCTGTGTATTTTTCTTATGACCATTGGTGGTGCTGTTGCACCTGGTTTCACAAAAATCATTTTTTTGGTCTTAACACTTCACTAGCTAATGCTCACCTATCACACGACAGCTACTAACCAGGGAGGGTGGAGCAAACGTGTGCTTCCTCTGAGCCACGTGAAGCCAGCCAACTACATCTTTTCAAACTGATGCTCATGCTGCATCACAGGTTGGCGTAAAACACTGTGCTGTCTGCCCTCTTCTGCATACATGTGCTCATAGATGCCTGTGATTGGTTAGTCTCAGTGTGATAATGAGGGGGGAGAGTATGACATCCATCCCATTAGCAATTTAGCCCCCGTGGCTCCTGGCTATAGATGGCTGTGTCATTGTTAGTATTCGGATTCACCATCTTCCAGTGATTGCGCAACTCGTTAGCTGCTTTAAGCTGTTTGTTACCAGCAAATAATGTGATGTGGAAATGAAATGTTATGCTATCCTGATGTCTTTTTATCTTTGAAAGACAGAAGGCTTAGACCTGCTAGTGCATTTCTACCAGCCATTCCTGGTAATGAGATAGACAGAGAGGGAGAGAGAGGAGGGAGGAACATGCTGTATCCATGGTGGTTTGCAAGACCTAAGCTGGTAGGAAATGTGGAAGTTTTTTCCTCAACAACTGGTATGTCAGGTAGTGATGTAAAAGATTCAGGTTGCACAGACATGGCAGATGGCCCACACGGCATGAGCTGCACAGAGACAGTAAAGATTACCTTGAATAATCAGGCTTAGAGAAGAGTTCGGCTGGAATTAATTTGATTAGACGTCCTGGAGAATCTGAACTCGATCAGCACTGGATGCACTTATGAGGTTTTCTTATGAAAATGAACCTCCTTCAGTGTTACATTGAGAATGCTTGTTGTTCAAACATTCTCATGATGTTTCATCAGGCTCTCATGATAATGAATAGCAACACTCCTGAGAGCCTCATGAAGCATATATATATATATATATATATATATATATATATATATATATATATATATATATATATATATATATATATACACACAGGCAGCATGCCTGTTCCCTAGACAGCCAACAAGCATCATGCAACTCCTTCCAAATGTATCATCACAGATTCAGAGAGATGTCCGTGAATTTATTTACATTTGGCTTTATATTTAAGTGCGATGTACATAATCTTGCGAGACTCAAGAGTTCCCAAAGGTTTCTGTTTATAAAAACAGAACTTGTCTTTATTTGGCAAAATAGTGACAATACTTTTCTTTCTGCTGTGTTTTTAAAGTTATTGCTGATAAAGGCATGTTAATGCATGCTATACGCAGTAATGCATAAGTTGGTTTTAGTTTATATGTAACACCATGATCGATTGTTTACCTTAAACAATGGATTTTGAAAATCCTTACTCGTAAATATAAACCATCCCTATTTCAAAACAGTTACAGAATAAAAACATTGTGTTTTAAAAAATGGTTTGCATGTGCAAACTTAACACACAAAATTTCCTAAGTTTCTGATTTACTAGAAAAATGAATTACTGCAGCCTGAAATTTACTTCAGGAATGGCGCAAATTAATTGTAAGCGCAAATTAATACACCCGGTGAGCATGTATTAAATTTGCACAATTTCAATTCTGCCAGATGAAAATCGAATTATACCGTTGAGAGATTGTTAGAAATGTATTGGAATACTTATGCCTTTTACACTAATATGTTGTTGGAATGATTGATTTAAAAAGAAAAAAAAGATTGGCACATCACTGTTGTCTCATTGTAGTGAGAAGATGTTGAGCAGTTCCTTACATTAGTAGTCATTGGGATACATTGGGAGTAGTAGTAGAAAAAGCCTAGAAGGAAATTTGATTTGGTTACACCTGAAATTGACACCATTTCCCCCCTTACACCAAATTTATAAAGAATTAAAGCATGATCACGCACGGTAGCCAGTGGACGGCTGACCGGATGACCCTGACGTTAGCAGCTCACACCAAGAGGATGATCAGCTCAGCTTTTTTACTCCAAGAACTTTAATCTTACATCACTCTGTTGTCTTTACTCCACTCCTTGTCTCCTGACGCAAGTCGGGGTGTCGGCTACACTGTTTGCTTCTCAAACCATTTCCTTTCCCGGTGGGAGAAAAAAGCAGGCATTTCAATGGTCAGTGCAATACACACAGAGGTCAGTATGAGCATGCTCTATTAATTATATCACTACATAAAGGTTAGCATGGCTATATAACAATTACAGTGTTATACACATTCACATAAATGTATCGAAAGTTTAAGTGTAAGGCTAATGAGGAAAAAATTGACAACAGTCCAATATTTTTACCATCATACATAAACATATACGATATATTATGCAATTTAGTCATGGAGTTTGCTTATTTTGAACGCCAGCAATATTAAAGCTATTAAACTTGAACATTTAAGCCAAGCTCATTATGTCCGTCTCGTCATTATGTCCTAGAGGAAGATGGGATATGACTCCATAAAAAGGCAACTGTGACACACATCTCCATAACAGCGTGCAAGGATTTTGAACAGGCTGCAAATTAAACAGAGCATTGAGATAGTCTGACCTATATTGAAATTTCTTAGAGACTAAATTGCCTCAGAGGAGTTTGTGTTTTATAGAGGGAGAGAGAGAGAGAGAGAGACCGACAGACAGACAGACAGACACTGGGACTGAAGCAGAGAGAGACAGAACTAAAGAGACCTAGACACAGATGGAGAGACAGGCAGAGAGACCGAGAGAGGCACAAAGAGTGAGAAAGAGAAAAAAGAAAGAGGCAGAGAGAAAGACAGTGAGAGAGACTGAGAGAGGGCAGGTGACACAGAGATGGAATGAGAGAGACAGAGAAGCAAAGAGACAGAGAGAGACACAAAGAGAGAGACAGAGACAGACAGAGAGAGAGAGAGACAGAGAGACAGCATGAGAGAGAGACAAAGAAGCAGAGAGAAAGAGACAGACAGACAGACTGAGAGAAAAAGAGAGACAAAGTGAAGGAGGGGAATAGATGTGTGAAAGTGAGAGAGACAGAGAAAAAAGGAGAGAAAGAGAGAGAGAGAGAGAGAGCACTGATATAGGAGCGATGGAGAACAGAGGTAAAGCACTAAATATGGAGGAACCATTCAGTTTAAATGTGATAGTTTGAGACATGATGTATTAACAAATCTGTCTGTCTCTCTGTCTCTCTCTTGATCTCGAACCACATCCTGTGTACAGGCCTGTGGCAGAGATTCCGTTTTCTGCTCTACTTCTTAGATGTCAATTTGTACAGGATTATATAGGAGGCTTAATCTCTGACTTCAAAGTGAGCTCTGTACATGGCTGGAGGTTCAGCCAAATCCACCGTCTTTCCCTGTTTACTGTTCAAATGCTTTTAACCTGTCCTTCAGAATCTTTCAGAGTGTAACTGTTCATCACTGACTCTTCATTTTACACGCTTCCCCTGCTGAGAAATGTGAGTAATGCTGTATTGGAAGATAAGGACCCTTGTTATTGTTGCTAATCTTTAATAAAGTAATGCTAGAGTATATACAATATGTCAGTCTCATGCCAAATATCTTGTGACAGAGGGAAGACTGATAGATTAAACACAGAAAAGGAGATGCGAGAAGCCTCAATTACCATAATGTGTGGACTGTTCAAAATTGTTGCATCTGTAATTTGTAATCCTTATCTTGCTAGTTATATTGTTGTTACTAACAACACATTTAATAAGCTTTAAGAAATCTTCTAGGAAGTTCTCAGGAAGTGAATTTTCTGCCAGAATGGACAAATCATAAATTTATTATCTAGCCCACAAGGCAAGAGGAAGCTCCAGTGTGCTACACAGTTCCAAGTTTTAGTTTCCCAGAAACTTAACTGGCTATGATAAAAAATGGTAGCTAAGATAATATTTTCCTGTCTTCACCTGTTCCGTTTCGGTGAGCCTGTGCCCACTGTTGCCTCAGGTTCCTGTACCCTGATGTGGTTTTCTGCTTTTGTAGCCCATTCCATTCAAACTTTGACATGTTGAGATGCTTTTCTGCTCACCACTGTTGTAAAGAGTGCTCATCTGAGCTATCGTAGACTTCCTGTAAGGTCAATCCAGTCTGATCATTCTCCTCTGACCTGATTCAACAAATAAGGATGGTGCTTCAAATGAAGACGCTAGCCAAAAATTAGATTTGAGTGGAGAGAACACTGCAGCTCTTAGCTGAAATGTTTTTGCCCAGGTTGTAATCATGGGATAAGGACTATATAATCATCTGTTTCTCGTGAATTCATATACGTACTTGTTTGTTTCCCTTTGTCTGTGTTAATGCACTTAGCTAGCTAACTAGCTCGCCATACAGTATTACATTATATTAGCTACAACTTTTTAGTATAGACATTTAGGTTCCCGGGCAACCAAACCTAGCTAATAAATTTATCATTTATCATCACCGCTGCTTATGGATCTGTTATGAAGTTATCCTTCAAATAGTGTTACCGAACATGTTGTCATGATAAAATAACTAGAAATAATAATGTCAAGTGTTACATTGTTTTCTGTTTATTATGGTTGAAATATCTGATATGACATTTTACCCTCCCTCATCTGTAGGTTTTAAATAGTTACTGAACCGTTTTCGCACTTGCGCCCGCTTGTTTACGACAATCGCAGAGGCGGTATGTTGGCCGGTCGACTTTCACACTTGAGTCACTACATGCAAACTCAACAGCAAGAAGCACTTCCATATGCCAAGAATTACTGTGCCAAGAGTTCTAGTGTCCTGGGGTTACCACCTCACATATGGCAATTTCCCATCTAATTTCTTTCAGATTGCTTTACGTGGTACAGTAGCCGTTGCCAAGGTCAATTAAAGGTCAAATGATTCCAGAAAAGGAAAGTCTGATATGTTTTCCAGCCACCATGGCAATCAAATAGAAGTTAGAAGTATTAGAAAAGATCAGGTTCTCACATTTATTATATAATGACATAGGGAATGTGTTTTCCTTTTGCTACAGTGCGTCATAGTTATCTAGCTGTGTATGGAAATGAGTTTGTCATGCTTATAATTGGTTTTGTGAAAGAAAGGCTCTTCAAAAGGAGCAGTCAGTTCTGCAGAAATGTTCCTTTTATCCCTGGAATATTAAATCGCAGCGGATTTTACGATGGAACAGATTATGAGTCAAGAAATAACCTGGTGTCAAACTACAAGGATGCATACCAATCTTGAATGGCTTCTGTACATTTTTTTTTCCACCAGAGAAGTAACATGAATGTGCTGATTTCTTGCCTGCATCCATTTAAACCAGTGGCAATCTGATTGTTGGACCTGTGCATGGTTTGGATTGGAATTCTCTTGGATAAATCAATAAGTGTAAATGCAGTAATGAAAAATGCAACGTTATTAGTCTGGGAGATGCATCCAGAGATTAATTATAGTCAAGGGAGGTTGTGGGAATCGAATTTTGAGAGTCAGGTTTTAAGCCTGGTTTATTGGAGGAGGGATCATTCAGGTTTTAAACATAATTATACGATAGCACAATGTACAGTCATCAAACACTTCGTTAGGAACAACTGTACACCTGGTCATTCATGAAGTTATCCAATCATGTGGCATCAGCACAATGCATAACATCATACAGATGAAGGTCAAGAGCTTCAGTTAATGTTCACATCAAACATCAGAATGGAGCAGAAATGACGTTGATTGTGGCATGGTTGTTCATGCCAGATTGGTTGGTTTGTGTATTTCAGAAACTGCTGATATCCTGGGATTTTTACACGTAGACAGTCTCTAGGGTTTACACGTAATTGTGCAAAAAACAAACAAAAAAAAAAAACATCTAGTGGTCAACAGTTCTGAGAGAGGTCAGAAGAGAATCGCCAGTCTGGTTTGAGATGACAGGAAGGCTGATTCAAATAACCACTCAATACAACCATGGTGAGCAGAAAAGCATCTCAGAACGCACAACAATGTCAAACCTTGAGGCGGATAGGCTGCAACAGCAGAAGACCCCCTTAGGTTCCTCTACTATCAGTCACGAACGGGGATCTGAGGCTACAGTGGGCACAGACTGGTCTTTCTCCAACTGCCCATTTCCTCTTAAAGTGGTCAGTGAGTGTATGTGAGGACACCGGCCTTCTGTACCTCAAGCCCCAATCATCAAAGGTTACCTTATTCAAGTACACGTTCAAACGCTTATTACCCTGCTTATTATTCCTCATGGTTCTTCTTCTTATTATATCTTCTTATTATCCATATCCTAACACTTTCCTAGCCTTAAAGTTCAGACTCATTTGTAGATCTTTTCAGTGAGAATCTGTTTTTAGTTTTAATAAAGAAGTATAATAAGCTCACATCTCCAGGGTCCTCAGTTTGATCCTGAGCTCGGTTTGCTGTCCGTGTGGAGTTTTGCATGTTCTGCCCAAGTGGGTTCCCTGCGTGGGTTTCCACTGGGTTCTCCAGTTTCCTCCCAAAACCATGCCAGTAGATGGAAATGGCTAGGCTAAATTGCTCCTAGACGTGAATGAGTGTGTGAATGTGGGTGTGCATGGTAATCTGGAAGGGACTGGTGTCCCATCCACGTTGTATCTTTTAACCAGACACATATTTTTTATATTCAGTCTTTTTGTGAGCTAACATGTATATAAATTACAAGGTACAAGATTTACGGTTTCGATTTATTTCACGGTTTAATAAAACAATTGTCAATTTATTTCATGGTTTCCTAAAAGTACTCAATAAACTTGAAGAATTTGCAGAACTTAGATCCAGATACCTGACTCCTCTTGCCCAACAATTGTTTTTGTTTTATTTGTAAATACTGAAATGCTGAGATAGCTAATAGAAGCTAGCTGACATATAATCCAACGTAGCATTTTCATTTAGACTGCTTTTAAGTTTGTGTGTTTAGGGAGGAGTGAATAATATTTTTATCGAAATAATGGGTTTAATTGATGTAAATAAAGTGATTTAGATGAAAATGAAAACTATCCTGTTTAAGATTCTTGTGTAGTACAACGAGCAGAAACTGTGAACATTAACTGACCCCATATGTCCTTGAGACAGAGTGTGTGTGTGATGTAACCGAGGCAGAGAGTGGATATCTGTAGCCAGACTCATCATTCACCTCTTTAGTGTCTCTGACTTCAAGGACCCATGACTGAATCTGTGAAAATGGACCTGCACTGTTTATAGTTTTCCTTCAAATAGATAAAGGCTGTTTTCCACTCAGTGATTTTACGTGCGCTGTTCAATTGCTTGTTCATGGTTTGTGTATTATGGACTAATTATGCTCGCAGCAAAGACAACAGAGCCCGCTAAGAGAACCTGTGGGGTGCCATAAGAGCCTTAATAACTTCTCCTGGGAGAAAATAAAAAAGAATTAATGTGGGAGAAAAATCCTTCAGGAAATTTTGAGTTTTTGTAGCATACCTTTTACAAGGGAATAAAGTCATAGACGTTTCTATAAATCACGCATATAGCCACAAAGACTTACTGCTCCATAAAAGTACATACAAGCACCAAACACCATACCATACATGTATTTTTCTACCTCCCACAGGCTTCCTACAGAGTTCAGGCTTGGCTTGAGGAGCATTGAAGTGAGCCTAAATGCTTCCTGACAGGGTAGCCCACCAGTCTGGTACACTCTCAGAAATAAAGCCACCATTACCTCTCTCCACTTAGCTGAACCCCAATTCAAATCTGCACAGCTGCAGGGTATTTACCAGAAGTATTCCGCAGTATATAATATGGAGTATACAGTACGCTGCCGTATATAACATGGGAGTATACAGTATGCCGCAGTATATAATATGAAGTATATGCTGCAGTATATAATATGGGAGTATACAGTATGCTGCAGTATATAATAAAGGATATAATGCAGTATGTAATATAAAATATGGGAGTGTACTCTGTAATATATAATATGGAAATATTTGCTGCAGTATATTATATGGGAGTATACAGTATGCTGCAGTGTATAATATGGGAGTATACAGTACGCTGCAGTGTATAATATGGGAGTATACAGTATGCTGCAGTATATAATATGGGAGTATGCAGTACGCTGCAGTATATAATAAAGGATATAATGCAGTATGTAATATAAAATATGGAAGTGTACTCTGTAATATATAATATGGAAATATTTGCTGCAGTATATTATATGGGAGTATACAGTATGCTGCAGTGTATAATATGGGAGTATGCAGTACGCTGCAGTATATAATATGGGAGTATACAGTACGCTGCAGTGTATAATATGGGATTATACAGTACGCTGCAGTATATAATATGGGAGTATGCAGTACGCTGCAGTATATAATATGGGAGTATGCAGTACGCTGCAGTATATAATATGGGATTATACAGTACGCTGCAGTATATAATATGGGAGTATACAGTACGCTGCAGTATATAATATGGGAGTATACAGTACGCTGCAGTATATAATATGGGAGTATACAGTACGCTGCAGTATATAATATGGGAGTATACAGTTCGCTGCAGTATATAATATGGGAGTATACAGTACGCTGCAGTGTATAATATGGGAGTATACAGTACGCTGCAGTATATAATATGGGAGTATGCAGTACGCTGCAGTATATAATATGGGAGTATGCAGTACGCTGCAGTATATAATATGGGAGTATGCAGTACGCTGCAGTATATAATATGGGAGTATGCAGTACGCTGCAGTATATAATATGGGAGTATACAGTACGCTGCAGTATATAATATGGGAGTATGCAGTACGCTGCAGTATATAATATGGGAGTATACAGTACGCTGCAGTATATAATATGGGAGTATACAGTACGCTGCAGTATATAATATGGGATTATACAGTACGCTGCAGTATATAATATGGGAGTATACAGTACGCTGCAGTGTATAATATGGGAGTATACAGTACGCTGCAGTGTATAATATGGGAGTATACAGTACGCTGCAGTGTATAATATGGGAGTATACAGTACGCTGCAGTATATAATATGGGAGTATACAGTACGCTGCAGTGTATAATATGGGAGTATACAGTACGCTGCAGTGTATAATATGGGAGTATACAGTACGCTGCAGTATATAATATGGGAGTATACAGTACGCTGCAGTATATAATATGGGAGTATGCAGTACGCTGCAGTATATAATATGGGAGTATACAGTACGCTGCAGTGTATAATATGGGAGTATACAGTACGCTGCAGTGTATAATATGGGAGTATACAGTACGCTGCAGTGTATAATATGGGAGTATACAGTACGCTGCAGTATATAATATGGGAGTATACAGTACGCTGCAGTGTATAATATGGGAGTATACAGTACGCTGCAGTATATAATATGGGAGTATACAGTACGCTGCAGTGTATAATATGGGAGTAT